>NW_026854349.1:0-340125 GCF_026571515.1 Ruditapes philippinarum
TGATTTTCAAATCTCCACTTTCACTATTTTTATCGTATTTTTTGAAATTTTACCTATAAAATTTAAAAAATTTTTTCCAAACCCGAAAAAGGAAACCCCCTTTTAAAATATTTAAATTTGTTTAAATTTAAAAAAAAATCCAGCCACCTTAAATTTCCCTTTTGTCATGGGGATTACCAAAATAACAAGACATTTTGTTCACTAAACTTATAAAATAATATTCACTAAAAAGAAGGAAACAAAAAAGATAATTTGATTTTA
Source organism: Ruditapes philippinarum (assembly GCF_026571515.1). Taxonomy (NCBI): domain Eukaryota; kingdom Metazoa; phylum Mollusca; class Bivalvia; order Venerida; family Veneridae; genus Ruditapes; species Ruditapes philippinarum. The sequence goes on from NW_026854349.1 coordinate 262, forward strand.
AACCTTACAAAACAAAATTTTATTATTTTTTGGGTCAGTAAATATTTTATATTTTTTTTTCCAAAGGTTACTTTGAGTTAATTTGTATCTCCTCGTCCCTTGTAAGCAACAATTAATACTGTGTATTTTCGCACAAAGGTGTAATATACCTGTGAATATGAAAACTTCTCTCACTGTGTAAAATTCTGAAAATTTTTTAATTAAATTTTTTAAATACAGTGTAAATAACTTATCCAAAAAAATTTTTGACCACAAAAATTTTCAAATTAAAAAAAAGGGGAAATTTTATTTATTTTGGGGGCATTTTCTGTTTTTTGGATTTTTGATCTCCCCCTCCTATTACTTACATATTTTTGAATATAAAAATTAAATGACTTGTTTTATAATACTGCATGTTGTAAAAGTCGCTTTTCATTGGATAAACATAGTTTACATATTTTTGTAAATGGGGGGGGGCCAGTCAAATTTTGAAAAATCTCAGTTTTTTTCTTAAAAAAAAAATTGTATTGAATATATTTTAGTATAGTATTAATTATCTAGAATTGCTGTATTATAAATTCATTGTTAATATTTCTGCTGTATATAAACCGTTGTTTGCAATATAACCCTTGCCTGGCAGCTCTGAGCTTGGGTTATATTTCCAATAGGGCCATATAACCTATCAAAAATCTTTATAACTAATACTATACTATACTATACTATACATAAAACAGCAAAATTTCCCGAAGTACAAAAAAGGGTTACATTTTACAAAGTACAAAAAAGGGTTACATATTAGCCTAGCTTCACCCACCTGAGGTATTACAATATCTGCGAGAGCCTTAGAACACAGAAACAGTTCCTCCGCTCTGTCAAACTGTAATGTCTTCTGGTTATGCTGTAGGTCGTACTTTATACAGTCGTAAATATCGGGTATCTTGCTTATGTCATAGTTCTCCGTCTTCAGCTTAAAATCTTTCTCTAACTTGGCCCAGCGTCGGATCAATAATTCCCATGATTCCCCATGGTAAAGTTTCAGATCTGAAAGAAAAAATTATAGAAAGATGTATAGATGTTAGAACGTGTCAAAAGAATCTCTCTACAACCTTACGGAAGGCGGTGTGAAACAATACACAGAGGGTCACCAGCGGTCTTCCTCCATCAGTAATGCTGGAAAATCGCCATATAACCTTAACAGTGTAACCCTCTGCCACCATCCCCACTCCCCCTGCAAATACAGTCAACATGATTTCACCTGTCATCTTAAAGTAAAACAGGGACTCTGTGACTTAGGTCACTGACTCAGCAATTTCCTAATAACTGCCAGTTCAAATCCTTTCATAAACTTTAAAATCTTTCATGTGACAAAATACCCAGCTAGCTCACTGCTGAACATATAGTAGACTCCACTGAGATTTTTTTTTACATGACTGAACTGTATAATATTTTTTTACGAGAATTTTTTGACCATTTAATGTAGATCTGCACTAATAACTTGTATGTAAATTATCTGATAATTCACTCACATCATTCTTCAAGAATAATCATTTTTAATGCAAAAATGACCTAAAAAGGAAAAGACTTTAAAAAGCTTTCAACTCAAATTTTCTCTAAACAGCTATGAGTGCAGCAAAAATAATACAAGTATAACATTACATACCTCTAGTTTTTAGCTCCATCTTGAGGGTTTTTATTTTAGATGTGATCTCTTTCACCATGTCATGTACACGGTCACACATCCGTCTTGGATTCTTGATAAACGCCAGTGCCTTCACCAGTGACGTATTCTTTGTTGGAGCTAACTGTAAAAACAAAAATAACTTGAAAATAGTAAAATATGATTCCATTTTAGACCAATTCACTTGGAACATTGTGCAAAAAGAGACAAGCTTAAAAACTTAGATTCAGGTAATAGCAGTGATACAATCTATGCTACCATATCTACTTCATAGAAGTGACTTGAGAAGTATTCAACATTTTTTAAATTCATACAAAAGCACCGCATGTGGTATCAACTCTCATCTGCTAAAAATTCCAAATTATAAAGGAGCTTTCAATACTCCAAAAAAATTGCATTCAGAATTATGTCCCTTGTCTAACAACTGCACCTTGTCATGATCAGCAAGCATTTCACTTTGGTAACTTTTTTTAATGTTTGAATGATGGGCTACATTAAAGTTTTTGCATGGCGACGACAACAACTATGATAATGATGATGACAAGGTTGAAGACCCCGCAGCTATCATATAATAGCTTAACTTTTTCTTTGAAACAGCTAGACAAGCTTTAAAAAAAAGAAGTTAAATACAGTCCATCCAGGTCTCTGTATGAAATGGGAAGTTTATCTAGTTATCTCACAATAATTATATGGGATAAACTGACCCAATTGTTGGTAATTGTAGATATATTTTAAAATACTTCAAATTATGATGTAGTGTTATAAAAAATGTGGACTCAGAAAAAAAACAACAACAAAAAACCTTTTATTTCAACCTTCTAATTGTTTAAACAGTAGAAAGACAATATTTGAAAGAAAGACCCCCTCTCCCTACAAAAAACACCCCCACTTTTCAAACTTCTTACAGTTGAAACAGTAGATAGACAACATTTCGACCCCCCACCTCCCAAAAAACATCCCAACTTTTCAACCTTCTAACTGTTAAAACAGTAGAATGACAACTTTACCCTTTCCTCATCTTCTGACGTAAATTCTCTGTCTTGGTTCAAAATCTCCATTAACCTTTCCTTCACACTGTAATACAAGAGTAAAACAACAAAATAGAAACTATTTTGTTCAAGTAATAGGAAACATTAAAAGTTATGTACAATGAAATATATATTTTCCTTGAACTAACAACTGCAGGATAATTGCAACATGCAGTAAAGTTTTAAGAATCCTCTATCCCTTACAGCTGCATGCCTCAAGGTTTGTCTGAGTGACAAGAACCATTTGAGGACAGTACACTTATCATCTGAGGTGGGCACACTTATCATCTGAGGATATCACACTATCATATGAGGACAGCACAATTATTCTTGAGGACAACACTCTTATCATATGAGAACAGTACACTTTCATCTAATGACAGCACACTTATCCCTGAGGATAGCACAGTTATCCTCTGAGGACAGCACACTTATGCTCTGAGGACAACACACTTATCATATGAGGACAGTACACTTATCATATGAGGACAGCACAATTATCATCTGAGGACAGTACACTTATCATCTGAGGATATCACACTTATCCTCTGAGGACAACACACTTATCATCTGAGAACAGCACACTTATCCCCTAAGGACAGCACATTTATTATCCAAGGACATCACACTTATCCTCTGAGGACAACAAACTTTCATCTGAGGACAGCACACTTGTCCCTGAGGACAACACACTTATCCCCTGATTGCCTAAGTGACTTTCAACATGACCTTAAATCCTATTTATGAGTAGAGATTCATGGAAGATACCAACCATTGTCTCAATGACCTTGAACTTGACCCAGTTGACCTTAAACCCCATCTATGAATAGAGATTCATGGGAGGCACCAAAGATTGTTTAGAACTTGACCTAAGCCACCTGCAACCCTATCCAACCTTAGGATAGAGGTCTGTTGATAATACAAACTGGTCAAATTATGAAATACATACAGTATATGTTATTAATCAAGTAATATAAATTAATCCTCCCCTTAGTGCAAAAACAGGTTAACTTATATAAAAATTTAAGAATAATTAACCTGTTACAGCAATAACAGGACGAAATTATAATGCTTTGGGAAATGGTTATGGTGATCGTAAGTTAAGATGGTTGCTTAAAAACTGGCAACTGGCAACTGTATACTCCACAGATGGACACATTTGGGTACATACAAATTGTGTAAGGTGTTGTGAAATTAAAGATTGACAGTAAAACTGAACTTTTAGGTACTGGTGACAGTGAGGGTTATAAGGATGTTGTTCACTGTATTGCTGATAAAACTAAAATTAGTTGTGTGTGACAGTATTAACTAGAACTGCCACTATCATGGCGTGAATACCCCCGCATACCACTTTGTCAGAATCAACAGTGGCCATTTAGAGCTCAAGGACAACCTCCCTGCCAAATCTGAGGTTACTAAGCCAGTGCATTGCTAAGTTATGTATTCTACATGCTTCAAATGTGAAAATGTCAAAATCAATACATTGCGGACAGGACATTCTTTAACAATTGAGAAGAAAAGCTTTTTTTGTCAAGGTCCCTGTGACCTTGACCTTTGACCCAGTGACCTCAAAATCAATAGGGGTCACCTTATAGTCATGATCAACATCCATGCCAAATATGAAGACTGTGGGTCAAAGGAATCTTAAGTTAATGGGTGGACAAACTTTTTAAAGTCAAAGTCCCTATGACCTTGACCTTTGACCCAGTGACCTCAAAATCAAAAGGGGTCATCTACTAATCATGATCAACACCCATGCCAAATATGAAGACTGTGGGTCAAAGGAATCTAAAGTTATTGGGCAGACAAACTTTTTGAAGTCAAAGTCCCTGTGACCTTGACCTTTGACCTCAAAATCAATAGGGGTCATCTACTAATCATGACTAACCTCCATTTCAAATATGAAGACTGTGGGTCAAAGAAATCTTAAGTTATTAGGCGGACAAGCTTTTTGAAGTCAAGGCCCCTGTGACCTTGACTTTGACCTGGTGACCTCAAAATCAAGAGGGGTCATCTACTAATCATGACTAACCTCCATGCCAAATATCAAGACTGTGGGTCAAAGGAATCTTAAGTTATTGGGCGGACAAGCTTTTTGGAGTCAAGGCCCTTGTGACCTTGACCTTTGACCTCAAAATCAATAGGGGTCATCTACTGATCATGACTAACCTCCATGCCAAATATGAAGACTGTGGGTCAAAGGAATCTTAAGTTATTGGGCGGACAAGCGTTTTGAAGTCAAGGCCCCTGTGACCTTGACCTTTAACCTGGTGACCTCAAAATCAATAGGGGTCATCTACTAATCATGACTAACCTCCATTCCAAATATGACGACTGTAGGTCAAAGGAATCTTAAGTTATAGAGCGGACAAGCTTTTTGAAGTCAAGGCCCCTGTGACCTTGACCTTTGACCCAGTGACCTCAAAATCAATAGGGGTCATCTACTAATCATGACTAACCTCCATGCCAAATATGACGACTGTAGGTCAAAGGAATCTTAAGTTATTGGGCGGACAAGCTTTTTGAAGTCAAGGCCCCTGTGACCTTGACCTTTGACCTAGTGACCTCAAAATCAATAGGGGTCATCTACTAATCATGACTAACCTCCATGCCAAATATGAAGACTAAGGGTCAAAGGAATCTTAAGTTATTGGGCGGACAAGAAAAAACCGACGGACAGCCGGACGGACGGCCGGACGGACAAGCTGATTCCAGTATACCCCCCTTACAACTTTGTTGTGCGGGGGTATAACAAGGGTGTCTATATATAGACTTATTTCAACACAGATAGACATAAATTTTTAAATGTCAATATTGAAATTTTCACACTAAAGAAAAAATGTTCCTCTATTCATATAAAAAAAATATTCACCAAAAATATTCATCAAAAAGGTGAAGAGGACTATTTAATTAATTTAATAAATGAAATTGCAGAGACTCTTGATAATAAATTACCCAGTACAAAACATGCAGGAGGAGTCCAAGAGATCTCTGGGGGTTCAAGCCAGGAAAAAGCAATGAATTCTACAGTATGACCCCTGTAAATATCTTGCAAGTGTAATTTCTAAAAACATTACCATGATTACTGGTGTTAAATATTGAGATGTATCTTGCAGAGATTGTCACCTTAGTGAAATAACTGGCTAACTCCAGACTTAAACCGTTACTGCACTTGGGTGACGAGATAACATAAGCAGTGAAATTGATGCATTAAAGGACGATGCAGTGTTTTCTCTACGGAATATCTTCATCAAACCATCCTTGGTAACCCATGCTAACTTGTTACATATATACTTCATTTGATGCATTAAATGTACTTCAGTGGAGTCAGTACCTGTGGGTTTTGACGATGCATCAAACATTGGGCTGGTATACATTATACTTTTTTTCTTCCGGAATGTCTATGAAATAAATTCCCAAACTGGAATGACAGAGCTACATTAATGGAATCTAGGATCTATGGAAATTTGTAAAATGTCAAACTTGTTGAACTGTAATTTCAGGCCCAACACTAATATATGTACAGGAGACACAGTTTTAGAAAAGTTCAAATGGGGCATTAAAAATAGACCTTATATCATAAACTCAAATTTTATATAACAGTTTAATAACTTTGCTGAACTGTTCTGGCGAAGGAACCAGGCATAGAAAAGGTGAAAGATAAAAGCAGTTTTTATATGGTGCAAATGGATCATAAATGCTTTAATGTAATTGACATTACAAGTTTAATAGCTTGACTAAACCCTGTCTGGTAGATCAATAAACTTAGGCATATAGTCAAGGTCATAGATTTTCTTGAAGAGATGCGAAAGTCGCATATAGATACAAACATAAATTTTCTCAAAGAGATCCTAAAGTGCAAGTCGTGGTATGTCATCTTTTAATATGAAGAGCAGATGTAACATATGACACAGATACAGTCAGTGTTCAAAATTAGCAGAAGTCCGATAGCCCCCTGACTACTAAATTTCTCCTCTTTTCACAGTAACAAGCCCGACCAGGCTACAATATTTTCAGAGGCAATATAAACAACTGTTTTGAACAAATGAATCGTGCTAGTTAAATGTCTTTTGGGCTAGTGAATATTCCAATCTGGTAGTCCGACCAGCCTAGTGGATTCAAATCTGAATTTCTTACACTGTACAGTTCAGGCTAATTAGTGACAATAATTATTTCTTGCAAGTTTGTAACTTACTTGTGTTCAGGTAACCTGTATAAAAAACAAATTACCTTATTATATTCATACAGATTTACCAGATATACAGATTTCTTATTTTCATACACATTTTTTTTTTATAATGTAACACTTTTTTATATCTTTTTTTTATTGCTAGATCTAGTAATACACATTTTAAAACAAGATTGCATTTGAGAAAAATGCTATGCCACCGCATTAATACAACACTAAGCCTTCCTACAATAAGATTTTTTGAATTTTTTACTATATATATTTATTGAAAATCAATGACCCCCGGGGCAAAGGCAATTTTGACCCCAGGGCTATAATTTAAACAATCTTGCTAGAAGACCACATAATGTTTCATGCAAAATATCTAACCTCTAGCATTTGTCAATTACTAGAGGAATTTTTTTTAAAGTTTTTACTACATGTATAAGTTTTTACTATATACATATAAGGAAAACCAATGACCCCCGGGGCGGGGCCGATTCTGATCCCAGGGCTATAATTTGAATAATCTGGGTAGAGGTCAACCAGACAATGCCTTATGCAAAATATCTAAGCTCTAGGCCTTTTGGCTCTTTACAAGAAGGTATTTTAAGTTTTTGCTATATGTACATATAGTGAAAATCAATGACCCCCGGGGCGGGGCCGATTTTGACCCCAGGTCTATAATTTGAACAATCTTGGTAAGGGTCTACCAGACAATGCCTTATGCAAAATATCTAAGCTCTAGGCCTCTTGGGTCTTTACAAGAAGGTATTTTAAGGTTTTGCTATATGTACATATAGTGAAAATCAATGACCCCCGGGGCGGAGCCGATTTTGACCCCAGGGCTATAATTTGAACAATCTTGGTAGAGGTCTACCAGACAATGCCTTATGCAAAATATCTAAGCTCTAGGCCTTTTGGGTCTTTACAAGAAGATTTTTTAAATTTATTCTTATAATTCCTTTTGGTTGCCATGGCAACCAGATTTCTGTATGGAATGAAATTCTTTGAACAACTTTGGAAGCCCTTCACCCAAGGATCAATCCTGCCAAGTTTGGTTGAAATTGGACTAGTGGTTTTTCACAAGAAGATTTTTTAAGTTCACTATATAATCTATATAACACACACACACACACACACAAACAAACACACAGGTGAATCGCTATATGCCACCGCATCGCAGATGCTGCGGTGGCATAAAAAAACAAGAACCGGTTGAACCGGGTGATGCTCCCCGAGAAGGTTCTGGACACAGGAAAGTATAAAAAAAATGAACAAAGGGCAATAACTCCAAAATTAGACCAGGCTTTGTTTAGGTTCTTGAAGCGTTGCAGTTCTATCCAATTATATCTAGCTACCTACAAAGTTTCATGTTGATATCTCTAATAGTTTTAAAGTAATGTCCAGGACAAAAGTCAAAAAGTAAAAATAAACAAAGGGCAATTACTTCAAAATAAGGCAAGGCAGAGTAATGATTCTTAAGCACTGCACTTCCACCCAATGAGACCTATCTATCTACAAAGTTTCATGTTGATATCTCTTATAATTTTAGAGTAATGTCCCGGACAAAGTTCAAAGTGTCAAAATGAACAAAGGGCAATAACTACAAAAGTAGGCAAGACAGTGTTACAGTTCTTGAGCACTGCAAACTTACTCAATGAGATCTATCTACCTACAAAGTTTCATGTTGATATCTCTTATACATTAAGAAATATGTCCCGGACAAAGTTCAAAGTGTAAAAATAAACAAAGGGGGATAATTAAAAAATTAGGCAAGGCAGAGTTAAGGTTCTTGTTCACTGCACACCTACTCAATGAGATCTATCTACCTACAAAGTTTCATGTTGATACCTCTTATACTTTTAGAGTTATGTCCCGGACAAAGTTCAAAGTGTAAAATAAACAAAGGGGGATAATTCAATATTTAGACAAGGCAGAGTTACGGTTCTTGTGCACTGCACACCTACTCAATGAGATCTATCTACCTGCAAAGTTTCATGTTGATATCTCATATACTTTTAGAGTTATCACCCGGACAAAGTTCAAAGTGTAAAATAAACAAAGGGGGATAATTCAAAAATTAGGCAAGGCAGAGTTACGGTTCTTGTGCACTGCACTTCTACTCAATGAGATCTATCTACCTACAAAGTTTCATGTTGATACCTCTTATACTTTTAGAGTTATGTCCCGGACAAATTTCAAAGTGTAAAATAAACAAAGGGGGGTAATTCAAAAATTAGGCAAGGCAGAGTTACGGTTCTTGTGCACTGCACACCTACTCAATGAGATCTATCTACCTACAAAGGTTCATGTTGATACCTCTTATACTTTTAGAGTTATGTCCCGGACAAAGTTCAAAGTGTAAAATAAACAAAGGGGGATAATTCAAAAATTAGGCAAGGCAGAGTTATGGTTCTTGTGCACTGCACTTCTACTCAATGAGATCTATCTACCTACAAAGTTTCATGTTGATACCTCTTATACTTTTAGAGTTATGTCCCGGACAAAGTTCAAAGTGTAAAATAAACAAAGGGGGGTAATTCAAAAATTAGGCAAGGCAGAGTTACGGTTCTTGTGCACTGCACTTCTACTCAATGAGATCTATCTACCTACAAAGTTTCATGTTGATACCTCTTATACTTTTAGAGTTATGTCCCGGACAAAGTTCAAAGTGTAAAAATAAACAAAGGGGAATAATTCAAAAATTAGGCAAGGCAGAGTTACGGTTCTTGTGCACTGCACTTCTACTCAATGAGATCTATCTACCTACAAAGTTTCATGTTGATACCTCTTGTTGTTTCAAAGTTATGTCCCGGACAAGAAAAGGGGACGGACGGACGGACGGACGGACGGACGGAAAGACGGACGGACGGACGGACGGACAAGGCGGCGACTATATGCTCCCCCGAAATTTTTTCGGGGAGCATAATTATGCCCAGTTTTACACATATTTATATTTCTGTATCTAAAAAACATATTTTTAAAAAAAAATTCTATGCCAAACATTACACAGGTTTTATTTATAAATCTAGCATGACACTTTTTTTTTCTTTTATCTAGCACAACACTTTTTTTAAAAATTTCTATATCTAGTATAACACATTTTTTTTCTACAACTAGTATTTTACATAAAATTTATTTTAATATTTAGCATTACAATTTTTTTTTTATATTCATATCATTACACATATTCTAAAAAAATATTATCTTGCACTACACATTTTTTTAATTTCTTATATCAATCTAGAATTACACTTTTTTATTTCTATTTCCAGCATTAAACAGTATTTTTTCCATGTTTAGCATTACACATATTTTTTTCCATATCACTAGACGTATTCTTTATTCATTTTTATCTAGCATAACTTAGTTTTTATTTTATTTCTTATATCTAGCATTACACCATTTTTTTTATTTATTTCTTTATCTAGCATTACAGATTTTTCTATCTTTTTCTAACAACATACTTTTTTTATTTCTATATCTAGCATTATACATTTTATTTTTCTAGCTGATGAGGGAAATACCAGCACTTAATAGTAAACAAATATTTTAAGTTTGAAGGAATATATCTGATGGTTTTTCAAGCAATTTATGAAGATATTGGAATAGGGGGATAATCAAAAGTTTTAAGTGAATAGCTTTAACAGTTTCTGAGAAAATGGAACTTTAACTTTTACTTACTGCGTGTCCTAGTAACCTTGACCTTTAAACTTTTGACCCAAAATGAGCTTGACAGGTAAAACTCATTCATTGTGTTTTCTTACTACAGTTACCTTTGACTTAAACCTTTTACATTTTAACCTTTAAATTCCCAGGACAACCTAAAATATGCTTGACAATTAAATCTCATCAAGATGCATCTATATACAAATTTTGAAGTTCCTAGGTAAATGCACTTTGCTTTTATGAACATTTGAATTTTAGTACAGACCCTAGAGACCTTGACCTCTGACCTTATGACCTGAAAATTGATGTGGCAGGTAGAACTTTAGGTGGTTATACATTCATAGGTTTATGTACTTTGCTTTCATAACCAATTGTATTAAATTTTCTTTTACAGGTCCCAGGGACCTTGACCTTTGACCTTACGGTGGGCGTGGCTGGAAAAAAGTCATCAAAGTGCATTAACATGTAAATATTCAATAAAATAGTTTTATAAGTATCGAAGTTAAACTTAAACATAACCAAAAAGATTAACTACAGCCAATGCTTACGGTTGGGACAACATATGACACGCTCTTCAAAACTGGAGCTAAAAATCTAAACTAATTTATTTGCCAGAAAGAGTAAGACTATCTTTTACTTACACATGTTGATATTTTGATGTTTCCCCTTCCTTGTCCAATAGACCATTAGTGTTGGCACTCTTCACCATGGAAACAAGAATAGGTGTCAACTCTCCTTCTAAAGCCAATAATCCCTGGAAAATTAAAGACTTTTAAAACAATTTTTCAAGTATAAACTTCATTTAAGCTTTCTATATTTTGTTTTATCTTATTGTTTTTATTTGGTCAAGTTGTTATGTCATATTGGCACTGTTCAAGGTCATACTTTTATGCTTTCCTGACAGACACATGCACAAACTCACATAAGCTAAAGGTTTATATCCTTAATGCACTACAATAATGTCTGTCATGAATTACAATATTGTCTGTCATGAACTAAAATGAACAATAATGTTTGTCATGAATTATAATAATGTTCATCATGAACTACAATGACGTATGAATTACAAAAATGCCTGTCATGAATTAAAATAATAACCATCATGACTATGAACAGTCATGTTTGTCATGAACTGCAATAATGTGTGTCATGAACTACAAATATGTCTACATGAACTACAAATATGTCCGTCATGAACTACAAATATGTCTGTCATGAACTACAGTCATGGTTGTCATACACTACAATAATGTCTGTCATTAACTACAAATGTCTGTCATGAACTACAATTATGTCTGTCATGATCTACAATAATGTCTGATATGAACAACAATATGTTTGTCATGAATTATAATAATTTTTGTCATGAACTACAATAATGTCTGTCATGAACTACAATAATGTCTGTCATGAACTACAATAATGTCTGTCATGAACTACAATAATGGCTGTCATGAACTACAATATAATCTGTCATGAACTACAATAATGGCTGTCATGAACTACAATACTGTCCATCATGAACTACAATAATGTCTGTCGTCTGTCATGAACTACAATTATATCCATCATGAACTACAATAATATCTGTCATGAACTTCAATAATATATGTAATGACCTACAATAATGTCCATCATGAATTACAATAATACCTGTCATGAACTACAATTACATCCATCATGAACTACAATAATATATGTCATGAACTACAATAATATCTGTCATGAACTTCAATTATGTCCATCATGAACTTCAATAATATCTGTCATGAACTACAATAATATCTGTCATGAACTACAATAATGTCTGTCATGAACCACAAAAGCAATGTTGTCAGGTTACAAACCTTTGTAAACGCAGCAGCTGTCATTTGAACTCTTCCTTCATCAGAGGCATAAATCTTCAGATCATGTCGGAATGTACTATGCAGCCTTAGAAAACCAAGCCCTGGGGTCTCAAACTCACCTGAAAATATACAAGAATTCCTACTATATTTCAAGAGAGAAAATAAGTAAACATTACGAATAATAAATATTTGAACATACATGTACCATTTTAAATGTATATTCTTTGGTTATAATCTATAAGTGTTAAACAAGATCATCATTACATCAGTTAAAATATAACAGCACTACTGCCAGGTTTTTTTCACATAGTAGAAAAAGCTATAAAAGGTCTTTGGTAGGAGTGTGACATGAAATAGATAGGATATCGATTGATTGATATCAAAGATTAAGTACATTATCTTCATGTCTAATTATAACCAATCCAGCATGATAGTTTCAGATACTATTACAGCATATATAGCCATCAAAAATGTTTTCAGTCATTCAAGACTTTAAGTACCATATATTCACTGCAGCCCTGCAGATGATGGATTCATTAGATTGGCGACAATGTTGGGATTGACACATAAATATAAACAACAAATTAAATGTTTACAATCAAGTTTCTAACTAACTAAATTTTCTCTGAAAACATTTTTACATCCTTACATAATACCTTTCATTACCTAATTTTCTGATATTTTTTATTTTATTACAGATAACCAAGTCAAACAGGGTGAAAATTCTAACATATGCGACATCTAAGGGAGGTAATAACAATAAAAAACTCCACTGAATACTGTCCCTTGAATTGGAAAATTTTCTCTTTCCTCCTCATTGCCAAAAAATATATCAATTAAGTTAACAAACTGAATAAATGGAGGATATTGAATGAGTGTAAGTTCAATACTGAAATTATTGAATGAGTTTAATAGAATTATTTTGCATTTTTTTATTTTTTGTTGGAGATGAATGTAATTGAATTAACAGCATGTACTATTAAAACATGTTTAAAATGAAAAATACTACAGTTTACATGGTTTTGAGAGGTAGGAGGGTTGTAAAGTGAAAAGGAGTCTTTTTCAATTGACACGCCTACCCTACAATGCTAAATTTGAGCACATTTTTACACAATGTTTGTATATCACAAATTACATCACTACGAAAGTGTCCTGGTGCCAATTTAACATGTTCTATAACAAGGGTGCCATAGTCACAAAATAAGCCCGTTTACGAAAGCTTTAGATGGAGATGGGGGCATTATGGATAAGTGTTATCTAGCAAGCAAGTTTTTATCCTTGGCACTGTGTTGTTAAATGAACCTTAAAACAAATCAGTAGGGAAGATATGCACAGGATGTGTGACCTTGACCTTGGTCGCAGGGACCTGAATTTTATGCACGGCACTCAGCCTCACAATGATGAACATTTGTGCCAAATTATATTGAAATCCCTCTATGCATGTAGAAGTTTTGCTCCAGACAAGCGTTTTTCTATGAGCTCTAACTGTGACCTTCACCTTTGACCTAGAGACTTGGTTCATGTGCAGGGCACTACGTCTCATGGTGGTGAACAATTCTATAAAGTAACATTAAAATTCCTCCATGCATGTAGAAAATATGCTCCGGACAACATCTGGATATTTAATCATCTCCAGTGACCTTGACCTTGCAAATATTAACCTAAATTAAATGTGTCACACCTGTAGTCATGATAGTTACCATTTGTGCTACAATCCATCAATAAATGATGACTAAATGGTCCCTATAACCATCTTCAAATTTTTATCTGAACTTTGACCTCTATGTGTAACCTTGACTTTGGTCGCAGGGATCTGAATTTTGCATGCGACACTCAGCCTCACAATGGTGAACATTTGTGCCAAGTTATATTGAAATCCCCCTATGAATGTAGAAGTTTTGCTCCGGACAAGCGTTTTTCAATGAGCTCTAAGTGTGAACTTGACCTTTGACCTGGAGACAAGGATCATGCATGGAGCAATACATATCATGGTGGTGAACATTTCCATAAAGTATTATAAAAATTCTTCCATACATGTAGGAGATATGCTCCGGACAAAATCTGGATATTTCATCATCTTTAGTGACCTTGACCTTGTATATATTGACCTAAATTATATGTATCACAGCCATAGTCTTGATAATGACCATTTGTGTTACAATCCCTCAATAAATGATGACTAAATGGTCCATATACACATCTTCATATTTTTATCTGAACTTTGACCTCTATGTGTGACCTTGACCTTGGCCGCAAGGACCTGAATCTTGCACGCGACACTCCGCCTCACAATGGTGAACATTTGTGCCAAGTAATATTGAAATCCCTCTATACATGTGGAAGTTTTGCTCCGGACAAGCATTTTTCAATGAGCTCTAAGTGTGACCTTGACCTTTGACCTAGAGACCTGGTTCATGTGCGCGACACTGCTCCTCATAGTGGTGAACATTTCTATGAAGTTTCATTAAAATCCCTCCATACATGTAGGAGATAAGCTCCGGACAAAATTGGACGCCGCCCGCCCGCCCGCCCGCCAGGGGCGTTCCCATAATATGTCCCGTTTTTCAAACGGGCGTATAAAAAAAGATAACTCCTACGTAGGAGATAAAAATGCCTAATTAGGAGTTTATAACTCCTATGTAGAACCTACGTAGGACTTATAAAGTCTTATGTCGGAGTAATAACCTCCTAATAAGGCTTTTTTATCTCCTACGTAGGAGTTATGTTTTTTTATAGAACATGTTAAATTGGCACCAGGACGCTTCTGTAGTGATGTAATTTGTGATATACAAACATTGTGTAAAAATGTGCTCAAAGTTAGCATTATACAGTAGGCGTGTCAATGGAAAAAGATCACATCATAATACATGCACAGTCGTGCAATACTGTTTAAACAGAGTCACAAAAGTTGAACGGATATGTGAAAAATGAAGTTATAATGGCAAAGTGTTATGCATGTATTTTTTAACACTGGTCACATACTTCTGTTTGCATTTTAATCATTTCTAGACATTTGATTTAAAACTGACAAAAGTAATTGATTCTTTGAATGTGTATTAAAGCCACTGGCCTCCAGATGGTAAAATGAAAACAAAGAAATAAAATTTCAAGTAAATGGTAAATACTGATCTGTGTGAATTCATTATATTACTGACATCTTAATTGGAGAAAGAATGTTGACACTCAGTGTCAATATATCGTGTTTTTCCTTTACTTGATCTACTATGTTACTAACGCAGTAGTCAATACAGATAGGAGAAGATAATTCAGTTAACATGGTCACGTGTCACAAAAGTGGTCCGAAATTTTTTTTCTATTTTTAGCTCCTGTGACCTAGTTTTTGACCGAAGATAACCCATCTTCAAACTTGACCTTATCATTATCAAAACAACCTTCCTGACAAATTTCCAGAATATTTGGACCAAAACTGAAGCCACCAAAGTGTTAGCAAGATTTTTCTATTTATAGCTCCTGTGACTTAGTTTTTGACCGTAGATGTCCCATATTCGAACTTGACCTAGAAATCATTAAAACAACCTTCCTGACAAGAAAATTTTGGACTATTGAGAGCTAAAAATTGGCCCAAGGTCGATCGTAAGGTAATGTGTAACCAACTCTGAAAAGCCTTTGCCTTTGAGAAGTTGCATCACTTTATAAATCAAAGTGCTGCAGCACTGAATGCGACGGACATGCAACCGGAGAGACATTAATTAAGGCTTCTTTTAGAAAAAACAAAACAAAACAAAAACAAAACACAAAATATATAACAGAGAAAATTTGTTCCATACAAGTTCGATATTTGTAGAGCAATATATTTTGTGTCCTAAATTGATATAATTCAGATTTTCTACTTTCAAGCACTTAAATACAGAATGAAATTTATGCCTAAAAACTCTGGTCAAACTTGTAAATCAGTGTCCTTATCGATTTATTCTAAGAAATGATATGTAAATAGAAAAAAAACTATCAACGAAATATTTCTAGAATAAATCCAGGCAAATAAACTTCAAACATAATACATTATACATTTGAGAATGCTATTTAGAATTGCTTCGTGTTATATCATAGTGGGCATACAGACAATAAAATATAAGTCATTTGTATTTTTATTTCTCTTGGATATGTCTCATTAAAAAAAATTGGTTAAAATCATCAGCAATTAATAGTGTATTTCTTACATTTTTTTTATTTACAAGGTAAAGATGTAGAGGCCAGAGCACATCGTTTTTATTTTAATTTAAATGTCACTTAAGCACTACAGTGTTTAGTTGTCCTTTTCAACTTCACACTTAAAATTCCATTTTCAACTTGTTTGCTTCTTACAATTGTATAGCATTTCTAAAAGTATTGCATTACAATCCGCTGGTTTATTAATTACATGTTTAATGTGTACTTCCTAATCGCCTGTCCAAAAATCAGAACAGGTGAAGCAGAATCTATTTTTAGAATAGCGAAGGTTAACTCATATCATGACCTAGTAAAATATGTAAACAAACCACAAGAATCGGAAGTAGAAATGATATTATAACTTCCTTACCATGAAAGACTACATGGCGGTAAAGTGTCTTACATGCATTTTCAAAAATAGATATTCATACTAGCCATTGTACTGTATCTAATATATTAATAACTGCTGAATATTCAGCTAAACCCGCGGTATGAGTCACGAAAATAGTTCTTCTTTTATTAATGCGCGAGTTATCCTAGAGTCACGAAAAACTTTTGATTTGTTAATAATAATGTTTTGTATAATGTAGAAATATTTATTTCCTACTAATAATGTCTTGGAACTCAGAGGTTACACCTTTATTGAAGTATAATTTGCTGTCCTACTTTTTCGACAGCGGTAAATCGTTTCAGCAGTAATTTGCATATTGCGCAATAATACTACGGGACTACAACGTTTTTATCAATAATATACGTTCATATTTTAACTTGGATAACTTAATTTGAAATTGAAAAGGCTAAATATGGAAGACATTAAGATATCCAGATAAAGTATGGGAGTTTTGAAGGATCAAATTCATGTACTATTTCTTGGGCTGTTAATTGGTTTAGGACACATTGCGCGAGTGTAGCCAACGAAATCCCATGTGTAGATGACTAAGCTCTGAACGCGCCTGAGGGGGCGTCCGTCGCAAAAATATCAACACAAAATAGTGATTTTTGGCAATTTTGAGATGTCCTGTCATTGCCATGGTAACAGGAAATTTAAGACTAAGCATGTCATTACAAAGGCAATGGTCAAGTCAACATTTGTGCCAAGTTTGATTAGTATTGAAGCATTTTTCATAGTTTCATAGGCTAGCAGTTTGAACTTGTAACAGGAGGCTTTTCCATGAAATTTACAGCCATTTTTCATGAAAGGGTTAATATCAAAGATTCAGTACATCACCTTCATGCCTAATTATAACCAATCTACAATGTTAGTTTTTCAGATACTATTACAGCATATTAATAATGCCATCAAAAGAGTCTTAGTCAATTGAACACTAGAGACTAGTAAAGACTATTATGATACTGCAGCGCTGCAGTTAACAAGACTATTCTTATATCTTTTCAAGTTTGATTTACACATTAATATAAACAACAAATTATATGTTTACAATCAAGTTTCTAACTAACTAAATTTTCTCTGAAAACATTTTTACATCCTTGCATAATACCTTTCATTACCTAATTTTCTCATATTTTCATTTTATTACAGATAACCAAGTCAAACAGGGTGAAAATTCTAACATATGCTACATCTAAGGGAGGTAATAACAATAACTCCACCAAATTATGCAGAATACTGTCCCTTAAATTGGGAAATTTCTTTTTCCTCCTTATGGCTACCAATTAGGTTAACAAACTGAATAAATGGAGGATATTGAATGAGTGTAAGTTCAATACTGAATTTATTGAATGAGTTTAATAAAATCATATAACGTGAGCCTCTGGCAAAGAGGATATAATATTTCATTCAACAAGTTCAATAAATTCCGTAATGAACTTACATCAAACACCAAAATAAAGACCATTTAAAGTGAAAAGGAGTCTTTTTCCATTGACACCCCTACCGTATAATGCTAACTTTGAGCACATTTTTACACAATGTTTGTATATCGCAAATTACATCACGTCAAAATATATGCAGTCGTCAAAATATATGCACAGTCGTGCAATACCATTTTAACATAGTCACAAAGTGGCACCGGTATGTGAAAAATGAAGTAATAATGGCACAATATAATGCATGTACTTTTTGACAGGACACAAAAGTCATGCTTCTGTTTCGGTTTTTAATTATCAAACTGTCAAAAGTAATTGATTCTTTGAATGTGTATTATGTGGGTCCTTAAAGCCACTGGCCTCCAGATGATAAAATGAAAACAAAGAAATAAAATTTCAAGTTGACAGTAAATACTGATCTAGTTCGATAAAATGTGTGAATTCATTATTACTGACATATTAATTGAAGAAAGAGTGTTGACATTGGTGTCAGTCAATATATCGTGTTTTTTCCGTTGCTTGGTCTGCTAATTGTGACTAACGCAGTAGTCAATACAAATAGGAGTTAACATGGTCACAAGCCACAATAGTGGTTCGGAAAAATTCTAATATCTGGGGTCTTATATCAATTTTTGTCATTGTGTAGGTCCCTATCATATAATCGAATATATATGATGTAATTTATATGTTATAATTTTTAGTGCCACAAATTACTAACTAGAACTCCGTGTGTCAGATGTGTCACCTTGTGAATAAAATAGCTGTCACTTAGGCATTTTCTTCTGAAACACTGCAACTCAAAAATCATGGGGTAGAGAGTAACAGTTTTTGTGCAGTGCACTGCATCTCAATGATATCTATCATCCTACGAAATTTCAAGTCCATAGCTTTTATAATTTAGGAGAAATGGCCTGGACAAAAAATAAAGTATGAAAATTAACAAAGGGCAATAACTCACAAAATAAGAAGGGCACAGTACCTGTTCTTGTGCATTGCACTTCTTCTCAATGATATCTATCATCCTATGAAGTTTCAAGTCCATAGCTTTTATAATTTAGGAGAAATGGCCTGGACAAAAATGAAGTATGAAAATTAACAAAGGGCAATAACTCACAAAATAAGAAGGGCACAGTACCTGTTCTTGTGCACTGCACTTCTTCTCAATGATATCTATCATCCTATGAAGTTTCAAGTTCATAGCTTTTATAATTTAGGAGAAATGGCTCAGACAAAAATAAAGTATGAAAATTAACAAAGGGCAATAACTCACAAAATAAGAAGTGCAGAGTACTGGTCCTTGTGCACTGCACTTCTTTTTAATGATATCTATCATCATATGAAGTTTAAAGTCCATAGCTTTTATAATTTAGGAGTAATGGCCCGGACAAAAATAAAGTATGAAAATTAACAAAGGGCAATAACTCAAAAATTAAGAAGTGCAGAGTAACGATTCTTGTGCACTGCACTTTGGGTCATTATAAGAAGCATGCATATTAAGGTTGGAGTCAATCCAACTTATAGTGACAGACTTATACTCCGGACAAGGTTAAGGTGACGCCATCATTGCCGAGGAAAGTAACCCCTATGTCGCCTTTTCAAGGCAACACAAATAATATCAAAACAAATTAAAGCAGTTATAAGTTTCCCTTAATGTTTAATACGTTGCCCTGGATTCCATGCATTCTGGACCACACATCGCCACATTGTCCTATACACGTGTAACTAGAAAAAATCTCGGATGAAAGAATTCCGCAGTATAATAAAAGAAGGTTTTTCCCATTGGCAGAAAAGCAAACTGTTTATTTTCAAAGCAATTATGTTAAAATATGAATGTTTTGGAGTGTCATTTCGATTTCTTTCTACTTTATAATATTTTTGAAGAGGAATTTTGATATATTAGTATTAAGACAGTAGAGTTTATGTTATCTTCTTGAGGCCTGCTGCTTTAAGCTTTAGAAAGGTTGTTTAATATATTTTACAGAGTTGAAAAAACTGTTTACGGGGTGTGGTAAGAGATTGACATGAAATAGATAGCAAATTGATTGATGAAAGATACTTAAATACCTCTATTTCAGGTGAAATTATATCCAATGCAGGAAAATAGCTTAAGGAGAATATTGCAGCTTTAATGAGCCTTGAAAAAGTTTCTATATTAAGAAAAAAACAATATCACTGCAGCTCTGCAGCTCCACTAAAGCACTTAACAACTTACATATTTTTATAAACAACTAATTATATGTTTACAATCAAGTTTAAAACTAATTGATTCTTTTCTTTTTTTTTACATCCTTACATTATAGCTATAGCATTCCCTAATTTTCTTTTATTTTAATTTCATAACAGGTAGCCAAGTCAGACAGGGTGAAAACTCTAATGTTCATATGCTACATCTAAGGGAGGTAATAACAATAAAACTCCACTAGTTTTAGACAGACATATAGGCAGAATGAATACTGTCCCTTGAATTGGAAAATTTCTCCCTTAAATTTCCTCCTCACTGCCAAGAAATATATGTTATCAATTAACAAAATGAATAAATGGAAGATATTGAATGAGTGTAAGTAAGTTCAATACTGAATTTATTGAACAAGTTGAATAAAATTATATTATGTGAACCTTTGGCAAACAGGATATTATTTTATTCAACAATTTAGTCCAAAAAATTCAGCAAAAAAACTTACATGAATTCATATTTATAAAACACCTGAAAATGAAGACAATTTAAAGTGAAAAGGAGTCCTTTTCAAGAGGTGATGCATCACGATCTGCCCTGAGGACATCTGCCCTGTCCTCGCATCATAATAAAGTTACAAATTGCAATAAATAAAATTATATCTCAATGCAATACATATTTCACCTCCCAATGTATCGATATAGCGGGAAAGTATCGCAATACACTAAAAATATCTTCCAGGAATATATTAAGGACAAACTTATTTTTTGATAGACAGAAGAAAGAACAAGAGCTGTCACAGGAGACAGCGAAGCTCGACTAATAAAATACTGGACGCAGTAAGGAGGACAAAACTATGAAAGAAAAATCAATTATGTGTAATTACCTATTAAGTTTTAGTAAAAAAATAACATTTGTTAACATAAATTCCAATATCAAGGGGAATAATTATAGAAATAGTCATGCTAGAGTTATGGATCTTGCCACACAACATTTGTGTAATGATAAGAAATATATATTTGAAGTTTGAAGTAGATACCTTTAAAAGTAAAGAAGTTATTATATTTCTTAAAGAAAACCCTAAGTTCAAAGAGAGATAAATCTGTAAATATTGCTTCAAGAGTTATGAACATTGTCACATAAAATGCAATTAATGATAAGGTATAAGTATTTGAAGTTTGAGGTAGATACCTTTAAAAATGAAAAAGTTAAAATAAAAAATAACATTTTTCTAGTAAATAAATCTAAGTTTATGGGGAGATAATTCTTGCAATATTGGTGCTAGAGTTATGAACCTTGTCACATAAGATGTGGATGATGATTACGTAAATATATTTGAAGTATGAAGTTGATCCCTTTAGAAATAAATAAGTTAGAGTAAAAAATAATATTTTTTATGGAAAATTCTAAGTTCAAAGGGAGATAAATCTGAAAATATTGGTGCTAGAGTTATGAACCTTGTCACATAAGATGGGGATGATGATAACGTAAATATATTTGAAGTATGAGGTCGATCCCTTAAGAAACAAAGAAGAAACAGTAAGAAATAGTATTTTTTGAGGAAAATTCTAAGTTCAAGGGGAGATAAATCTGAAAATATTGGTGCTAGAGTTATGAACCTTGTCACATAAGATGGGGATGATGATAAGGTACATATATTTGAAGTATGAGGTTTATCCCTTAAGAAATAAAGAAGTATCAGTAAAAAAATGGTATTTTTTAAGGAAAATTCTAAGTTCAAGGGGAGATAAATCTGAAAATATTGGTGCTAGAGTTATGAACCTTGTCACATAAGATGTGGTTGGTGATAAGGAACATATATTTGAAGTTTGAAGTTGATACCTTAAGAAATGACAAAGTTATAGTGAAAAATATTTTACTGCACCAAAACTTTTATCTAAAATCTGGATGCGGACGCCGACGCCAGGGCGAGTAGGACAGCTCTCCATATACTTCGTATAGTCGAGCTAAAAATAGCTCGGATGAAAATAATGAACAAGCGCGACCATTATCATATCAGAGTCATCTCGGTTCCCGTTAAGTGTAGACAATGTCCACAATCATTTGAGCCGTGACACAACAAAACCAACATAATGGGTTTGAGACCAGCATAGATCCAGACCAGCTGATCAGGATCCATGCTGTTCCCTTACAAACCCTTTTACAAGTAGAGAAACCGATAGCGAACAGCATGGATCCTGATCAGACTGCGCAGGCTGGTCTGGATCCATGCTGGTTGCAAACGCACTATGTTGGTTTTGTCATGACACGGCTCATTTAACCAATCAAGTTTTATTTATTCCATATAAATGGGCTGGTGTTCTTTGAACTTGTTTATAATAAAAAAAATAATTAGAGATCTATATGTTTTCAAGAAAAAAAACAACTTACAAACATGAATTTGTAATTTTATTTATGCAGCTTTTAAAAGCCTTGAAAAAATCAATAGTTATTTATGTTTGAACAGAACCATTACTGCAGCTCTGCAGCTTTTAACAATAACATTGTACATTTACTGATTTATATAATCAACTAATTATATGTTTAAAATCAAGTTAAAAACTAACTTTTTTTTCTGAAAACATTTTTAAATCCTTGCATTATAGCTATGATAACCTAATTTTCTATTATTTTAATTTCATAACACTGGTAATAAGTCAAACAGGGTGAAAATTCTAACATATGCTACATCTAAGGGAGGTAATAACAAGCAAAATATTATCAATTCACAAATTATATAAAATTTAAGTAATAATGGCATAGAGATCCTGTATATTGTCAGGGCCAAAACACCATTTTTGGGGAAAGGGCCTCAGCCTTTTTCTTGGGGAAAATATGCGTGATTATGGCATACTTTGGGAAAAGGGGTCTCAAATTTAACACAAATTTTTAACAAGTTCTTCAAAATAGAACAGGCAAATACTAATAAGGCAGTAAAAAACCTTAATTCAACACCATCATTTAATTTTGTTCTAAATTCTATGGGAAATTTCAAATGACTGGGGAATTTTGAGGACCAAACTGGGGAAAACAGAGGCTAGTTAGAATTTAGGGAAGCAGCCTATTATTCAGCCTCTACAAAGAAGGGTTTCTTGGCTGTGTAATTGATATTACCACTCTTACAAGAAGTAATTTATGTATATTATTATGCAAATAAAACAAGTTTCAAACATCGAAGAATATGTAAAATATCTACAGCAAATATTTGTGGACATTGAAAGTAATCAATAAATTACATGTACAGTGAAAGTTGAGAAAACCGGACCGCTTTCGGACCGAGAGTTTTGTCCGGTTTTCTCAGCGGTCCGGTATTCTCAATGTCCCCTTCAGCTATTCAGGATCCTATAAACCGAGCAATGACTTACAAAGGATGCTGAACGTATACTAAGAGTTTTTGCATTTTCATGATCATGAGTAAGTATATTGCTAAATAAAGAAATGATAAAAATACTACACAATATCTTTTAATTGTTTTTGTCCCATTATTGCATATAAATACAATAAAATTTTGGATTTAAACAGCAGTAGCCTTATAACGATAAAGTCCGATTACACCCACATATGTTTAGAATTGGGTAGTGGATAATGATTTAACGAACATAGTTTACTTTGTTTGTTTATAATAATGCCCCAATTGTTAATATTGACTATACCATATTTGTCAGATATAGATTTTTAAAGTAGGTCTCTGCAAAGTTTCACTGTCTTTAACTTGTTTAAATTTGTCACTTAAAGACAGCTCTCGTCAAATTCTTTTAGGCCATGGAATAGAACTTAGCGCTGATAAATGTCGTTTCTGTTGCGTTGTCATTTTGGGAAATGAATATACAAAAAGCAACGCAGTATAATAATACTCTATTTTTCATTCATACTGATTTTAACTTATCAATTCATCGTGCATTTTGGCATCTATATAAAACGGTAACATCTATACCTTACAATGAATCAAACTGTGAAAAGAGACATAATTAACAAATCAGATAATTATTGTTGCGTTACCGCTCAGTTAGCGTATTAGACACAACCAATTAATAAGTACAAAAAGTAATTCACACCTTCGTTGTCCGGTATTGTCAGGGTAATTGTCTATATAATTAACTTTGTAGTCCCCTATCAACCGTCCGATATTCGGTTTTTACAGATTCCGGTATTGTTAATGTTTAATACAATAGTTTAAAGAAGGGAAAATTTGGGACTGAATTATTTGTCCAGTATTACGAGAGTTCCGATTTTCTCAGCGTCCGGTTTTCTCAAATTTCACTGTATATGCATTCATTTCTTATTGGAAAATTTGACTTTGAATTTATAGAAAATAAATTTCTAATTACCTCCCTTTATTTACATGACATGGTAAATTCGGTAATATCTTTACAAATAATGCTTATTGGAACTTACAATACTGACAAATCTGACTTTGAGCATGTGTATGAAATAAAACCATAAAAAATTGTGTTACAGGATCTTTAATGCATGTATTTTCTGACAGGACACCTGCTTTTGTTCACATTTTTCATCATTTCTAGACATTTTATTAAATAGTCTAAATTATTGATATATAATATTTATTATTATATAATCTATAAATAGCTTCGAAATGCCTTTCCCTGATTGGCTAACAAGCAACTTTTTGTAAAAAATAACAGGTTAATATCAGAGTATATTCACTGTTCCTAAAAATAGATTTTAGAGTATATTCACTGTTTTTTCTTCTAAAAATAGATTTTCTGGAAATCCCCCGAATAACGCGAGACTATGGCGTGACCTAATGCCAAAATTGTTGTTATTATTCAGAAAAAAATGTTGAGTGACTCGTAAATAAGAGTCAAATTAGTCTATTTTGGTTACCGTCTTAACACTTTAAAGAACAATACAAATTTAATAGCGTGTCAATGCACTCACTCAAAAGAAAGAGCCAAAGTAGACAAGCTGAAAAATAATGATATCCGTCGTATGCAATGGCAAATTTGATAAGCCATATAAAAGCTATTTATAAATTATATAATAAAACAGATATGTACTTTTTAGCTGTTGAATATGATGTGATATGTACTATCGCCTCGGTCAATTACTTTAATACTTTCAGTTTCATGCAGAATTATAACAATTGCAAGAATATGGCATAATAATAGCTTCAGCAATTTTATGCTTCCAAAAATGTTGTCATAAAGGACTGCAGCTCTGCAGCTAATTTAATTGAAACATATATATATAAAGAACTTATCATTACGTTTGTCTGGGTTTAAACTAATGGTATTTTTTTCTGAAAACATTTTTATCTCACTTTTTTCATAGCTATGGTTACCTAATTCTCTATTATTTTAATTTCATAATAGATATTCAAGCAATATAGGTTATACCACATCTAAGGGAGGTAATAACAATGAACTCCACTAGTAATGAATATTGTCCCTAATTGAATCAGAAAATACAAAAAGGGCCTTATTTCTTTCTGCATTTCATTAAGCAGACTTGTTATAGGTATTAGTTACACCTCCCACGGTCTACATAAAGCATACATATTCTTTCTGGGGTTTACTTGTTACAACAACAGGGAAAGAGATTGTGATAGGAAAGTCATATTCAGATAAAATACTTTTTTCTGGGTTTGATATTGTTAGGACAGGGAACGTGTTTTAATTTTTGCCCATGATACAAAACAGAAAAAATCATTCATACAAATTAGATACCCTCTTGTTTCGATGCTCTTTCTATTACTTATCCTAGGATTTACAAGTTGTAGGAATTAGCATGCCACTGAAATGCTTACTGCACTCCCTCCTCTCAATTTAAATATAGCTCTGTGACTTTATCAAATAGACAAAACTAGAACTGCCACTATCATGGCGTGAATACCCCCGCATTGCACTTTGTCAGAATCAACAGTGGCCATTTAGAGCTCAAGGACAACCTCCCTGCCAAATCTGAGGTTACTGAGCCAGTGCATTGCTAAGTTATGTATTCTACATGATTCAAATGTGAAAATGTCAAAATCAATACACTGCGGACAGGCATTCTTTAGCAATTGAGAAGAAAAGCATTTTTTGTCAAGGTCCCTGTGCCCTTGACCTTTGATCCAGTGACCTCAAAATCAAAAGGGGTCATCTACTAATCATGACTAACCTCCATTCCAAATATGAAGACTGTGGGTCAAAGGCATCTAAAGTTATTGGGCAGACAAGCTTTTATAGTCAAGGCCCCTGTGACCATGACCTTTGACCTGGTGACCTCAAAGTCAATAGGGGTCATCTACTAATCTTGACTAACCTCCATGCCAAATATGAAGACTGTGGGTCAAAGGAATCTTCAGTTATTGGGCGGACAAGCTTTTTAAAGTCAAGGCACCTGTGACCTTGACCTTTGACCTGGTGACCTCAAAGTCAATAGGGGTCATCTACTTAGCATGATTAACTTCCATGCCAAATATGAAGACTGTGGGTCAAAGCAATCTTAAGTTATTGGGCGGACAAGCTTTTTGAAGTCAAGGCCCTTGTGACCTTTGACCTGGTGCCCTCAAAATTGATAGGGGTCATCTACTAATCATGATTAAATTCCATGCCAAATATGAAGACTGTAGGTTAAAGGAATCTTAAGTTATTGGGCGGACAAGCTTTTTGAAGTCAAGGCCCCTCTGACCTTGACCTTTGACCTGGTGACCTCAAAATCGATAGGGGTCATCTACTAATCATGAACCTCCATGCCAAATTTGAAAACTGTAGGTCAAAGGAATCTTAAGTTATTGGGCGGACAAGCTTTTTGAAGTCAAGGCCCCTGTGACCTTGACCTTTGACCTGGTGACCTCAAAATCGATAGGGGTCATCTACTAATCATGACTAACCTCCATGCCAAATATGAAGACTGTAGGTCAAAGGAATCTTAGTTATTGGGCGGACAAGCTTTTTGAAGTCAAGGCCCCTGTGACCTTGACCTTTGACCTGGTGACCTCAAAATCAATAGGGGTCATCTACTAATCATGACTAAGCTGCATGCCAAATATGAAGACTAAAGGTCAAAGGAATCTTAAGTTATTGGGCGGACAAGAAAAAACCGACGGACAGCCGGACGGACTGACGGCCGGACGGACGTAACAACCTGATTCCAGTATACCCCCCTTACAATTTTGTTGTGCGGGGGTATAACTATCAATTTTTCAAGTGCACGGCATTACTGGCTCCACTCAATAACACTGTTACATCATTTTTAAAGCTGCATTTAATAAATATGTAGAGACATTTTTCGCAGTGGACCTTAAAAACCCAAGCAGTCTACTGTATTATTAATCTTTTAAACAGTATTGTTGTAAATCTAACCAAACCATGTTCAGAAATTATGATTTTTATCAAATACTCTATAATCAAATACAATATGTTTCAGGGCCGACAGCCCATGGGTAGCCAAGTTATTGATTGGAAACCGTTTTTACCTACAAGGTCAATATGACCTTTACCTTTGACCCATTAACCCAAAAATCAATAAATGTCATCTACTGGTCATGACAATTCCATACTAAGTTTGAAGAAGCTAGGCCTAAGGGTTCTTTAGTTATTGATCAGAAATCATTTAATCTACCAACCGGCTGACTGACATACTCTCCAATCAACAGAAGGATGGCAAAATAAAAGCATTTCTATGAGATAATGGGCATTCAAATTATAATATCTCAAACACATTTATCATATATTAAATCTAATTTTACCAAAAATTATCTTACATTCAAAAGAATAACCACAAATAAATTAGTCATTAAGCACGTTTTGCATGCAGATGCCACTTATAACAAATGAAAGGTTGTTTTTTCTGATAAATTCTAAAATTCTAAACTTATATTGATATTCAGTAGGAATGGAACATTTTTTTTCCATCAAACAACTCATCAGATTCATGAGAAGAAGTTGTCACTTTTAAAGTATAGGATAAAGTTTATTAGTACCTATTTACAAAATTAAATTAGTCAGGCACATCGCAGCCACGCGAACAATTTAATTTTGTAAATACGTACTAATAAAGTTTAACCGGTTTAGTGTTTTAAATTATTTTTACAAAAAGTCATTTTTTTGTTTTTTGTTTTTGTTTTGGAATTTACGTCACATCGACACAGTATAGGTGATATCGCGACATTCCAGCTGTTCTGGTGGAGGAAAACCCCAGGTGTCCTTCTGTGCATTATTTCAGGCACAAACAGGCACCTGAGTAGAACCATCGACGTTCCATAAGCTAGCTGGATAGCTTCCTTACAAAAGTCAATTTACTAGACTAAAATTCTTAAATGTTTGTCTGTTGCGACAAAGACTGAAACGTCTGGTCGAATCAAAATAAATTGGATAACAAATAAAATTGAAATGATTTAAGTATACTTAAAATAAATTCAAGACAATATGTGCCAAGAATATTGGTACAAATTGTATAATGTTCGAATGATTTTGAGGACAAACTGTTTTGCAGTGATCTCCCCTTACAGGCCGTAGCGTAACCGGTTTGTTGTACTTGAGTGAAAACCCCCTCTCTGATAGTGGGCGTGGTTTAGGCTTTGAAACTTGCAATTTAATGATTCGACAACTTCACAAGTGATATTGTTCAAAGTTGTCCTGGTTCCCATTTACCCGTCAACGAAGACTAAATGCTAGCATATGGAGTATAATATCAAATTAAATATGACAATTTAAGGCGGAGCCTAATTTCAACAGAGGCGAAGCAAATATAGTATTCTAATCCCTTAAAGCTCTGTGACATGTTGCGTATCAGAAAAGCTTTTTTTATTAGAAAAATTAAAAACAGTGTGATTTTGTTAAAACAAAAAAATACCGGTACACAATATCAGGACGGTACACAATATCAGGACGTAGATTTCCCCATTGCTGTATGGACAAATGCATATCTACTAGAAGCCGCTTGCAAGCGGCCTCTAATAATATGCAAAATATACCCTCATTTTCGGATATTATCATTAATATTGGTTATTTGATAGAATTTCAAGCTCCTGTGATTATATCAAAATCAGGGGGTTTTGTCTGGTATTCTACTCATATTCATGAATGCTTTTGAGCCAAACAGGCTTTAAAAAAATCAGTTTTTTTTTTTTTTTAATGGTTACTGCAGCCCTGCAGATGTTTAGACAAGTGTGGAGATTTGAGTAACATTTGTATATTATAACTTTGATATATGTTTTTACGTTTGGTTTTTAAGTAATTAGTATCTTTTCACAAAACATTTCTGTAACATTTTTTTTATCTTTGTTTATTTAATTCTCATTTGTCTTCATTCATTAACAGCTTATGATGTCCAATATGGCAATAACTTAAACATTTACAATATTAAAGGGAGGTAATAGAATATATACCATATCAATAATATCCCAGCACAATAATCCTAAAAGAAACAAGAAACTTAAATTTGTCTCATCATTTTTGTTTAAGAATAACATTTTAACTTGAAGTGATATTTTAAACCAACAATAAATTAATCATTAATTGAACCCCCCACCCCACTGTTCCAAGAGTATGACTCAAAGATATTGTGCTATTTTGTTTCTGGGCAATATCTTGGCTGACCCAGAACTAAATATCTCAGTATCTAGCTTTGGCACATCAATATATTTTGACTAGGTATATGCATTACTGTTCCAGTTTGTTCCATTCGTCTTTGAGAGACTTTTCTTATTAGAGGGACTACACTTGAGGTTTTTTGACATGATGGGACTGAAAATATCTTTTCCAGATAAATGTACCATTTGATGTAGGTTAAGACCACTAATCTTTGTCATAATCACGCACACTGTTTTTCCAGGAATATTATTAAAATTGTAAAAACAGTGACCAAAACTGAAAAGCGTTTAAACGCTTTTCACTCAAATTAGGCTCAGAAAAGCATAAAAAAACGATTTTCAATTTATTTCAAAATATATTTCTTAACTATCTTTGCATATAATTATAACTGTTTAAAGTGCCCCAGCTCATTTATGTAAGAAATTTAAATGTTATGTTTTTAGACTTTTAAACCTCAGTGGAGTCCCTTTAAGACTGGACATGGTATAAATCTTGCGTCTCTATACTGCCTACGTTTTCAGTATACCCCAGATAGACGGATACCAAAGTCCATGGGAGCTGCATCTGGGATTTTTGGTATTCATTCTGCAGGTGTTATGTAATTCACTTTGCGTTTGGGTCATTATAGCAGTATGACTAGAGACTGAGTCTTGATGGAATACCATATCATTCTCTCTTCTAGTAAAAAGTTGCGAAACATTCATTTTTGTGAGAAACAGCTTTCGAAACTTTGTCTATGTAATATTTTGCATCCACTTTTACTCCTTTTATATACATGTAGATGTCTTGCCATAACTAACCGCATCCCAAACTACAAACTCCAGTGCAAATGCATCTTGTTTTACAAGCTTCAGTTTGTAGCAAACAAAGTGTCAACCATAACTATTGCCCATATAAAACAATTGGCCTCATCTGTGGTGTTAATGCTTATAAAACATAGCCTCATCTGTGGTGTTAACGCTTATAAAACATAGCCTCATCTGTGGTGTTAACGCTTATAAAACATAGCCTCATCTGTGGTGTTAACACTTATAAAACACAGCCTCATCTGTGGTGTTAACGCTTATAAAACATGGCCTCATCTGTGGTGTTAACCATTTTTCCATTTCCCACAGTTAATATGGAGATATTGAAGCCATGATTAGGCAAATCATTTCAAAATCTGGGTCTCACTAAGCCTATGAACACAGCACTTTTTCCGGAGTTTCGCTTTTAGAATTTTTGCTATTACTCTGTTGACAGTGCCAAGAGACACCCCACACTTAGCTGACATTTCTTTTTGTGTGGGAGGATTTACAAACATCATATATTACGGATTTTCAGTGTTCGAAATTAGCAGTAATCCTATAGCCCCTGACTACTAAATTTCTCCTCGGGCTACCAACTTTTCACAGTAACAATCCCGACCAAGCGACTGTATTTTCAGGGGCAATATAAACAACTGTTTTGAACAAATAAATCGTGCTAGTGAAATTTCTTTTGGGCTAGTCAATATTCCATTGTGGTAGTCCGACCAGCCTAGTGGATTCAAATCCTAATGTCTAACTCTGAATTTTACGTTCAACGTCAGCAGTGGCTGCTGTGCAATGTTTGTTGATTTTCTGTTGGATGTTCAGATGACCCAAAGGCAAAGTTTCACATTTAAATATAAAAAAATTAAAGTACTTCAGATTTCTCAAAAAATGAGGTTTCTGACTTACATAGAACACCTTATTGAAATTTATAATTTGTAGCTTTAAAAGCCTCTAAAAAAGAACCCCTTTAATCAGGAGTTTTTAAAGTGGTTACTGCAGCGCTGCAGCTAATTTAAACAGTAACTATTTCATTGTTTAATTGTATATAAACAACTAATTATATGCTTACAATTGGGTTACAAGTAATTATAGAAAAATTCTGAAAACATTTTTTGTCATTCCATTCATAACTATGTTTACCTAATTCTCTGTTATTTTAATATCGTAACAGTTAATGAGGTCATATTGGATGAATATATAAACGCACCCTATATCTAAGGGAGGTAATAACAACATTTATTGAGCTACAGTTGCATAAATCATGTACACAGGCTTCTTTTAAGTTTGATAATTCTTTTAATATTCAATTCCAACAAAATTTTCAGCAAATGCTACACACTGCAATCCTGATTACAGACCATCATTCTGATTTAGGCTTAAGCGAATTCACAATTGTAATAGATAAGAATAGAAAACGGGGCATATAACAGGAGATTTGCAATACATTGCAAAGTTAATCAGCTGTTTTAATCTTGTGATTAAAATAGATAAAATTTAAAGGGATTATCGTTTTTGATTTATTTAGTTTTCATTAAAATTAAATTAAATTATGCAACTTGTTAAGAAATGATTACATTGGATTTATGCATCATGTAATTTATTTATGTACATTACATTATTAAGTACTGATGATTATTTACAAAGGTGAGTGAGGAGTTTTGCCTGCATTTAAAACATTTAACATAATACTGCAGTATGTACATTTGAGCCTTATAAGCTTTCAAAAATGTTATACTTTTAATATAAGCCTGCACTGCAGCACTGCAGATGCTAGAAAAAACATCTCATGTAGAAGTAACATTTGTATATAAAGACTTTTGTATTTGTTTTTACAGTTGGTTTTTAAATAATTAATATCTTTTCACAAAACATTTCTATAACATTCTTTTATCTTTGTTTATCCAATTCTAATTTGGCTTAATTCATTAACAGCTTTTGATGTCCAATATGGCAATAACTAAAACATTTACATTATTAAAGGGAGGTAATAGAATATCCCAGCAAAATAAGGATATTTATCAATTTTGCCAAAAAAAGAATTAAAAGAAATCTGAATCTCATCATTTATGTTTATGAATAACATTTGAAGTGATATTTTATAACAAAAACACATTAATTGACACCTCCCCAGCCCCTGCCCTTTCCCCAGTATATAAGTACTACCATTTTCTCTTCCCCTTGGTATGTGGAGCCGTCAGGTGAGCTCAATAGGTAGAGCGTTGGACTGTGGATCAAGCAAACCAAGTTCGATTTCCAGACAGCTCAAGTCACTTTCGTTACCACTGATCCTAAATCTTTTCTACGGTTATTGGCAGTGAACCTCTGCTCTGGTATGTACAGATGTTTCAAGTCTCTTGCGAAAGTGAAGGCAACTAGTACTGGTAAACTGCTTGACAGCCTGCCCAGGAACAATACGGTGGTTGAACTGTGCTCTGGTGAATTCAATGTGGCTTACTGCTATGATTCAGAGTAAAAACTACCAACACCACCACCACCTCCGCTTTGTATGTTCACACTGTTCAGAGGCAAAGGCATTGGCAAAGGATTTGAAGCTAAGCCTATGGAAAACTGCATGTACCTTATTTTACTATTTTTGCACTCACAATATTCCCCCCCTCTCTCTCATTTTGCCTGCCACCATCCTGACTGAATTGGTGAGGAGTGGCCCTTCAAAGTCAGGGAGGACAAAGAAGAATTCAAGAGTGAGTGGGTCCACAGTACACAGTGATTGACTAAAAGGCAGGCACTTTGCTTTGCATGAACATCCCTTATCAGGGCATGGCCTACTTCATTATTGTCCAAGGTAACTGTAAATTTAGGTGCTTAATAACCACTGTACTGAGACCTACTTTCTTGTTTAAAATTTCTTTTGCTAATACTCTATGGAAATTGTTCCGGGATAAATGACCGCCACTATGTGCTTGAAAATAAAACCTTTAAGGGCAAAAACAGAAAGTGTCTGGGCTCCATACTTGCTACTTGAAAGCTCCTTTTTTGTGTCTTAATGGGTAGATGAACTGTTATGTAAGTTAGACAGTAGACATACATAAATATTACCAAAAATAAGGCATTTCCCTACATTCATTCATTATTTTTTTTTAGTATTAAAGACTTCAATTTGCAAATTCTTAAAAAAGGAAAGTTACCGTGATTTAACTTTTTATTTTAACTTTTTATCACCTTTTGCAACTCCGTAAAAAAGGAATTGCACAGCAATGCATATATTTTGAAGGGACGTCAAATGCATTATACAAATATAGCGTAAAGATGTGCTAAATGTTAGTGTTACACTATGGGCAAGACAATGAAAAATGATTATTTTTTTCACTTTAAACAGTCTCTTTTTTGGGAATGTGATAAACAGAATATTCGGTAGGTTCATTACTAAATTTTTTGAATTTGTTGAACAAAGTAATATTATGCTCGCCAGGAGCATGCATAATATAAGTTCAACTTCTTCAATACATTCAGTATTGAACCTATGCTCAATTAATATTCTCTACAACAGCTTTGCTTAGGAAATAAATGTTTCATGGTGTTTTGAAAAAACAAACCTGAATATCTGCATAACATCTGACTTAAATTTTTATGCACATTAAAAAGATAAAGGTAAACTTTTGTTTTAAAAATATTCAACCTTTCACTACATACTGCATTATGTTAGTGACATTTGGTGTTTTTTGATTGGTCAAGCTCAGCTGAATTGGCTATACATCTGACTTTTATAATGGTCATCGACCAATAATTGATAATGAAGAACTGTAATGTTCAGGATAAAATATTAAACAACTACCTAAAGTATTAAAGACTGCCCACTCTTTATATATATTGAGTGCTACCAATACAATCCCAGGGATATTTATGGAATTTTCTGTGAGTCATCTGGTTTTTTGATTATACCGTACACATGACCTAGACTATAAAACAGAAAACAATCATGGCCAAAATCTAAAGCTATTTTGACTTTGACCTGTACATCCACCATTTACAATTAGATGGGCACAAAGTCACTTTAAATTAACTTGTTCAAATTCTATTTTTAGAAAAAATATCTCGTAAAATCTATTTTTAGGAGATTAAGATAATTATGCAGACAATTAACTGTGAGACTGCAATAATAAGCAATAAACATACAGGTGGCAAAACCTTTAGGTTTCAGAAGTTTAAGGGCTAAAATATGTAAATTTCTTTTATATTACCTTGTCCACCAGGGTATAGCGTCCGAAATGCTTTGCCAAGGTCCTCCGCTTGATATTTGCCAGCAGGAGTTAGCTCCCCTCCCCATTTCAAAATCAACACTAAAGAGGGCTCTTTTGGATATTCATCTTTAAAAAAAAAGAAAGGTATTTTATATTAGATGGACAACAATCAATGATTAATCAATTACACGTATGTACACAATATATGAAATAAATATTAATATAGACATTATACTTTTAATGAAGATGACGTTTTATTATAGTAATTTATGCAACTGTAACACATATAGAGCTAGAGATTAACAATTGACATACACAATGTATATCACAAGCCAAAACAAATATTGTACTGGTTACGGTTGTCTTACTGTAACGCTTTCCGCCAAAAAATTCTAACATCCAATATTGTAATATTTCGGTTATTTTCGGAACGTTATTTTTCACAATCTTCGGTATTCGATAATTCGTAACCATTTATTACCTGAATGTACTGAGTCTTTAGTACATAGCAATTGTAAATAATCTTTAACGAAAGATTTTGAAAAAATAACTTTTCTGGAAATAACAAATATTGGCCGATCTGAAAAATTTTTTGGTGGGAAAGCATTAAAGTAAGACTACCTTAATGAGAAGTTGTTCAGGTTAATTGCTACTATTTTTAACGGCCAATGGTACATAATTTTATAATTGTTGGAGTATATAAGTTAGCTTTTGAATTTGGTCAATCAAATTATACATTTTATAAAAATGGTCAGTGTTAAATTATTAACAAGTCCTACTGGATGTTGTATAATAACATACTCGTATACAAGATACAATAATATATCAATGTGTGTAATATCCATGAATGGAAGCTATACCAATTTGATGATTATCTTTCCATTTGACCAAGAAAGCTATAAACTAATTTTGGTAATTATCCCTTACATTGGGCAAATCAAAATAAATATAACCAAGTTTGGTGATAAGCTTACATTGGGCAAAATAAGGTATATGTTCCAAGTTTGTTGATAATCCTAACATTTGGCAAAGTAAGGTATATTATGTTCAAAGTTAGGTAATAATTCCTTTAATGGGCAGAGGAAGGCATACAGTGTATGTTCCAAGTTTGGTGATTCAGCTTACATTGGGCAAAGTAAGGAATAATTATGTTCAAAAGTTGGTGATTATACTTACATTTGGCAAAAGAAGCAAGTATACTAAACTCTTTTATTTACGTTAATGAACAAAATTTGACCAGAATGTTGAGATAGGCACTGTTGATGTCATATTCAAAAATATTCTGAGCCTAACACTTTAAAGCTAATGTTGACCCTTTTGCCCTTGTCAGTTTGTAATAGCATTCTATAAATAAGTCACATATCAAGATCCACAGTATAAATAAACACAATGTGCTAATATAACATATCAGTAAAACAATACACATATACAATTCAGGAAAGCATATAAAATCAGGAAAACACAAACACAAGAAAACACATATAGATTCAGGAAAACACAGAAACAGAAAAACAAAAGTTTGTACATAAAAAGGGCAAAACATTTAACCAAAATATTAATATCAATACATAGGATAACATGTTACAAGATATAATGAGTAAAGAATTTACAATATAAACTTTAAGTAGATTTAACCTTATCAATATTATACCATGTAAATGTACATGTATATCATGCATTAGGCAATAACTAGCATATGTGAGTCTTTCAAATCTATGTCCTTAAAAGATAATATATTCTCAAAAAAAAAAGATATTTCTTTTTTGCTATAGATTTTAATATTCATAATTGTTCAAAGCCTGAAAGGTTTATCCATGCAGTCTGACCAGGCTAGTGGGTAGCTTGTTTTTTGTATTTTGATATCCTGAAATCCCTCTAAACTTTGAATGGACTGTTCCAAATTCATAGCAGGATAAGTCTATTACACAAATTAGGAGGGTTAAGGGTAAAAAAATAATTTCAAAACAAATCACATTCCTTTTTTATACAGATTCAAGACTATTTAAAGCACTGATCTATCCCACCCCTCCACAAGCCTTGGGGGCTGTGCATGCATTATTATAGTCATAGTTAAAACATGGTTGGTTTAAACGTATTTATTTCAGCTCGATTGCGAAACAAGTTCTTCACGACATGCAACTTATATCAATCACTTTCAATCTGCTTCCTCAGGAACAAACCAATACTAGTGTCATATGAAGAAACATGGTGGTGACGCAATTTGGGCTCGAACCTATGATCCACCGGTTGGAAAGCAGACACCTTAACCGCTTGCCCACTGCTCCCTTTTAAACATGTTTGAGACCAAAGTATAGCAAATGTTGATGGACCTTGAGTGAACAAGCATTCACTTTTACCCTGTCCTCATCCACTTCTGAATATATTTATATTTTATTTATGACTGTTAATAGGTAGCATAATTTATTTATGACCGTTACAAGGTAGCATAATTTATTTATGACCGTTACAAGGTAGCATAATTTATTTATGACCGTTACAAGGTAGCATAATTTATTTATGACCGTTACAAGGTAGCATAATTTATTTATGACTGTTACAAGGTAGCATAATTTATTTATGACCGTTACAAGGTAGCATAATTTATTTATGACCATTACAAGGTAGCATAATTTATTTATGACCGTTACAAGGTAGCATAATCCTTGTCAAGGGTTTGGCAAAACTTGTAACTTTAGAGTTGTTTGTTTCATTTTAAGCCTTTTCCCAACAGTATTTCAGTCATATAGGCGGGTAGTTTCCTAACCATCGTTCCTGGAGAGTTACACCAGTGCTAGACTACCTTCCTCCGCACTGAACAACCAAAGCATCACCCGGGAATTGAACCCACACCAGAGAGGTAACTGGATTAGAAATTCATTGACTCTTACCCCTTAACCATGGAGGCTGAGTCAAGGTTTTTGCAAAACTTGTAACTTTACAAGTACCATAATATTATAACAAATAAAATGTGGGGACATGTTTTTTTTTCATGAGATATGATAATTATGTATTTAAAGTAATATTTTGACAGTTACAAAAACCAACATACAAGAAAAGATAACTAAAGAAAAGTCAAGAGAGGAATAAAAAAAATTTCCTTTAAAAACTAAAAAACCAATAAACATGAATATGGTAGCTGATTAAAAGGAATGAATATTATAAAGATATATAGGGATATTCTATTCATGAACATAATATATTCAGCTAATTTTAGTGCAAATTATCAAAATTAACAAGCAATTATCATAGTATTGCAAGCAATCCATAAGTCCCCTACCGGTTAGAACCCCAGCAACATTCTGATGGGCCATTGGCCATTCAATTTTACCAGTGAACGAATGACATGAATGAACTAAATCTTTTGAGTTCTAAGTTTGTCTATATCACAGTAATGTGTTAAGTTTCCCGATCTAGTAAGGAAATTATGTTTATACAACCTTGTCATATTATTACTATGTGGGATTTTAAAGTAAATCCTATAAGGAATGAAGAAGTTGGAGTGAAAAGTACCAATTTCTCGAAAAAAATCTAAGTTCAAGGTGGACATAATTCTGGAAATAGTCTTGCTAGAGTATTTAACCTTCTCAAAAATGTTGAGTGATAAAAAGAAACATATATATGAAGTTTGAAGTAGATACATTAGGAAATAAAGATTTAAAAAAAGAAATTATTTTTTTCATAAAAATTCTTAGTTAAAGGGAGGTAATATTGATAATTTTTGTGCTAGAGTTGTAAACCTTGTCACATATGATGTGGTTGATGACCAGAAACTTATATTTAAAGTTTGAAGTAAACACCTTAAGAAATAAAGAACTTATAGAGAAAAAGCTGAAAAATTCAAATCAGAAATCTTGAAATTCAGGCTATTTGTTGCCATAGCAACCAGAATTTTCCACATAGGAAGAAAAGAAAAAGATGTGCATAATCTTCAGACTGCCATCTACCCATATTTCAAGTTCCATAAAAATATTTTCAGTACTTTTTGAGTTATCACTGGATCCAGTTTATGTGTTAAATTTGCCATATTTTCAGACTATTTGTTGCCATAGCAACCAGAATTTTCAACATAGGAAGAAAAGAAAAGACTTGAATATCTCCATACTGCCATCTATCCATATATCAAGTTTCATAAAAATATATTTTCAGTACTTTTTGCATTATCGCGGGATCCAGTTTTGTGGACGGACGGACTGACAGACAGACTGACAGACAGACAGACGGACCGACAGACGGACGGAGGGTAAACCTAAAGTCCCCTCCGGTTAAACCGGTAGGGGACTAATAAATCTACACTAAAGATTTGAAAGGAAATTTAAGGTTATAAAATATCAAATGTACATCATTCTAATGTACAAAATTTGATACTGGCCTATATGAATCAACAGGAAGACTTAAATGGGGCTGTAATCTTTAGTTTTGCTGTAATTTAATAACATATATTAACAAATCTAACCATATAACAAAATAAATAACACTCTGAACTGGTTCAAAGTTACAATAAAATCTCAAAGTTTAATGTTAATTAAAAAATCAGTTTAAATAAATCATCCAGAATCGAAAAATAGCAAAAATGTTAAAAAAGGGGACATCACTCTGGGTTAATTCAGCAGTAAAGCCAGACTTACAGCCCCTTGAATGTGTAGCATACAAACCGTCACTGGAAGTGGCCGGCCGGCCATATGGTTGATATTTCAACTGAATTTTTCTATTAATGCCCGAAAACTCGTACCTATAGAAACAAACCTTAAATGCTTGAGATCATTGACACTGTAAGCGCAGAGAAAACTTAAGCTATGAAGCAATGACAGGAAGGCTTAATTCTGTTATAGTTTGTGCAGTTTTCTTTTATTTCCTGTGCCCGATTATGTTTTTATAGAATTGTAAGAAATAACCTTTAAATCAGGATCTGATTTTTGCTCCCAGAAATTTATAGAAAAAAATGTCATGTAATGGCAGCATTCCGAAAAGAATTTCATAAAATATTACATAAATCCTTTCTTTTTTTATAAAACACTGTATAAAAGAAAACATTTATCAATATTTTACATAATAAGACACAGTTCATTCCAGAAAACCTTATTATAAGTCCAGTAAAAGTATATTAAGAAAGCGCATGCACAATGGTCAGTATTGCAGAAGTTGAAGTGCAAATGAAAAACAACAGAAACAAATGCCAGAAAAAAAAAATAAATAAATAAATCAGCAGCTTCAACATTTTTTCATTTTGTAATGTCCAAAGTCAGTTATAGCAGTTGTTCACTGTACCCTTGATTTATTATTATTTATAGCTGTGAAAAATGGAGGTTATTAAGTTGTTGTTGTTTTTTTCCTCAAGATATTGTTGATTACTCTTCATACTGGAGGTAATAAGTCACCATTGATTTCCTTGTTAAAAATCTGTACAAGAATTTCATTTCTCTTCTAAGTTCTAAAGAAACTACATGTATTACTATAAGGAAAACCAAATAACATATACTTTCTTTAGCCTTATTAATCGAACCAATTTTACAGACTTTTTTCCCTGCTGTCAAACCAACATATCCCCTCCAGAATTATCTCGATGTCTCTTTGACAAGTCTGATTAGTTGGACTTACACTTTTTTGTTCAACAATTTCTTGGGATAAAAATGTACATTATATGCACAAGTAGCAACAGACAGAAGAAGTGTTTCTATACATACCAATAGTATACAGTACGCTCAGCGCGGCTTTTTAAAAACCCGCGTGACCCCGCGGATGAGGTTTACCGCGGACGAAAATTTGCTCAGAATATGTATTCGACATCAAGATAAATCATTGTCGTCGCAACTTCATGGTAGTGAGAAACTTGAAGTCAAATAATGAAAAATTCGGCATATGACATTTATGAAAAAGATACTACAACAATTTATATGCCAGCTTTTGTTTCTTATTTAAAAACTTTGAAAACGTAACCCTCAACAATTTTTTTCAGGCAATTTTCCAGGACGTCTCTTTCAATTGTCAGATGCGTTTTACTGTTTCTGTTTATTTGCATGTTGATCATAAAGTCTTATATTTTATTTGGAACATTAAAAGAAAGCGTTTATGTCACCAAAATATACATTAAATGATATTCTTGATTTATCTAATTACAGGTGTGAGCGTAATGTATATGTTTTGAAGTTTGTATCAACTGTTGAAGTTTATTTTCATTTTTGTTTTAGTAGTTTGTTTGCTTGTTCTTTTTTATTTTTTTATAGATTTTTTTTTGCAGAATTTTGTTAAACTTGACGTTATACTTTTGTTATTTTATTATGAACAGTATGCATGTACATACATGTTTATAAAGCAAACGAGCACATGGCAGTTATTTTCTAAGAACTTCCATCGACCGATTTTCAAGTTAAAAATATTTCATTTTAATTTTATCTTAAGATATTATTGTTCATAGGAATAATAGTATTTGTAGACAAAATGTAGTTTTAAGTACATACAATTGAACGTAATTGTCTTTGATTTCTTGTATTTATTATATTAAGTTTTCATTAAAATTAATTCCCAGGATAATAATGTAATTTTATAATTTGTAAAAGGCAGCCTAATCATTATTTTTTAATGGATGCGGAATTTGTTTTTAACGCGTTTGGTGCTTATTATATATAATTATCATACATCAAGGGCGCTGGAATAATAAACAAGCTTTTCGTTAGTTTAACAGCAATAATATATACTTAAGCAATACTTATAGAACCACAAGGAATGAACAAGTAAAGATGACAGTGATAAATGACGATTTCAGTTGTAAAAATATTGGTATGTGGACGAATAGTTTTGTGGACGTTTATAACAAAAATATTAAAAACAACAACAAAAACAAGTCAAGCTGTAATTATTTTTATTTCAAATTCCATTCAAATAATTTAACGTATAATAACATTTAAGGAGACGATTGTGGTCAATTTTCAAGTCATTGTGTATAAAAGATGACGTTAAAAAATAATAAAACGTCTATTATTTTTGGAGGTTAATTTACACACTAACAAAGTTTGCACTCTTACCCTATGCTACGACCAGATGTAAACAATACGTTCACACAGGGCATGCGAGGTGGTTAAATCCCACCCATCTTATTCGATTAAATTCTAGAACAACCTCTACTTTCGGTTTCAATTTTGCTGAATAGGAACAGTTTGAATCAACGTAAGCGTTAATTTTAATTGCAATGTCGAAAACTTTGCACTACACGGCGTAATTTTCATTACATATCTGGTATTATCACCGTCATAATAGTTTTTATTCCAGTCGGTCAAAATGACGGTACACATTTA
Source organism: Ruditapes philippinarum (assembly GCF_026571515.1). Classification (NCBI taxonomy): domain Eukaryota; kingdom Metazoa; phylum Mollusca; class Bivalvia; order Venerida; family Veneridae; genus Ruditapes; species Ruditapes philippinarum. Next base: position 42,622 of record NW_026854349.1, read on the forward strand.
CATGTAAACAAACAGATTTAACTTCTTAGACAATTTAAATAAGGAATAAATTTCAAAAACGGGAAAAAAAAGCAGTCTTTTACCGATACCCTGCAACAGAATCTTATTATTCTGACGAATTAAATTGACTTTATAACGCTCGAATACAATTATTGATTGATCGATTTTCATTATATTTATTTTGTAATACCTATCATTCAGTATGCAATCAAACAAAACCAAGTTTTCCTACATTCAAGGAAACTGTAAGTTAGGACGAGCTTTCAAAACAAACAGGTAGCAATTTCCAACACGCTTACCGAAACTCCAACATGGCGGCTCAACGTGGCTCATTTGCATAATTTATTCATAAATGCAGGAGCATAGAACTTTGTTAGTGTTACATAATGTATACTGACCAACTGACCATGGCGTTCCCCGCGGGAAACGGGTGACTGATTTTATTGATAAATGAAGAACGGTTGTCAGAATTTTGTCCGCGGTGGAAACAACTGAACACCGGGGATCGCGGGGAAATTAGGCTTCTCATCGCGGACGAACCCCCGCGTTTGTGTGCGATAAAAAAAAATCGTCCGCGGTGGTATCGCGGAAAAAGCAAAACCCGCGGTGAGCGTACTGTAATTTCATTCACAATTGCTCAAATCCAAATATTGTTGCTTCCTTCAAAACTAAGACTTAAAGAGACTTTATCAAAATAGCTAAATTGCCAAAATGTTACTTTTTACAATGCTTTTACTTTAATTCTAACAGTTCTTCTTAGTTTGTTGTCCAGATTTTAAAGGGGCACAATATAGAAACACGCACATGCACACCACAATAGATAATTGCAGATTTTTACAATAGTTACCTCCCTTGACAATAATGGCAGCCATTTTTGAGAGGTCATTATTGAATTTGTATAAAATTGATAGAATATGGAAATAAGCAAAATATGTAGATGTTTTAGGCTAATTTATTTATATATATATATTTTTACATATGTGGAAAAGTATTAAAATAATTATTAATTCAATATCAAAATTGTTATCTGATTAAATCTAAAAGATAAAATTGTGAGATATCTTTGATAATTCTTAAGCATATAATATTTTTGGAATGACCCTTAAAATGGCAACCAAGGGAGGTAAATGCATGTTATGTGAAAAAAAGCTTCTATACATAAAAAGCGTAGCATATGAGACATTGTACACGTCACATTGTCGGAGATTACGTACAAGGTGGTGTGGTATACTTTACGCTCTCAATATTCAAACCTTCTTCACTTGATGATCTTTTCGGCGCCCCATAGGGCTGATACTTTAGCTGAACTTTGCGATTTATACCAGAGAAGTGTCCGTACCTATATTGATACATAAATTTCACTCAATATTAAAATGAACACATCTGGTTATTTTTTTTTCCCAGTATCCAAGATTTTATACTTGTACTGTATAAACGTTTTCCTTGAATACAAATATTGAATCTATGTAATACAGAAATCTTTTCATTGCTTGATTTTCCTGATATTAAAGATGTTCTTACAGTTGGCTCACTTTACAATTGTCCTTTAAATTAAAAGATTTCAACCCACCACATTCATTGGTAAGGCAAGGACGTCAATGTATTCAACCTAAAGAAATATCTACAGTTAAACCTGCATATAAAGACCATTCTAGGTAAATATCAAACAGTGGGTCATTGTTGACCAGTATTTTTTTTAAACAGAACTATTCGGAAATACATTATCACTTATCAAACAGAAAACTAAAATGCTTGTCTACTAGCATTACAATGTGTTCACATATTTTCTATCAATCAACTATTCATTGCAGTGGCCATTTTCACAGGTTTGACAACCATAACCACAGGCTGGATGGCCATTATCACAGGTTTGACTTAAGACACACATTACATTGCAGAGTAAGCTCTTGGTTTGATAAATAAATCAAAAATAAATAAAGCTTGTACATTTCCTTTGACATGCGGCTCTTTGTGGCCAAATGATCAAGGTTGCTGTCATTTTAAAGGGACTCGACTGAGGTTTTTGCCATAACATAACTTGTAATATTTTTTCTTCAGATTTGTGTACCATTCGCAGTGTACAAAATTTCCAATCATTTGCTCACTTAGTTTTTCAAGAACTAAAAAAAAAAAATTGTGCAAAATAACACAAAAATGAAAAAAGTGTTTAAACTTTTTATTGCTTTTTATTTTAAGTGCTTTAAGTGATCTGTATAAGAATTTTTAGATTCTAAGTTTTCAGGCTTTTGGACTTCAGTGGAGTCCCTTACATTACACATTACTCCTGGGACTTAAGATTCTTTCATGCGAGAAAGCTTTCCAGCTGGCCTACAGAATGTCCTTGATCTCACGCGGTTGCATTCTATGAAATAATGCACACCAGTGTACCCAAGATTATCCTCCATTTGTAAAGCTGGAATGTCACTATAACACCTTTGACCTTTACAGTGATAGTGAAACATAAAACCAAACTTTCTCTTCCCACCCCCCACACCTCATTAAAGTTCCTATTCACTTAAATACTTTTCTGTAAAATTGATTTTCATAAAGTGGCCAATTCGGATACGTTTTTAAAGTATTTTGAAAAAAACTTTATAAAATTGTTTAAATATGATTAACACCTCTAAATTCTAATAAAAGAAAATCCATTGCAAAAAATCAATGCTGTAAAAATTAGATTACAATATTTTTTTGTCTAGTCAGTAATATGAACGCCATATTTATTATTTTTGGTCTGCCTAAGACAGACATTGAACACAAAATTTTTCTTTTTCCCTTATCAATAATATATGGTTATAATGTCACACAAACACCAAAATATTGGTGCAAGATTTTCCATCTTTTCTGATGAGGAAAGAACTACAGTGCACATCTATGCATTATTTCAAGTCAATAAAAGTAAAACCAGGAAAGTCCCTTAAACTATCCACATAAGAGCATCAACTTAAGGTTTTTACAATTATGGTATAAACCCTAATTTTGTTTACAGATCAAAGCAAGCCAAATTAATTTTCATTAACATTGGTGATGTAATATTACTATAAATAAATTTGGTTTCCCTTAAAAAAATCTGTTAAATTTTAACCAAGAATAAATTAAAAAACATTTTTTTTTAAATTTTTCACAGCATTTCTAAAAAAAATTTTTAATTTTTAAAAACCCAAATTTCATTTCTAAAAAATTTTAGTTTTTCAGTTTTTGCCTTTTTTCTAAAAACCTGGGGGTTTTGGGTCGTGCCCCTCTCATTCAGAAGATCACGGGCTATATCTAGCACCTCCTGTAACTGTTTGGGTTTCTTCAACTTGAGATGTCCCTTCTTGTAACCATTATGTCTCTCAAACAACTCAAAGAATCTGGTAATAAAATACTGGCTTACTAGTATATATTAACTTATCTCAAGTAAAATTGCTGTAAAGTATTCTATAAATGTATCAATTTGAAAGTTACTTAAAAATAGCCATAAAACTTTTATAATTTGAGAGTATTTACTTAGTGAGGTCTTGTCTATAAACTCTCACTGTATGTCAAATGCTGTACATCACTCACTGATAATTGCTCACTATATGTCACTTACTGAATATCACTCACTGTATGTCACTCACTGTATGTCACTTACTGTATGTCACTTACTTCTTATCACTCACTGTATATAACTCACTGTATGTCACTTACTATATATCACTTACTATATGTCACTTACTGTATGTCACTTACTGTATGTCACTTACTATATGTCACTTACTGTATGTCACTTACTGTATGTCACTCACTGTATATCACTCACTCTATATCACTTACTGTTTGTCACTTACTGTATATAACATACTTTATATCACTCACTATATGTCACTTACTACATAACACTCCATGTATATAACTCACTGTATGTCACTTACTATATATCACTTTCTATATGTCACTTACTGTATGTCACTCATTGTATATCACTCACTATATGTCACTTACTGTATGTCACTTACTGAATATCACTTACTTCTTATCACTCACTGTATATAACTCACTGTATGTCACTTACTATATATCACTTACTATATGTCACTTACTGTATGTCACTTACTGTATGTCACTTACTATATGTCACTTACTGTACGTCACTTACTGTATGTCACTCACTGTATATCACTCACTCTATATCACTTACTATATGTCACTTACTGTTTGTCACTAACTGTATATCACATACTATATATCACTCACTGTATGTGACTTACTACATAACACTCCATGTATATAACTCACTGTATGTCACTTACTATTTATCACCTTCTATATGGTCACTTACTATTTATCACCTTCTATATGTCACTTACTGTATGTCACTCATTGTATACTCACTCACTATATGTCACTTACTGTATATCACTTACAGTATGTCACTCACTACACACGTCACTCACTGTATGTCACTCACTGTATGTCACTTACTGTATGTCACTCACTGTGTGTCACTCACTGTATGTCACTCACTGTTTGTCACTTACTGTATGTCACTCACTCACTGTGTGTCACTCACTGTATGTCACTCACTGTATGTAACATACTATATGTCACTCACTGTATGTCACTTACTGTATATCACTTACAGTATGTCACTCACTGCATGTCACTCACTGTATGTCACTTACTGTATGTCACTCACTGTATGTCACTCACTGTATGTCACTTACTGTATGTCATTCAATATATGTCACTTACTGTCTGTCACTTACTATATGTAACTCCATGTATATAACTCACTGTATGTCACTTACTATTTATCACCTTCTATATGTCACTTACTGATGTCACTTACTGTATATCACTCACTGTATGCCACTTACTGTATGTCACTTACTGTATGTCACTTACTGTATATCACTTACAGTATGTCACTTACTGTTAATTGCTCACTTTAAATCACTCACTGTATATCACTTACTACATATCACTCACCATATGTCACTTACAGTATATCACTTACTTTTATCAATCGCTGTATGTCACTCCCTTAATTTTGCTCACTTTAAATCACTCACTGATTATTACTTACAGTCTTACAAAAAACATATCTCTTACTTTTTATGTTTAACCTCCATCTTCATTTTTTGTTTTGGAGTTCTATCACCATGTCTGATTACAGCTATCACACATCTTAACTCCATCCTGTCAATTATAAATCAAACTATCAACTGATAACAACATCTACCTATACCCCATGTTTATTGACTTGTAGTGAACTGAATTTTGGAACAGTCCTTTTCTTATTCACTGTTAGCAACATAAAAAATATGTGCTGTTTGTCAGACAGCATGTTAAATAATTCTCAATGCTTAATAGTAAAACAAGAGCCTGGGTAATGTAGAATTTTGCTAGTACAAAAAGGGCCATAATTCTGTCAAATTCCAAGTTAGAGTAATGGGCCTTAGTTAGTCTTAGGGACCCCTTTTCATGCTCACAAATAAGTATGTGAAGTTTCAACCCATTCCCTTTTATTACCAATGTCCAACTTGTTAAATTTCACTTAAAAAAATGTAAAAATCACATTTGTATTTTGATATTCTTCTGCAATACTCATTTGCAATTTTTCAGTTTTGAGACAAATAAAGGAGAAACATATCCATTTTGTATCAATTAATGTATCAATTAAGACATGAACAAATCTGCTGTAACTATATTATTTTTGTTATGAAAATAGAATGTTTTTGAGAATAAATGGGACTTGGTATAACAGAATTTTAGTTTGATGACGCAGGAAGCTATAAGCTTACAGACACACCTTTGAATCTGTTCCTGGAACCAACCAGTACTGAGAGTATGAAGTTTCTTGCTCAAGGAAACAATTACTTGCCCCTAATAGGATTTAAACCCATGTGGCAAGCGATCATTTGATAACTAGTGTGATGCTTTAACCACTTTGCCATGCAGCCACTACTGTATAATATTATGTATATACTACTGTATATCACTCACTGTATGTTACTCAATGTATATCTCTTAATTTAAATCACTCACTGTACATCACAGAAATGGAACTTTAAGGAATTACATTATTTAAAATTCTAAAAATAACCCAGCTAACCTTCATGTCCAGCTCAAATAATTGAAAATATGAAAGAAATATTAACTTCACCAAATATTCTTACATGGAACCTGATGTTGTAGGCACAACTGGGATATCTTCTGGACCAGCCCCTAAAACAAGGGCCACATTCTGTATATGAAGTTGAGGCGCTAGAGCTCTAACAATCATCGTCCTGAATATAGTAAAATAATTTATTTTTGACATATATATATTCTCTGTATAATGGATATTTCCACATGTCAAAAAGATAGCAATTTGAACCCCCAGACATTTTGCATGAGAAAATATTAGCGTACCATACAAGGGTAGAATTTAATGTCAGGTTGGTTGATATTAATGCTAGAGGATATTTTTTTTGCGATTTTCATCAATTCGAGAAATTCGCCAATATTTCTGTGTCACTAACTTAACCATTTATATGGTATTTGTGCATACATGTATATCCAATAATTTGATAACCCTATAAAAATCTTTCATTTTTCACACTGATGAAGAAGGGTTCTCAAAAAAAATATTGTCAAAATTTTCATGAAATATAACAATTTAGATTCTAGTGATTATTTACCCGAGTACATTTGCACAGTCATCGTAATACTTGGTAGAATTCTTGACGAAGCTGAAGCCATTCACATCGCAAACATACGATTTCCCACTAGTCCTCAATAAGTCAAATCCACACACATTTTGCTGAAGAAGGTTTGTATTAAACATAAGTGCTGAGTGTATTTTTTAACCACATAAATCGTACATTATCTATACAGCTATTAAAGACACTCCACTGAGGTTTTTCTACGAAACAGGACTAGGAAAAAAATTTTATATACCATTTGATGTAGGTCTTGATCAAAATAACACATTTAAGGTATTAGGACCCTAATGGGCACTATCAGGAACTAAAAAATTGACATCATAAGTCAGATGTATACCTTAAAGTACACCTGTATGCAAAATTTAAACAAAGTTTACCGTACGGAAATCAAGTTATGGCCACTTTTCTGAACTCAAGCTAGGATGTTATGAGGGCCCTTTTTTAGAAAGTAGGAACCTTTAAATAATCTGGAATAACATTCTAATGAAAAATGTTTTCCCATTAATTTTTGGTAAGAAACAAATAGTACCATTCAGCTAACAATCCAAATAAGCAAAATTATGGTTTCTACTTAAAATCTATGAAAATCTGTATAAAAATGTTACCCTACCCCACCCATTTTTACCATGTGTCTGACCATTTTTCTACCTTGGGAGCCTAATTTAAAAAATGCTTAAAATTTACCCATATGAGTGCCTGTTTTCAAAGTTTCCCTAAATTTTTAAAAAAGAATATTGGTTGATCTTGTAAAATATGAAGTACTTTTACCGTCTAGTTTTGATTATATTACACTTTGAAAATATCAGGTACCATATTTATTACTAAATTTAGCATAATTTAGCCAATAAATACCTATATAAATTAAAAAATCAAAATTAAACACTTTTTTCTTTCCAAATGGGACATGAGAAATACATAAATAATGTTCAAAGAAAAAAAGAAAGAAAAAAAAAAGTTGACCCCTCTGGGGATTGAACCCATGGCCCTCATTTCCAATGTAGTTAACAGTAGTTCTAGCCTATTTGAATACTCTTCAAAGCGGAGGTAATGCATTAGGGTGCTAATACCTTAACTCAAAATCAGGCTAAGAATCCCCCCCCCCCACAAAAAAATAAATTGATTTTAGATTTAAGTCCGGGTTTATTTCTTTATCTTCTACAGTTTTTATGCAGTCACTGTGCCCTAACTTCAACCTTTACATTTTTAGCGTAATGACCTCAATGGAGTGCCTTTGATTAATTTATCACTCTCCAACAGTCAGTGATTTTTCTCACTGAGTTGGGAAGAGGCCTTAGCTAAAATAACTTTGGGAAGTAAAAAAGCATGTTTAAGTTCAGATTTTTGGGAAAACTGCATGATTTTTAAGAAAATTTCAATTAGGAATAGGCCTTTTATCGGAGTTTGTTATATAAGCAGGAAAAATCATTGACAGCTGTTGTTAGATAATTTATAGAAACTAAATTATCCCACTTGTTTAAAGCATATCTTCTGAAGGAATAAGCTCTAGCAATTTAGTATTATCATTCCAAAATGTAACATTATGATGCATATTATAATGTAAATCAATAAAGAAAGAAATGACAGCTTTATATTCGTAAAAGTGATGATAAATCTTGTTAACAAATCATCTTTAAAATAAATTCTACAAGTATTTTAGAAGTTACTTAAATAATTATTCTTACCTTAAAAGCATGGCACACTTTTCTAGCAATCATTTTTTCTGTAGAAGAAAGGAGCACTGGGTATCGAACTTCCTTCCCGTCTTTATCTCTCTCCACCTTCCCATCAAGGGCCGGTGACTTCCTGGCTTCAGCGTGCACATAGTCCGGTCCTACTGTATAAACCTTAACATCGGTGCCATCAGTTGGCATAAAATCCTCGTAAATATACGAGCCCGTTTTACGCACTCGACCGATCGTAGAATACACACTGCTCCTCGAACCAACCTGCACTCAAACAATAAACATATTTATCAAGTTAAAAACATAAAATGTAAATAAATTATAAATTTTCATAATATCGCCAAAAAAAATTTGTAATGGACAGTTCCAAAAATAAATGCTGGACAAGTCCATTTTAGAAATTCAGCAGATTAAGGTTTAGATTGACTTTAAAAATAAACGTTAAAAGTAAAAAATGTTTTTACACAATGGAATTGTATATGTATGCCAAAATTAAAACATTAAAGGCCCATTATGCCTAAGAAATGCCTGTATTTTTGTTTCCCAAATGTGTCTAATTTTTGGTGTTCTAAAGTTACAGTTTTAAATAAGTTACTCATTGGCCAATGACCTGATTTATCTTTTTTTTGCTTCTGTTGAGTTTTGGCAATTAGTACAGTAATTTAGTACTTTGTAAGGAAGTCAAAACACTACTTTGTTTACATTTCGCTACTTTTATGACTTACTATTTCACATTTATCACAACTTTTTTCAGGTAACAAGTAAGTAGCATACTTAAAAACCATTATTATCAAATTCATATTTGCCTTTTAAATCAAAATGTATTCATTTCTAAGGTACAATGTGCCTTTAAGGTTTAAACATACTGAAGAGCAAAAAATGATTTTGCACATAGAAATTATATACCAAAATTGAAACATTAAAACAAAGAGTAACAAAAAAGATAACTGTCCTGATTAATAAATACATCTACAAAGCACTATAAGCAGAAAATCAATCACTCAACATAAAAACTCATTCAAACAAGATTACAAAATGAATGGGGAAACAGCTTGGAAAATGAACAGCAAACAAAAGGACTGGCAGAGGTGGGCGTTAAAAAGATATCAATCCGTATAGCAACAAAATAATATAATTAAATTATTAGATACTAAAAAGGCCGTCAGAATTTAATAGGAAAAAAATAAAGAACTGTTAAGTAGAACAACAGGGTGTATAAATATGTTTAACATAAACGAAATTAACAAAATACGGAATAAAAGTATAGAAAAAGTACAGAAGAGCAAAATTTGTTGAACCTTTTTCATAATAAGTAAATCAGCGACTCAAATATCTTTCCAAAATTCATGTATTATTTTTCTAACAAAGGTGATCTGATATACCCAATATACCAAAAGTTCCTAATGAATTACACTACATTACATTACTTACATTACATATAAGAAATGGAGATTGAACATAATTACAAATTCTTCCCTGATTATATACCCCTTTGATTATGAGGACAAAGTCATACCTATTTAACTAAGGAAGTGAATCAATTCAACTTGAATGGATACAATAATTGTATATGAACATTATATCATATTTATATTAATATGATTCAATTCCATATAGATTTCCCTGCCTACACCATTACTTTTACCCTGTATATATCTTTACTACATACACCATTACAATTACCTTGTATATACTATATATTCGTACATGAAGCATTACTTTTACCCTGTATATACCTTTACAGTATAAACCATTACAATTATCTCATATTTACTATATTACATGCAGCATTACTTTTCAATAGTCTGCGCAATTACTCTTATAGCATATATGCCTTATGCCACTCTTGTATACACTTACATTCTCATATGCATGAATGAGATAATAGTAATGTTGTATATATGATGAAAGTAATTGCATACATTACACATGATCATATTTGTAGTAATTGTGCATAAAGGATAATAGTAATGATGCAGACAAATTAATCATTACTATTATCTAGCTTATGTCATTACTTTTATCAAAATTATGCAATTACTATTTTTCTGCAGGTTCTATTACTTTTATCCTGTATATACAAAATCACTATTACCTTGAATACACAATTACTATTATCCTGTATATACAAGTACTATTATCTATAATTACCATTACATTTCCCTTAATTACTATTATTCACTTATATTACTTTTACATTTAGTACTTTATCCCATATATAATCGTATCAACTATTATCTTGCCCATGTAATTACTATTAACATGTACGTCCCTAACTACTGTTCTGTATATGCAATCACAATTTTATCATATACAACATTACTTTTATCCCCTATATATACTTCAACTATTATCTTGCCCACGTTATTACTATTATTCTGTATTGGCCACAACCACTGTTCTGTATCTGTCATTACTATTTTATATTTACACCATTACTTTTATCCCATATTCACAATTACCAACAGAATAGGACAAAAAAAATCATGCTTTTAGTTTCTTATTGTATTTCCAATTACAAATCAAGGGTTGACCGCAAAACTATTGTAAGTCCTTCTTTATTTCATATACTAGTAAGTTACTGCAGTTTTGCGGTCAACTCTCGAAATGTAGTCCCACATTCTCTTTAATCCAATTACAGGTGGTTACTAACAACTTGGGTAATCCAGAAATTGTATGCAGTTAATCACCCATGCAGAAAGGTTTGAAACTAACAGTGTCTCATAGAAAAGCCAGTTTTGTGGTGTCAGTACAAAATTAGTATCAGTTTTCTAACAACCTGAAACTAGGCCAGTGGTTTCATACAGATTACCTCTATAAGCAGTAGTTACTCCTGGTTTACATAAATATATAAATAATTTATTTACCTGTTTAAAGGGACTCCTTTTAGGTTTTTTGACATGACCGGACTGAAAATAATTTTTCAAGTTAACATTCCATTTGATGATGTTCTAGACCAATATCTTGTGTGCAAAATATCAGATCATTTGCTCATTCTGTTTTCCCAGAATTATTGTTCTAGTTGTGAAATATGAACCAAAACTAAAAAGCTTTGAAACCCTTATCACTCAAACAAGACTTAGAATAGCACAAAAAAAATACAGTCAACTATCGTTATCTCGACATCGCTTTTCTCGATATTTCGTTATTTCGATTAAATTCTGAAAGTCCCGTTTTTTCCCCTTCTTTATCTATATTGAAAATATTTCTTTATCTCGATATTTTTATTTCGATTTTTTCAGTATTTCCCATTTATTTTCAGCCCCCCAAAATTATTTCCCCATTTTAAAACCTTTTTTTTATCTCCAAAAAAAAATTATTCGTCTACCCCCCCCGCAGAAGGGTTGAAAAACACCAACGGACAGTTACGCTTTAAAAGGGGTTTTCTAAAATTTTAAAGATTTTATGTTTGTAACAAACAAGGTGTTTTGAAAAAAAAATTTTTTAATTTGCTTTTTGTGATTATGTCGAAAAAAATGTTGAATTTTATCGAAAATTTAACGGGAAATTTGAATAAAGGGGCTAATATTAAAACATTGGGGTTTTTTTAAAAGTGCTTTTTACTTTAAAAAAATGGGTTGCTTTTAAAAAGTTTATTAAATTTATATTTTGTTAATTATTGCAATGTTAAAAAACTAAAAAAATTAAATTGAAAACAAAGTTTTTTTTTGTGGTGTTTTAAATGAGAAACCCCCCTATGTTCAAAACCAATTTGGGACCTAAATGCTAAATTTTCCCCCGGTTAAAAAATTCGAAATTGTTAAATTTTATTTTAGGGTTGACACCAAAATTTAAAGAACATTTTTTACTTTTTTGACTTTTAAGTAGCGATGTTCTTCTTTAAAAAAGGTTTTTTTAAAAGGTTTTAAACCCCTACATTTTCTCGACATTTCGTTAAACTCATTATTTTTTTTTCGTCCCCAAACTTTTGAAGGGTAAAGAAGTAGACTGTAATTTATAAATTTTTTTTGAAAAAATTTTTAAATTTTCTTTTTGTATCTTTTTTCTGTAACGGTGTCAAATTTATCTAAAGTTAAAAAATTCAAAATTTTTTTGTTATAAAAACATTTGAAACCTCAAATGGAGGCCCCCTTTTTAATTTTTTAAAAAGTCTGGAAAAAATTTTAACTGAAAATTAGTTTGGCCCCCTTTCCCTTAAAAAAGAATAATGATTACAGCAAAAATGCTTTGACATAAAACATGACCTTCCATGGTCATTCTAGATCACTGATTGCGGCCCTTTTAAAGTTGAATTTTGTTTGTTTGTTTGTTTTGGAGTTTTACGTCAAATCGACACAGTATAGGTCATATCGCGACGTTCCAGCTTTACTGAATTTTAGTTGAATTTTGAATACCACTTTTGAATACAGCTTACTTAAAGCCTTTGCTATGGGGTGTGGGAAATGTTGCACTATTAAATTAACTTTTGAACAGTCTGCAATTTCAAATAATTTTGGTTTCACTGCTTCCATGGAATCTCCCCTTTTCCTGATTATGTTTTACTATAAAGAAGAGTAAATTTTAAATGAAAATCTATTTTTAGCCTCACTGACCTTGACTTTGACCCAATTAGCGTGAAACCTCATCTAATGATAAGAGGCCCTCGGAAGGTACAGACACACAAAAAGTCTAAAATTTCAGTCAGTTAATGATAGTGTTATGAGAAACAGTAATAATGTGTGTGAGAAAGATGGAACAAGAGCACCGCTAGGCGGAGCATTATATGCCCGAAAGTGTTTTTTTTTATATTAAGGATGAAGCATGTGTAAGACATTACATAAATTAAATAAAGTATTACCTCCTTCCAATAGCAATCCTCCTATAAACTTTGAATATTGTGGGCCAAATAGAAATTAAGTTATGCTCCGGAAACTGTTTTCAGTTTTAAGTAATAGTGACCTTGACCTTTGACCTTGTGACCCCAAAGTCAATAGGGGTCTCCTACCCAATATGGACAATCATCCTATGAAGTTTGAATATTGTGGGCCAAATAGACCTTAAGTTATGCTCCGGAAACTGTTTTCAGTTTTAAGGTGATAGTGACCTTGACCTTTGACCTTGTGACCCCAAAATCAATTGGGGTCTCCTACCCAATATGGACAATTATCCTATGAAGTTTGAATATTGTGGGCCAAATGGAAATTAAGTAATGCTCCGGAAACTGTTTTCAGTTTAAACGTAATAGTGACCTTGACCTTTGACCTTGTGACCCCAAAATCAATAGGGGTCTCCTACCCAACATGGACATTCATCCTATGAAGTTTGAATACTGTGGGCCACATGGAACTTAAGTTATGCTCCGGAAACTGTTTTCAGTTTTAAGGTAATAGTTACCTTGACCTTTGACCTCAAAATCAATAGGGGTCCTCTACCCAATATGGACAATCATCCTATGAAGTTTGAACACTGTGGGCCAAATGGAACTTAAGTTATGCTCCGGAAACTGTTTTCAGTTTTAAGGTGATAGTGACTTTGACCTTGTGACCCCAAAATCAATAGGGGTCTTCTACCCAATATGGACAATCATCCTATGAAGTTTGAATGTTGTGGTCCAAATGAAACTTAAGTTATGCTCCGGAAACCAAATTGCTAACGGACGGACGGACAGACGGACGGACGGATAGACAGAAATAAGAAAATAACCCCAAAAAAGACAGCAAGACAAAATTATTAAAGCAGTAGTTAAAAAGCTTTTGTGTGTGTATGTGTTTTGAGTCCCTCAAAAACATGAAAATATATTGTTTTTATAGTTCAATGGTCTGACTAAAAATATAAAGGTCAAAAGATGACTTTGCAACTTTTCTGATGAAGGTAGGCCTGGGATATCTAAAGTTCCACCAATAGCAGTAGGGTGACAGCGGTATATTATCAGTAACCTTAACCGCTCAACCATGATAGGCCCTAACAATGATCATATCTAATAATTTTTTTGAACTGATGGCGATTTGATTCTTATAAACTTCAAAAATCTTATACAAATGAAACTGATTGGCTTAATAATAAAATTAAATATTCAAAGAAAAATATTTTACAGTCTGAACATAAGGTAAGTTTTTATTCTTTATAGGAGTCATCCACTAAGAAATGTAAATTTCCCATAATTTAATAAATTCACAGAAAAAGAAAGTGATGAATTTCCTTGATTGGCCTGACATTCTATGAAACACTGCTGTTTTCATCCGCAAGGCCGAACTAACTCTCTACATGCGAAATCCTACAAAATCAGACTGCGTACAATTTTTTTGGACACAGGTTCCCAGAATCTGACCTTCCTAAAGAGCCTTTGACAGCCGCCCCCTGCCGACACCGGAAAATAAATGTATATGTTGTGATCCTCAGCATTGACCGGTTTCTCGACAAATGGCCGCTGAAATGACGTCCCGTTCACTTCTATAGCATCCTCGTTCTCTTCAAATTCACCTAAAAAAATAACATAACGGAAGATAACATCAACACATATGCTGACACTTTTACCTCTTGGAACTAATTATAATAAGAAAATCAAACTTTACCTTGTACTTACACCACTACATGTATCATACATGAACCATCTCAATCAAATTTTGCTGATAGCTGCTTCAGGTTTTCTACAAAGATTCCATGTTTTTTTTCTCTGTTTTATTAGCCAAAAATTAATGCCACTGCTCACACTGCCCAGAGTGAACATGATAAACCCACTATTCTTCAACTACTTAATTATATGAGCTTTAGATTTAATACTTTTGACATATTTTACAACCAAGAATAAATGGAAGTTACAAGCTTGTTAGTTGAATTGTTAGTTGTAGAGTAGCTAAAACATATCTCTATCTCTAGCTTTGGCACGTCAAAATATTTTGACTAAGTTGTGAAGCAAATGTTAACATTGTTAACATATGACCATTTATCACATACCTGTGCCGTTTTTGCGACTCCCTAAAGTCGTGCCTATATTTTAATCAACTCATTCAATAAATTAAGTGTATTGAATCTACACTCATTCAATATCCTCTATATATAACATGTTAGTTTGGTTTTTACACCAATTTTAACATATTTTTCTATCATATCTTAGTGGTAAGTCCACACAACTGGCTTTCATGGATAACTAACCAGTAATTATAAATTTCTCCTCAAGTGACTGACAACTAATCACACATGATTTTCTTAGTGATGTGAGACATTAAACGACCCCTCTACGTTGGGGATCAATTGTCATGAAAAAAGTTGACCTCGCCCCAGGATTGAACCAGCGACCCAACCCCTACATTACAAATCCAGTGCTTTCCCTATTGAACTAAGCCAATGGACATAACATTTCAAAAATCTTTAACATTAAGAAATTATAATACTTATTAATTGCTTTCTATGATTATAAATAAAACAACAGCACTGCAGGCATTCATAACACTTGTCTGAAAAGGGGCAGAACTTCAAATATACAGCTTTGAGAATTATGCCCCTTGTCTAAGGAAACCAACCAGTACTAAGCAATGCATGTAAAGTTTCTTGCTCACGGAAACAACAATTTGCCCCTGATGGGTTTGAACCCATACGGCCAGCAATCCTTAGATTACTATTAATCTGACGCGTTAATAAGTAATGCTTTACAAACCTTTTTCAAGTTCATCTCGATTCATGACTGCGTACCTTGGATGAGCAATTCCTTCCCTTACTAGGATCTTGTACACTTCACGTCTGAAAACATGTTGATATTTGATCAGAAAGTACGTCAAAGCTTGACCAAATTGTGACATTTTACTTAACTCTTACATTCAATTTATAGACACTTCCTCTGCTTATTTCATTATTTTAACATGATACTACAAGTATTAGCATCTCTAAAAATGCTAGGAATTGCTGTTCAAAAAGGTATTCAATTTTATTTTTTCAAGAAATAGACTCCTTCCATCTTAGAATTTATGTATTATAGACAGTTTCTGTACAAAATCAAGTTTATTTATGGATGAGGGTCACGGTTAGTCTAGTCTACTGAAAGGTCTTGTCCCAGGGTTGCTGTTGCCAAGTATGAAGACAATACATCAAGAACTTAAAAAGTTAAGATCAAGGTACAAGTTTGCCAACAGCAACGAGAACGGCAACGTCAACATGACTGTAACAATACCTCTGTTTTTTGTTTTTTTGTTTTTTTTTAAAAGACTGCCCGATGAAAATCAACCTAACAAAAGAATGATTTAAAGATTATGAATGTCCACTGACAACTGATGTTACAAACTCAGATTTTACCTGTCTTTGAGAGCATACTGTGCCTCAAGATCATTAATAAGAAAAGGTTTATGAAGATTCTTGTACTGTATTGCTTTCTGGAGAGGAAAGCCGTGCGAGAAGAAAGCAACAAGGGCATCTACAACTGGCCATTCCTCAACACTACAACCTGTGATCATGTTCTCCTCAAATACCTCTATCTGAAACAATTAGTCATACATATCATGTATAATGTACAGTTTGATTGGCTGAATTAAATATTGGTTTTGAATAGCAATTTAGGAAATACTGGCAGATTTAAAAGCAATACTCAGGCAGGTAATTTTTTAAGGCAACACTGCTTATGTTTTGTGTGTTTAGTCAGGAATATATCCCCAGGTCATTTCAGTACTTAACTGGTTCTTTGCAAGTGTTCCAAGCATCTACATGGATACCAGTACTATAAGTGTTTCTTTACTTATGTTCCATGAATCTACAAGAATACCAGTACTAAATAATGTGTTTCTCTACAAGGGTTCATTGTATCTACAAGTATACCAGTGCACAGTACTTAATTGTTTCTATGCAAGTGTTCCCTTGATTATGACAGTACTTAACTTGTTTTCTGCAAGTGTTCCATGAATTTATATGTATACCAGTACTATAAAACTTTTTCTGCCAGTGTTCCTTAAATCTACAAGTATACCAGTACCCAGTACTAAATTTCTCTTTACAAGTGTTCCCTGCATTTATGCCAGTACTAAAATTGTTTTCTGTAAGTGTTCCTTGAATCTATATTTATACCAGTACTAACTTAAGTTTCACTACAAGTGTTCCTCACATCTATACCAGTACTAACTAGTTTCTCTGCCAGTTACTACCAACTTGTTTTAATTGAGCAATTTTTGTATTTTTTGTTTTGTTTGGTTTTACATCACACCAATACAGTATAATTTGGTCATATGGCAACTTTCCAGGTTTACTGGTGGAGGAAGACCTCAGGTGTACCTCTGCGCATCATTTCAGGCGACAAGAGGGCCATCATTGCCCTGAGGTCGCTCACCTGTATATAGGCACCCGGAGCGGGGCCAGTTTAAAAACCCCAGGGCTTTTCTTTGAACAAACTTGGAAGACACCCATTAGAAGATGTTTCACGATGTTAAGTTTTTTACTACACACATATAATGAAAAACAACCATATACCACCCCCCGGCAGGGCCAATTTTAACCAAAAGGCTTTTATGTGAACAAACTTGGTAGACACCCATAAGAAGATGTCTCATGCTAAACATCTAAGCTCTAGCTCATTGGGTTTTTTAAAAGAAGATTTTTTAAGTTTTTACTATACACATATAGTTAAAAACAATGACACCCCTGGGGTGGGGCCAGTTTTGACCCCAGGGCTTTTATTTGAACGAACTTTGTAGACACTTAATAGAAGATGTTTCATGCTTAATATCTAAACTCTAGCTATTTGGGTTTTTTCAAAGAGGATTTTTAAGTTTTTGCTATACACATATATTAGGAAAATCAATAACACTCGGGGCGGGGCCAATTTTGACCCCAGGGCTTTTATTTGAACAAACTTTGTAGACACTCACTAGAAGATGATTCATGCTTAATATATAAACTCTAGCTATTTGGGTTTTTTCAAAGAAGATTTTTTAAGTTTTTGCTATACACATTTAAAAGAAGATTTTTTAAGTTTTTACTATATGCATATAGGGAAAATCCATGACCCCCTGGGGCAGGGCCAATTTTGACCCTAGGGCTTTTATTTGAACAAACGTGG
Organism: Ruditapes philippinarum; assembly: GCF_026571515.1. NCBI lineage: Eukaryota > Metazoa > Mollusca > Bivalvia > Venerida > Veneridae > Ruditapes > Ruditapes philippinarum. The sequence continues at coordinate 60,951 of NW_026854349.1, forward strand.
TAGACACTCATTAGAAGATGTTTCATGCTAAATATCTTAGCTCTAGCTCTTTGGGTTCTTTAAAAGAAGATTTTTTTAAGTTTTTACCTATATGCATATAGGGAAAATCAAAGAACCCCTGGGGCGGGGCCAATTTTGACCCCAGGGCTTTTATTTGGTAGACACTCACTAGAAGATGTTTCATGCCAAATATCTAAGCTCTAGCTCATAGGGTTTTTTAAAAGAAGATATTTAAAGTTTTTTCTTTCGGTTGCCATGGCAACCAGAGTTCTGCATGGAATTAAATTCTTTGAACAATTTTTAAAGGTGACCACCAAAGGAACATTCCTGTGAAGTTTGGATGAAATTGGCTTAGTGGTTTATGAGGAGATGTCATTTAAAGTAAAAGTTTACGGACGGACGATGGACGGACGGACGGACGGATGGACGCCGGACGAAAAGCGATCACAAAAGTTCACCCTGTCACTTTGTGACAGGTGAGGTAAAAAAAGGCACTTGAATAGAACCACTGATGTTCCATAAGCTGTTTAATTGAGTCAAAACATTGGTATATTAATACATACCCTGAAGAAGGCTGTTCAACCAAAACGTTATTTTAAAGGGAATTATAGAATTTGCAGTTGACTACTTATTTCTTACTATTTATTTAATTGAATAGTAAGTTATTTGCAGTTGACTACTTATTTCTTACTATTTATTTAATTGAATAGTAAGTTATTTGCAGTTGACTACTCATATTTTACTATTTATTTAACTGAATAGTAAGTTACTTACAGTTGACTACTTATTTTTTACTATTTATTTAACTGAGCAGAGTAAGTTATCATATGCTGCATAAATAATATATGCACAAATTTACACAACATAACTTAAGTATAACTAGAAATGTGTCCATAGGACACGGGTGCCCCCACCGCGACACTGTTCTGTCAATCTTTTTACTAAGTCAAGGGAAATAACTCTACAAATACTGGATAAATCCACAAGCCAAATCCCAGGTGCAAATCTAAAATATGCTGAGCAACCTGCCCATAAGGTTTATTGACTATGTCAAATCCTTTTTGAGAAACTTGCGACACAAGTTGAAAATTGCAAAAATTTTCTACGTGAAGGGCAATAACTCTAAAAATACTAAATAAATCCAGACGAAAATACCTGGTGCACAACTGCACATGCTGATCAATATTCCTGTAAAGTAACATGACTGTAGGTCAAATACTTTTTGAGTTATGTGCGACACATGTTGAAAATTGCCAAATTTTACTAAGTCAAGGGCAATAACTCTGAAAATACTAAAAATATCCAGATGAAAATACCCAGGTGCACAACTACACATGCTGATCAACATTCCTGTAAAGTTTCATGACTCTAGGTCAAATACTTTTTGAGTTACATGCGACACAAGTTAAAAATTGCAAAATTTTACTAAGTCAAGGGCAATAACTCTAAAAATACTAAAAATATGCACAGGAAAATACCCAGGTGCACAACTACACATGCTGATCAACATTCCTGTAAAGTTTCATGACTCTAGGTCAAATACTTTTTGAGTTACATGCGACACAAGTTGAAAATTGCAAAATTTTACTAAGTCAAGGGCAATAACTCTGAAAATACTAAAAATATCCAGACGAAAATACCCAGGTGCACAACTACACATGCTGATCAACATTCCTGTAAAGTTTCATGACTGTAGGTCAAATACTTTTGGAGTTACATGCGACACAAGTTGAAAATTGCAAAATTTTACTAAGTCAAGGGCAATAACTCTGAAAACACTAAAAATATCCCGACCAAAATACCCAGGTGCACAACTACACATGCTGATCAACATTCCTGTAAAGTTTCATGACTCTAGGTCAAATACTTTTTGAGTTACGTGCGACACAAAAGTGAACGGACGGACGGACGGAAGGACGGACGGAAGGACGGACGGACGGAAGGACGGACGGACAAGGGTAAATCTAAATGCCCGCCACTAACGTGGGGGCACAAAAAGCTGTCAAGATTTAATTTTGATGCATCTCAAGTGACATTCTTAATGCAAAAACTTAGTGATGTTATTGCAATCAATATTTAGTTTACAGCTTTAACTGTTGTAATATTTATTGAAGCTTGCATCATTGTTTGTGAAATCAACCGAACATGCTATATTTAGATAGCAGGTGTTGTAAGTTAAAATTTAATAGTATGTATAAATTTGACATTTGAAAATATTGATGATTGCTATTTACAGTCTCCTATTCATTAAATGTAAAATTAAACCCTTTTTTTTAGTGCACACAGAGAAGATATGTTTTAAAGCCTACACACAATAGAAAACACTGTATGAAAACATAGTGTCATTAAAAAAAATCTGGAAGTTTTTTTTTGTTGTTGTTTTTTGTTTTTTTTTTAAGGAATGCAGCTTTCCAAACAGGCTTTATGCATTTTCTTTTTCACATAAGACACATTCCAGATATCAATTAAGTTCTGGAAAAAAAACACAAGCATTTTGCCCAAAAATAAGCATAGCATATCTTTAAACTTAAACCATTCATATGCAAACTTTAGTTCTTCAATATCGAAATGCTTGGTAAACTTATGATTATTTAAAACCCATCTTCAACATTACATAGTAACTATGACTCAACCCTTAACCTGCTGAACCAAGTAATCAGCCTTTGTCACCAGTATAGAGCCAGACCAGCCTGCACATCCGTGCAGTCTGACCAGGCTCTATACTGTTGGTAGCTCAATTTTTTTATTTTGATATTGAAATCCCTTGAACTTTGAATGGACTGTTCCAAATTCAAAGCTGGACGGATCCATTATAGAAATATAGCAGGTCAAGGGTTAAATTACAAAACAAATTTAGTTATTACCTGTAAATGTTCAAATCTCTCAAGTCTCATCAAGATCTCTTTCATTGGCTTAGAATTTGCCTTCTTAGCCATGGCACAAATTCCAACACGAATTTTCTGTCCATCCAAATTCTTCTGGAACTGTAAAACAGTAATAAGTATATTCATAATACTGCATGTTTGTAACGTCACTTTTCATTCGATAAATATGATTGTGCAGTATTTCATCACCATATATCTACCATGTGACTAACACAGAACATGCTTTTTTCTGCATGTTTTGACATTTATTTGTTAAATTACGTAAATTATAAGTGCTGATTGCCATGTGTTCACTTTGTTTGTTTGAAAATATCTTGTTTTTTAATACATTTTTAAAAATTTTTCATGAAAATAAGCAAGAATATGGAGGCATGTTGCTTTAAACCTGGATCAGCAAACCTTATAAAACCTGGTCAGATTGCACAAATGTGCCAACCAGCCTGGCTCAAACCTTGTGGCAAACCAGATATATGTCACCTTAGTGCAATAACAGGTTTAAACTTTTCATTGTATATGGGGTTAACCAGATACTGCACTAGAAGATTAAAGGAAATTCTGAACCAATTACAAATGATGAAATAAAGTTATAAACTGTAATTAACGGCATATTAAATATATATATCTTATGCCTCAAAAATTCATATCTATTTAAAAATTATTAAGAAATGTCAAACATTTTGTTTTAATAATGTTTAATTTTAAATAATGGATTTAGAGCACTGCATGAAGATGTTAAACAACTGGAGAATAAATGTGCAGTAATGTGTCGTAAAGGTAGCAAAATGTAAACAAAGTAGTATTTTAACTTCCATACAAAATACTAATTCACTATAATAATATACCAAATGCCAACAGAACAAAAGTAGCAAAAGAAACAAGAGGGCCATGATGGCCCTGAGGTCGCTCACCTGTATATAGGCCCCCCCAACCCCCCCCCCCCAACGTTGCAGGGCCAATTTAACCCAAGGGCTTTTATTTGCACAAACTTGGTAGACACCTATAAGAAGATGTTTCATGCTAAACATCTAAGCTCTAGCTCATTGGGCTTTTTAAAAGATTTTTATAAAGTTTTTACTACACACACATAGTTAAAAACAATGACACCCCTGGGGCCGGGCCAGTTTTGACCCAAGGGCTTTTATTTAAACAAACTTTGTAGACACTTTCTAGAAGATGTTTCATGCTTAATATCTAAACTCTAGCTATTTGGGTTTTTTCAAAGAAGATTTTAAGTTTTTGCTATACACATATAAGGAAAATCAATGACCCCCGGGGCGGTGCCAATTTTGACCCCAGGGCTTTTATTTGAACAATTTTGGTAGACACCTATTAGAACATGTTTGATGCTAAATATCTTAGACATAGCTCTTTTAGTTCTTTAAAAGAAGATTTTTTAAGTTTTTACTATATGCATATAGGGAAAATCAATGACCCCCCGGGGCGGGGTCAATTTTGACCCCAGGGCTTTTATTTGAACAAACTTGGTAGACACCAATTAGAACATGTTTCATGCTAAATATCTAAGCTCTAGCTCTTATGGTTCTTTAAAAGAAGATATTTAAATTTTTTTCTTTTGGTTGCCATGGCAACCAGAGTTCTGCATGGAATTAAATTCTTTGAACAATTTTTAAAGGTGACCACCAAAGGAACATTCCTGTGAAGTTTGGATGAAATTAGCTTAGTGGTTTATGAGGAGATGTCATTTAAAGTAAAAGTTTACGGACGGACGGACGCCGGACGAAAAGCGATCACAAAAGCTCACCCTGTCACTTTGTGACAGGTGAGCTAAAAAAAAATCATGCATACCGGTATATGGCAAAAAGTAGTTTAAGGAAACTGTCATCAGATACCAGACGAAAAAAATTTAAATAAAAGTTTTTGAGAAAATTAATTGAAAGCATTTCTGAGGCATAATGGGCCTTTAATACCAGTAATAAGGAGTATACTTATTAGTAGTAACTTTACCATATAGTTTTGTATCAACAATTTTAAAAAATCCTCTCTTATGTATCTAAAATATCCATCATCCATATTCAAATCTCTAACATTATATATCCACAACATAAAAGTTACGAAATGAGATATATAAATGCTATATAAAAGCCCTCTATCTGTTTCATGTGTATACATTAAATAAAACTCTGATTTCACACATAATTTTATGACATAATTCTTCCAACACGGTCTAGTATGAAACTCATTGATGGCTGTCATTTTGTATAATACTTTATAGCAACTTTACGCTCTTTTTATTTAAACAAAAATTGCAATTTGCGTAACATTTTGAAAAGGGTATATTAAACAGACCATTAATAATTACCTCCATGATTTACTATATCACCTCTGATGATTATAATTGTAACTTTAATACAGTTAGTTATTTCAAATAATGTGCACTTATCTACAAGGTTTTTTATGTTACGGATCTGTCAAAATATTTATCCACATAAAGACTCATCTGCACTTAAAGTAAACTTATTATGTTTGCTTTATTTATGATAACTTATAAACCGAGGTCAGTTTGACCAGTGCAGATCAAGATAAGTCTGCCCAGGGCAGACCAAGTCCAATCTGACCCATGCTGATCAAGATCAGAAAACACATCTGTGTAATCTAATTATGGTCTTCCCTTTCAGTCACTAGTGCACATTTTTATCATTTTCCCTAGAAATGATTAATAGTTTTGTCCAAATTGAAATAGAGGCAAGTCCATTTAAAATATTTAGGGTAATAAGGATGTAAATGTTCTTTTATATGCAAAAAAAAAGGTGATGTGTATGAGTTAACACAGAATTTATCATTTTATGCATAAATAAATGCCTCAATAATTCATAACATTGCTTAATGATTTCTGTGTAAACAAAATGTATAAAATATTAAATCATGGATAAAGACATGTTGATTTTATGAATGTGAAATCAAATGCAGATTTATACATGACTTAAATCCATACTGAAGAAGTTTATTAATTGAGGTGCAATAGAAAGAAATGTTGGAATTTCCCATTTTAATCTTGCATTTATACCCCGAAATTGAGATCCATTCCATGATATTAAGTCTTGGTAAACTAATTACATGAAATCTAACTGTTGTACAGTATTAGTATACAGAGATAAGAAAACATTGTCTTTCAATTTGAAGAAAATGTAAATAGAAAATGTTTTGGAACAAAGCATGAAATTTAAAATGGTTCCAAAGTGTTAAGCTGATGTGATGTTACGTGTACCTGGCATTTTGAATGAAGACTCACAAAAGAACACATGATGTCATTCCGCAATAAATCATGTGTCTTTTTCAAAATCAAACGACTCGGCTGACTTGCAGCTGAATGAGGTCATTTACAGGGCTTCCACTAAGTTCCAAAATTTGGAAGTCAGACACTGCCAAGTCTCTGAAATTGGAAGTCTTGGTATATAGGTAAAGAAGGAAAATCTTGAAATTTTGGAAGTCACAAGGAAAAATTGGGAGTAAATGATTTCCAAACTTACACTAATGGAAGCCCTGCATTTAGGATGTCATTTTTACCCTATCTGCATTCTTTATACAATATTTGTAGAGGTCCACTAAGAAATGCCACGTGAAAATGTCTTAGTTCTGACCCCCCCCCCCCCCCCAAAAAAAAGGAGTTAAATAATTATTTTAGCGGACCACAAGGTTATGCTACATGCTATGTAATAACTATGCTCTAGGCGATATAGTTTCAAAAGGGGGAATTTTTAATCCTTTACCACATGGACACATGTTTTAACACAGATTTAATCCAATCAGCCTGTACCTCCATGCAGTCAGATCAGGGTCTCCAATCTTGTTTTCAGTCAGAAATTCTTTTATTAATTTGAATGTGAACAATGGAGATCCTGATCCAAGTGCATGGATGTGGAGGCTGATCTGGATCTGCACTGGTGGCACATACGTTTAAACACTTGTCCATGTGGGAAAGGGTTAAAGACATGTTTAATAGTAATTAAGATTATTGCCAGGTTTTATGGCCCTACCCTTTCAATGACCACAGTGTTATAAAATACAAGAGGGCCCATGATGGCCCTGAGTCGCTCACCAGAAACAACTGTTTTACAGTGTTGAAAATTATCCATTGTCAATATTTTCTAATATTAAATTTGAGCAAAGAATATGTTTAAACAATAATTTGAAGAAATGCCATGACCTGGGGCATTTAAACTTTAGCTTAAACGGGGCCAATCAAATTAATATGAGCAAACTTGATAAAAGACTACCTAAGAATGCTACAAACTTTGGTGATCATCTATCAATTATTTCAGTAGGAAACAATGTTCAAAGGTTTTTCTATTTTAGCTTTAGTGGCCCCTAAAAGGGGCCAATCAAATTATTACAAGCAAACTTGACAAAAGAGTACCTAAGAATGCTACAGACAAAGTTTGGTGATCATCCATCAATTAGTTCTGTAGAAATAGACGTTTAAAGGTTTTTCTATTTTAAGCTCTGTTGACCCCTAAAAGGGGCCAATCACATGAATATGAGTAAACTTGATATTAAAGACTACCTTAGAATGCTACAGACAAAGTTTGCTGAGTATCCATCAATTAGTTCTGAAGAAATAGACGTTGAAAGGTATTTCTATTTTTTAGCTTTAGGGGGCCCTAAAAGGGACCAATCAAAATAATATGAGCAAACTTGATAAAAAGAGTACCAAAGTATGCTACAGACAAAGTTTGGTGATCATCCATCCATTAGTTCAGTACAAGAAGATGTTTAAAGGTTTTTCTATTTTAAGCCCTAGAGAACCCCTAAAAGGGGCCAATCAAATTAATATCAGCAAACTTGATAAAAGACTACCCAAAAAAGTTTGGTGATCATCCATCAATTACTTCTGTAGTAGAAGATGTTTAAAGGTTTTTCTATTTTTAGCTCTGTTGACCCCTAAAAGGGGCCAATTGTAATGACATGAGCAAATTCAAGCGTGACTGTCACAAGGATGCTACAGACTGAATTTGAAGTAAATCTGCCCATCAGTTTCAGAGAAGAAGATGATTGTTGACGCATGACGATGGACGCTGGAGCATCCCCCTTTGATACTAATAGCTCACCCTGAACCTTCGGTTCTGGTGAGCTAATACAATGTAATAATTGCAAAGATGTCACCTTTTGGCTTCTGTAGAGTCGATATTTATGTCCTAAATTTGAATGAGGCCTAAACATTAAAACATATACATGGCATAATACAGGATGTCATCTGAGAGTTCAGACATGTCCAAATCAAAATGTGTGTCCATGTAAATTTTATAAAATTGAAAATTTGAGTTCTATTTTGAGCATGTGTTTCTGAGCAAGTGTATGTCACGCAACTGTTCATGTCAAGTTATGTTTTTTCATCAAAGTGTTAAATGTTCAAGGTAGAGAACAGACATAATCTTATGTATGCAAATGTCACTTCTATTGAATCTGTACTTATTTTTTTTTTTTAAGTACATAGCATTAATTTCATTGTGACTCGCTGTCTATACAATATATAAATATATATAACTTTCACTATAATATTTAATATATAACAATTAACTTTTATTAAAACACAAAAGCCTCCACCTTCCCCCCTTACCAAATCTGCAACCAAATAATAACTTTGAATTTTACTGAATTTTCATATAATTTAAAATCCTGGTGATGGTCATATTAAACAATGATTCACAAAGAACCATCGCACCAACAAGTATGTATAAATTCTCTAGCTTTCAGATCAAAGATGATATGGCAACAATTAAACAATTACAGCTATGTGCACATGCAGGGACAGAAACAAAAACAGACAAGACAATATTTATAAGGTATGCCAATCTATTACAGTAAAAAAAAGTAACAAATTTTATCTATGAAAACTTACATGCACTGGAGTATATCTGCTGATTTCTTCGTCCCCCATGATAAACACGGGACGGTTTTCTTCGGCTCTGTCACGCCAGTCATTTTCACTGCCATCCTCTAATTCCCCTTGTGTCGAGGAAGTCACATCAGTAGAACCTTCAGAGCTAGTCTGCAAAAAAGAAAACAATTAAATCAATTTCCATCAGTGGATAATATCTTTCATTAATCAATTTATGTAAGTTCAGGTTTCAACAAATTTTAATATTTACTTCAGAAGTTTTTTTTATCACATAAACCAAGGTTTCTACAAAATTTTAACATTTACTTCAGAAGTTTTTTTTATCACTTTAACTAAGGTTTCTACAAAATTTTCAAGTAAACCGTTTTTCTTTGTATAAAGCAGGTTTTATTTCACAAAAATTGTCAGCAATTTAACTAGTCCAGGTTTCATTTTACCATTCTGCTGCCAACTAATTATTTATGGTGACGTTCAACACTACTTTTTTGTGTAATTAGTTTTTAGATACATTACATGTATATAAATATTATATCATGATAAACAAGTATTCCAAGTTTCATAATGATAACTTTTAAATTGTTTGAATTACGGGCTAAATTTAAGGTTTTTGCACCGCAACGACAATGACAATATAGCAATAATAATAGCCCGACATTTTCTTCAAAAAAAATTAGCTAATTATATGGAGGTTATAAAAAACCATGACTTAACTTCTGATCATTAACAATACTAGTGTGATATTGGTAAGCAGAAACATAATGACTATGGTCTCAAACCCAAACTTCCTGGCTTGAGAGACACACATACCAGATCATATTAACTACTAATAAGCCTTATCATTTTCCAATTGTTAAAAGGTCACATGAAAATTTTCAATAGCCCATTTTAAGATTCAATAGTGTGTTTATAAGCTAATAGCTTCCTACAAAATCAAACTAAAATAAATTCTGTATATTATGAATAAACAGTCAACTAAAACAAACACTACTAACGGTATTGTTTCTATTTATAGATATTTTCAAACACGTTGACTCCTGACAACATTCTAGTTTTATGTTATTAAATATGTTACTATTTTTAGTAACTCACATGACTTTCTGTAACAACTTTTTTAGTACTTAACTGATCATTTTTCAACCAATTTTTGTCCTGATGAAGATCATTATTATGATCGAAACTAGTCGACTATCATCTTAATAACTTATTTGGTTGTGATGTGTAGTTTCTCCTTGTCCTTCTCTGCCCTCAGTTTAAATTCCTTTTAAACTATAAATAGCCCATTTCACAATGGGCTTTCTTCTTGCTACTTAACAATGAACTGACCTGTGGTGTGCTAGGAGTTTTAACCTCCATTTATGCTGGTGACCTTGGGAGAGTAGCCTGTATAAGTTTTGTCTGAACCTTCCCTGTCACAATCTTGATCAATAAGATCTAATTATTTTCCATTTTAATCAAATGCCTGAAAAAATAACATGATAATATTTATTAATCTTTTTAAATTTCTTTTTATACCAAAAGCATCAAATACAGCATTGAATTTTACAATTTTAAGTCAAATTGTCCATCATAGGCTCATAAATATCTCACTTATTTTGCATTTGCTTTAACACTTTGTCCAAAAGTAATATCACAGTTTTAAACTGTTTACTTTTTAGGGGAGATGATGTGTAAACAGTCGGATAGCTCAGTCGCTAGAGCTGCAGAATAGTGTTCAGTGGGTTCCGAATTAGAGTCTCCCTTAGACTGCACATTTTTCTTACACTGTGACATTTGGCACCCAATGTGGGACCGTGACAGCATATAGTTCAGAGTTTAATTTACAATGCTCTGTAATCATGAGAATTTCAAGGTTGAATTTCAATATAACGGAGAAGTTTGCCATCAATCAAACCTGTTCACTATTACAGGAAGATGTTATTAGCCAGATAAGTCGGTGCAGATGCGGTGCTGTACTCTGAGGCTCCAGGGTTCAAGTCCCAATCAGGCACATTGTTCTCACCTTGTGACTGTCGTATGGGTAGCAGTATGATAAATGCAGATAACATTTCTGGAGATACTGGTTTTTTTTAAAAATAAATTTGTAGATCTTTTCTTTACAATTGTATTTTTAACAGTTACAGAGACCTCTACATAATGCTTTTGATTTGACAGTGTTTTTTTTTCACTTTTGGGGGAAGGGGGTTGGTGCCCTTTGGAGGGGGAAAAATGCAATAGGAGGGGAAATTTTATTTGTTGACTTATTTTATATTGTTTTCTTTGCAGTGCAAAAAGGGGAGAAACTCTTGCAACACAAGTTTAAAATATGTCTCCTTTTCTTAATATACGGATCTAAAATATTGATGCATAGCATGTTAAACTTGTTGGGACGCCGGGAGTAGCTCCCCTTACCTACCAGAGAACGATTTGTAAACGACCTTGCTTAATAGTAACTCTTACAGGCATTAAATAAAACATTTTTCAGCAGTTAGTTGCCAAACAAGAGCTGTCGGTAGGACAGCTGGACTATAGTAAACAAGAGGGCCATGATGGCCCTAGATCGCTCACCTGAATTATCAAACTCATCCAAACAATTACCTAGACAAGCATTCTGACCAAGTCTCATGACAGGTGAGTCAAAAATGTGACCACTACAGTGTTAACAAGGATTATCCATATTTGAGCAGTGCGACCTAGTTTTTTACCCAGGTGACACATATTCAAACTTGACCTAGAAATCATCAAAACAAACTTTCAGACCAATTTCCAGGATACTTGGATCAAAACAGTAGCAACTAGAGTGTTAACAAGATTTTTCTATTTTTAGCTCCGGTGACCTAGTTTCACATGCGATTTCGAACTCATCCAAGCAATTACCTAGACAAGCATCCTGACCAAGTTTGATGATAATTGAGTCGAAAATGTGACCACTAGAATGTTAACAAGGTTTTTCCATATTTGGGCGGTGTGACCTAGTTTTTCATCCAAGATGACCCATGTTCGATCTTGACTTAGAAATCATCAAAACAAACTTTCAGACCAATTAACAGAATATTTGGATCACAACAGTAGCCACTAGAGTGTTAACAAGATTTTTCTATTTTTAGCTCCTGTGACCTAGTTTTTCATCCGAGATGTCCCATGTTCGATTTATTCCCAGCAATGACCTAGACAAGTTTCCTGACCAAGTTTGATGACAATTGAGTCAAAATTGTGACCACTAGTGTTAACAAGGTTTTTCTATTTTTAGCTCCTGTGACCTAGTTTTTCATCCGAGATGACCCATGTTCGAACTCATCCGAGCTTTCACCTAGACAAGCATCTTGATCAAGTTTGATGATGATTGATGCAAAAATGTGACCGCTAAAGTGTTAACAAGGTTTTTCTATTTTTAGCTCCGGTGACCTACTTTTTCATCCGAGATGACCCATGTTCGAACTCATCCAAGCTATCAACTAGATAAGCATCCTGACCAAGTTTGATGATGATTGATGCAAAAATGTGACCGCTAGAGTGTTAACAAGGTTTTTCTATTTTTAGCTCCGGTGACCTACTTTTTCATCCCAGATGACCCATATTCGAACTCATCCGAGCTATTATCTAAACAAGCATCCTGACAAAGTTTGATGATGATTGGGTCAAAAATGTGACCACTAGAGTGTTCACAAGGTTTTTCTATTTTTAGCTCCTGTGACCTAGTTTTTCATCAGAGATGACCCATGTTCGAACTCATCCAAGCAATTGACTAGACAAGCATTCTGACCAAGTTTGATGATGATTGGTTCAAAAATGTGACCACTAGAGTGTTCACAAGGTTTTTCTATTTATAGCTCCTGTGACCTACTTTTTCATCCGAGATGACCCATGTTCAAACTCATCCGAGCTATCACCTAGACAAACATCCTGACCAAGTTTGATGATGATTGGGTCAAAAATGTGACCTCTAGAGTGTTCACAAGGTTTTTCTATTTTTAGCTCTTGTGACCTAGTTTTTCATCCGAGATGACCCATGTTCGAACTCATCCGAGCTTTCAACTAGATAAGCATCCTGACCAAGTTTGATGATGATTGAGGCAAAAATGCTACCGCTAGAGTGTTCACAAGCAATTGTGGACGGCCGGACGGACGACGGACGACGGACATTCACCGATCCTAAAAGCTCACCCTGAGCAAGCTCAGGTGAGCTAAAAAAGTCTTGATAATGTAAAATTTTAAAGTTAACAAAAAGGCAAAATTTTTCTTTAAATCCATGTTAAAGTTATTGTGCTTGAAAAGTGTCCTATTATGCTCTAAAAGAAAAATTTCAACTTGTTTCAAAACCAGATGTCAAATGAATGATGTCAATTACCTCCTCCTGTCTACAGGTTGGGGTCATGATGGTGTGCAAAGCTAATAAAATTTTACTGTAAATTCTAAATCAAAAAAGGGGCATAATTCTGTCAAAATGCTTGATACAGTTGCCTCCTCCTGTCTTCAGGTTGGGGTCATGAGGTTGAGCAAGTGTGCAAATTTTCAAAGCCATATGTCAATGTACTTTGAAAATATATGAGGTATTACAAAAACTTAAACGTAAATTCTAAATAAAACTAGAAATGTGTCCATAGGACACGGGTGCCCCCACCACGCCACTGTTCTGTCAATCTTTTTACTAAGTCAAGGGTAATATCTCTACAAATACTGGATAAATCCACAAGCGAAACCCCAGGTGCAAATCTAAATATGCTGAGCAACCTACCCATAAGGTTTAATGACTATGTCAAATCCTTTTTGAGTAACTTGCGACACAAGTTGAAAATTGCAAAAATTTTCTAAGTGAAGGGCAATAACTCTAAAAATACTAAATAAATCCAGACAAAAATACCTGGTGCATAACTGCACATGCTGATAAATATTCCTGTAAAGTTACATGACTCTAGATAGGTCAAATACTTTTTGAGTTACGTGCGACACATGTTGAAAATTGCGAAATTTTTCTAAGTCAAGGGCAATAACTCTGAAAATACTAAAAATATGCAGAAGAAAATACCCAGGTGCACAACTACACATGCTGATCAACATTCCTGTAAAGTTTCATGACTCTAGGTCAAATACTTTTTGAGTTACGTGCGACACAAGTTGAAAATTGCAAAATTTTACTAAGTCAAGGGCAATAACTCTGAAAATACTAAAAATATGCAGACGAAAATACCCAGGTGCACAACAACACATGCTGATCAACATTCCTGTAAAGTTTCATGACTCTAGGTCAAATACTTTTTGAGTTACATGCGACACAAGTTAAAAAATTGCAAAATTTTACTAAGTCAAGGGCAATAACTCTGAAAATACTAAAAATATCCCGACGAAAATACCCAGGTGCACAACTACACATGCTGATCAACATTCCTGTAAAGTTTCATGACTCTAGGTCAAATACTTTTTGAGTTACATGCGACACAAAAGTGAACGGACGGACGGACGGAAGGACGGACGGAAGGACGGACGGACAGACAAGGGTAAATCTAAATGCCCGCCACTAACGTGGGGGCACAAAAAGGGGCATAATTCTGTCAAAATGCTTGATACAGTTACCTCCTCCTGCCTACAGGTTGGGGTCATGATGGTGAACAAGACTAGTGTGCAAAGTTTCAAAGCCATATGTCAATGGACTTTGAAAATATTTGAGGTGTTACAAAAACTTTAACATAAGTAGTTACGCAGACGCAGACGCTCGGATGACTACAATAGCTCTACTTATTCTTATCAAATAGCAGTGTCTATTCTAGGACGCGCGATTGTTCGATTCACGCCAATATTTCACAGATTGCCCACAATTCAAAATCATGTGCGTGAAAATCGCGCATCTACAAAAAAGTTAATAAAAGCGTAAAAAAATTTTGGAAACAAAGTGATCGCATGCATAATTCCATCTCGCATTTTATTTGGTTGTATTGTTTACATTTACACCGGAAACTAAAGGGAGGTAACTGTAAGCTTATTATAATAATTTAGTACTGTATGGTACTGGTTACGTGAGTTGACGGAAATTAACGGAATTATCCGTACCGACCGGAACTAGTGTGCTAGGTCTGACAGTTGGGCGCCATTTTAGTGTAGTAAATAATCAAGAAAAATGAGGCAATTCCAAGCTTGGCTACGATCTAGACGTAAAAGATAGGTTGATTGTTTGTATTGTCAATCCCTTGATGATCAATCGCGACAGTTCTATAATAATTTGTTTTCGTTCATAAATTAAGGGAGGACAACTTCTGCTGCCTTAAATGAATATTTTCGTTTTAAATATTTCATCGCTTGAACGCCTCAGTGTAAACTTAATGCAGACGATTTAACATTGGCAGTTTATATTGGCACCCCTTGATTTTAAAAATTGCCCCCTTTTTTTAAATAGAGGGGGGAAAATCACCCCTATTTTTGAATTCCTAGAATAGACACTGAATAGTCGAGCTAAAAAATGATATTTCTTGCAGGCATATTCGGGCTGCCATATATGGGGAAATTTAGGTTTGGAGGGGGCGGAGGGGGGGGGAAAAAACATACTATTTTGAGGGGGAATGGGGCCAAATTTTGCTGAATGTTTTGGTGAAAAAAAAACACTGTTTGATCAGTGAGTAAGTCATTGGTCAGACAACTGATTCCTGTGATTATGAACCATTAATTGAATAAAATGGAATCTCATCTTTTGTTGGATTCCTATCCATGACCTGCATGTTTGAACTTAATAGCAAGCTGGACGAGCTGGCCCGAAGGGCCTGCTCGCAAAGCAAGCTTTACGGTAACGCAAGTACCTGCTACGTGATGGTTTTGAAAACTTTCGTCCAAAGTACCAAATTGGACACATCGCAACCTTTCGAATTTAATGATAACAGTAAAAACTGAGGAATTCTGACTGAAAACGGATGTGTAGACTGGTCACCCGCGCACGTCTATGGGAACCATAATTGGACAGGGAACCAGAATAAAGGAAGCTGTGTATAAAAAATGAAAATCGAAGGCGCCATTTTGTTTAAAATCTGATAAATAAAAACAATTTTTTGTCGAATTTTGTTGTGAAAACTATCTAGAATGAAAGAAAATGGTCTAACTAAGAAAATGAATCCGAACACCAATATCTTTTATTCAGTCGTTAACGCTGTACAGACGTTTAAAGTATTGTTTATGTGACGTCACAATGTAGCTTGCAAAACAAACAAATCAAGTACGCTATTTTAATGTAGCAAACGTTTTAAGTTTTACATTTATTTCACTTAAAATAATCTTTATTTCGCTTGAAAAATTATAGAGTGAAATAAAATAAACAAAGTTTTATCAAGGTTTTCAAAACTGGTTATTCATTTCACGACAGGGACGGGGCCATATTTAACACAGTATGTGTGACGTCACACGCACTCGTCACTGCATTTGAGATTATTTCATACTATTTCACTAAAAAGTACATCGAGCTCGCTTTGAGGCTTTGCCTTTTTCATATTAGGAGTCTGGAGTTTATATGGAGTTTATACCACTTTTTCCAACTGTCGAACTGATACAAATTTATGGTAGGCGTATCAGTAATAAAACAGGGTTGTCATTAACATTTTTTGCAGAAGGTTTGTTTTGAACTTGAGGCGGTCATTTCTATCTTTATCATGCATAACAAAGAGTGTTTTCTTAGTTTTGAGGCGGCCCATAATGCATTTGAGACAGGCATTTTGGCCTCCTGCCGCCTCTTAATGACAACCCTGTAAAAACATGTACATATGAAGGAAATTAAAGTTAAATTAATTCTTGATATGAAATAAGAGATCCTTCAGTTTTAAGTATATGTTTTGTCAAAATATTTGCAGACGTCTGACCATTTACTTTGTTATATAACGTAGGGTCGAATAAATTAGAGTACGAATACAGTACATAAACGGTGCCTTTCGCACAGAGGTCAAATTCGGAAATTCTTTCCAAAATTAACAAACTTTGTTAATGGTAAAGTGGGCATTTGTATTTACCTTGTAAATTAATCTACCATTATATACGATAATCACTATTTGGTAGAAATAAATTTCCCCAAAATATGGATTTTCGTTTGTTTTGGTTTTTGTGTTATCTTACAACTGTGAAAAAAATACAGCAGAATAAGGTAGTAAAACACTATAAGTTTTGTTCCACAGCATGTATCCTAAATGTTTGGGTCTATCCATCTTTCTTAGAGTCATAAAATTTTTTTCTTTATATAATTGATTTTTGTCAATACTTATGCTGTTTGGATGATGTTTAAGGGTTTTGGGTTGTAGAGGGGAATGCCAGATGTTTCAATCCCAAGACATTTCACTATTTATACGTTTCACTCCCAATTTGTAATTGTATGGGCGTTTCATTCCCTTTTTTTAATCCCAAGTATCAGAATAATTTTAGTATAAAAAAGGGGAGTGAAACGTCTTGGTGTGAACCGTCTTGGTGTGAATCGTCCCAATAGTGAAACGTCTGTCTACCAGTGTAAGCCATAACCACGCGACAGAAAACTGTACGAAATCTGTATTCGCTGTAATAAAAACTTATTTGGGGTTTTATTTCATTATTTGCTTGAATGTGATACTGGACCATAATGAGGACGTAGACAACCGATGCGTCAAGTCACTGAAAAAATTTAAAAAGTGAAATAATAAAAGAAGGCGTAGATCTATATAAAATATTATCTATGTGAATGTTTCCCCGAGCAGTCAAGACTGGGGACATATTTAGATATAGAGACTACCAATTATCAGGGTCTTCCAAATAGAATGGTCTGGAAACACGCTATGTAAACCATTCTCGCTACAATAAACATGTCTTGATATAACACTGTATAGTTTGCTATATGCAAATTATGTAAGTGTTCAAGGAAAGAGTGAAAATTAAATACAAGAGTAAAAATGAAAGTTCTAACAACATGATGTTCTTTAAAAATTCTATTTGAAAGATCCTGCAATTACTCAACACTAAACATATAAAGTTGTGTTTTTTATGTAAATTTAGAACTTCAAATTCCATATGGCAAGAAAACTGTACGAAATCTGTATTCGCTGTAATAAAAACTTATTTGGGGTTTTATTTCATTATTTGCTTGAATGTGATACTGGATACATGTACGTACCTCTAAAGTCATTGTCATCCATAGATGATTACAGATTGGAAGAATAACTGAACTGCAAAGATCAGACTAAATTAATAAAAGTAACTTTGTAAGAATCTATTGCCAGTTGTTAAATAAGATTTGTTCTTATTTTCCCATTCTCGCACATTTGTACTCTTGAAAAAGCATGATAATTAATAAGTATTAAAACTTAAAAGTGTTTCAACTTTTTGCGCATTTAAATTGTAATTGTATCATAGTTTTGAGACCTTATTGTTGAAAATGTGTCAGAGTTAAATCGTATACATATACACGCACAGTGCGTTAACTGGAGTGCAGGTATTAGTTACCCGCATTCCAGAGCATGATTATTGATTGGCTCATTTTTGCTGGGGTTAACATATTGTGACGGAAGAGAAAGGGAAAGCGACAGAAATATCATATTCAGATGCTCGTTCATTGGTTACTTTTTCCCGGGGTTTCATATTGTGACAACAGGGAACGTGTTTTTATGTTTGACTACGATACAAAAGAGAAAGAACATCAAAACACTCGGCAATCTGATTAATACTCGGGGGCTACGCCTCCTCGTACAAATCCGATTGCCTTGTGTTTCGATGCTCTTTCTATTACTTGCTTGTGACCTAATCGGGTAAGTTCTTATTGTTTAATTGATTGTTTATATTATATAATACATGTATGAACTTTTTTCCAAATGAACAAAAAGTAAAAAGAAATGTATTTTTAATTGCCGAATTAATACATATTGAATTGTATTGTCCGCCGGAGCAATGCAGTATGGCAATCCACCAGGGCAATATAAATATTTTTTCTGAATATCCATCAGAGCAGTACCGGGACCCGTTTTACTTATGTGCTAATTTAATGCTTTTTTTCTTTCATTGTTTTGGACATTTACCCCCCCCCCCCCGAGCAATGCTTTGTTTATTATCCCTAGTGTAATACTGTAATTGGACTGTCAATTGTGGAACAATACATTTTTGATAATCTGTTTGAGAAATGCAATATGCAATTTGATTCTCCTCCACAGCAATGCATTTTTGATTCTCCGGAGCAATACACGTTAATTATCCTTACTTTATTCTCTAGATACCTGGAATATATTTCAGAACTCCCACCAAGCAACTCATTTCGATTTTCTACCGGAGCCTGCAATATATTTCTGATTACATGTTTGTGCCGGAGCAATACATTTTGATGTACTGGCGGAGCAATATATTATTTTTGAATATCCTCCAGAGCAATGCATTTTGATAATACACTGGAGCAATGGATTTTTGGTTATCTACCTAAACAATGGATTTTTGGCTATCTACCTAAACAATGTATTTTTGGTTATCTACCTAAACAATGGATTTTTGGTTATCTACCGAAACAATGCATTTTTGGTTATCTACCGAAACAATGCATTTTTGGTTATCTTTATAATCTACCTAAACAATGCATTTTTGGTTATCTTTATAATCTACCTAAACAATGGATTTTTGGTTATCTACCGAAACAATGCATTTTTGGTTATCTACCGAAACAATGCATTTTTGGTTATCTACCGAAAAAATGCATTTTTGGTTATGTACCGAAACAATGCATTTTTGGTTATCTACCGAAACAATGCATTTTTTGGTTATCTACCGAAAAAATGCATTTTTGGTTATCTACCGAAACAATGCATTTTTGGTTATCTACCGAAGCAATGCATTTTTAAATATCCACCGGATCAATGCCGAGCAATACGTATTGATTGCCTACCGTAAATTTACTATATCGGAGCTATGCACTATCTACAGGAGCAACATATTGATTGCCCAACGTAGCAATATATTTTGATATATCTACCAGCTATATGTGAAAAAAAATCAATTTTCAACGTCTATAATAAAAGTATTATTATGGACGTTGAAATTTGATTTTTTTTCAAAACGGCTAATATTAAGTTTTTGATATATATGATCAGTACATATGCTGGGATTGACAAATATACATTTTATTTGGATTTTTAAGGCGTTTTAAGCTCCACACCCCAAGTGTCTGTGGAGCGCTATATAAACACGGGGGATAAACACGGGGGAGGAACTGTTACACGAGGGGTAGAGTTTTTATGATAACTTGTCAGGGATTCTTGTGATAACTGGCACGAGGGCCGTCGGAAAACTTTTCTATGTACTACAAAAACACTCGTAAAAAATGGTTATTTTCATCTTTAAAAGGTAAGTTTAAGGTGCTAAATTTAACTTTAATGATTAAGTTTGCCTTACATTTTGTATTATGTGCCAAAAACTCGCCCCTTACTTAAAATCTGATAGTTTTGAGTAAAATTTCCAAATTATTTGCCAATTCGCACGCATCGACCTGTTTATTTCTGGCCTTTTTTCTTCACATACATAATTACCTAACTATAAAGCAAAATTGCAAACATAAAGCCCCAGCTAACAAATTTATACCAGATTTTTCAAATGTCCTAGAGTTCTTATGAAAAGCTTTTGTTACTGCCAGTGTGTTTCTTCCGCTTAATCACATTTATTCCTCCCCCATGAATAATAAATTTGAAGTTTCAGATTTTAAATCCTAAATTTTTCCCGTTTGATTTGGGCTATGCTTTCTAAACATGATTTCTGTAAAAAATGTCGCAGATTTAGTTTAAAGATTTTAAAACTAGAATGTTAGTAAAGCCCGTAGCTTGTATGAACCACACTTATTTCCACTTCTCTGGTCCGTGGTTTTATAGAAAATTTCTATGCTCAAACTCGAATCTCGTGTATTTGAATGATCAAAAACTTGCAAAGAATATGCACTGACATATGAAATCCTGATACTTGAAATATATCTAAAAATGTTTTGTTATGTTGAGACCAGTACTAATGTAAAACATGGTTGTGACTCTAGAATGATTCGAACCCATTATCTCTAGAGACTGGGTATTACATCATCGGAAAATGAGAATATTCCTTTAGAGGCACACACCTTAACTTACTGGACACTGATGTAATTTACTCTTTATATTCATGCTTCATCGATAAACCATTATTGATTACATAGGAGAATTCCAGCAGGGTTCGAAACTAACCTAGATGAGAGGCAGATGTCTCCTACACTAGACCACTTCTTCTATTGACAAATACACAGACGTTTTTTTTCTAGAGATATTTTCTTTACTATTACTTTTAGGCAAGGTTTAAAGCAAACTGATAAAAGTTATTTCTTGTATATGTCGTTAATTAGGAGCTGATTTTGATCACATTTGGCTTTAAAGCTGCAGTCTTCCAGATGACTTTCACCTTTAGTAAAATGTATTAAGAGTTTTTAAAAAATAAATAAATGTTCACATTGCAAATAAACTTTACATGTCATATTTAAAATTGGTTTTACCATTTTCATCACCAAATTCCTACCCTGACAGGCTGTTCAACGTGTCTTTTTGTTTGTTGTTTTATCTTCATTAACTTGAGGGCATATAAGTTGCATTTGGACCAACACACAATGGTGTCATTTTATCATAATTATTATGATATAATTCCCATTTAAGTAAACGTGTCCGTTACTACATGTATTTAAATCTAAATACTAATGTGTGATATAATTATAAGATTGTATTATTCCATATAAATACAACACGACACCTGTCCATTTTTTGTAATATCTTTATTTCAGTTTTCATATTAAAATCTTGAGTTAATTTACCTGTTTTACAGTTCAGTCCGTAGATGGTATGCTACTGATATGAGTGTCAATATTTATATCTGTTGCGTCACTTTATTCCATATACTTTTTAGTTCTTGTGACATCACAGTTCATACATACATCATATGTACTAGTTTAATATTCTTTGGTAAAAGTTTTTCATATTTATCTTTAGTTATTATGAGTCAATTTTATATGTAATATGTTTTAGTTCAGACCATTTCAGTTATCTTTTAGTCCACATCCATATATGTCGCGTCTCAGTCCATACTCCCTTCTTATTAATATTTGAGTCCATACCCTCTTTCAGCGCCAGCAGTACAACTCAAGTCTTCACCGGTTGTAAAAGTTGCTTCCGCTGCTAAAAATAAACATGTTTGACCTATATCTCGGGGCTCAGCGACACGGCGTAACACCTGAAATCATAGTTCGTAAAACAAAACACATAATCATTATAATGATAGTAACAAAACTATAGTGAACTTTCTATTTTAAATAAAACAAGGTTAGCTTTTAAAAAAGCTAGTAGCGACTCGCTTCGTAATTTTTTTCAAGGGGTGTGTTTAAATGTAAAAATGACAGTTCTGTTAGCTGAAGAGACTTCAGCGAACATCAAAATAAAAGTGAAGTCAACACTGGCCCGGTGCCCGATGGCCAGTGTATATAAGTTCAGGCCAGTGTAAATTTAAGAAAATTTTGTTAATTATTTAGTAGAATAAATTCAAAACTCGAATTCGGGCCAGTAAATTCAAAATCTGATACTCATTGATTGAAAGTGACATATAAAGTTCTCTCAGTTTAACCAAGATGAGTATGAGTATATATGAAGGTGCATGTAAACAGATTGAATGAAGAACCTATGTCTATGCACATTTACTATATGGCCTGTTGACCTTGACCATTAAATGTTAGATGGGTAGATTTCATAAAGATGTCTCTTTATACAAAATTAAGTTGTAATACATGTATGTTATTTAGTATTGGAATGAGAGGCACAAGTCCTAAAGTAAACACAAGTTGTCAATCAATTCAGCCAGAAAAGCCGGGATCCTATTTAAAAAATATAGGGATCCCGGAAATTGACCAGTCTAAGAAGATGTTTTTCAGATAAGCCGGGATCCTATTAAAACATATAGGGATCCCGGGAATTGACCAGTTCAAGAATATAGTTTTCAGAAAAGCCGGGATCGTATTAAAATGTAAATAGATCTCACGGATTGGCCAGTTCAAGTATATAGTTTTCAGAAAAGCTGGGATCGTTTTAAAACATATAGGGATCCCGGGATTTGACCAATTCAAGAAAATAGTCTTTGATTTTTCCAATTAATTAGGCATATAATTATAAGTATTGTGATTTCCGCATTTTAAGTTTGTTAATAAAATAAATAGCTCTAAATATATCTATATTATAAGTTAAATTAATTTAACGTTCATTATATACAATAAAAAAAATTAACGTTTAATGGCCTTTCATTACGACAACAATCAACACAAATATAGTTCATTAGGTTTTTCCTCCATATCTTATACGATCCCGGATCCCGGGCGTCCCGGATCCCGGCCAGTAAATACATACACTAAATACCGGAAAGGATAAAATGACCGGAAAAAAAGGAAAAAATAAAAAAAAAATGCACAGAACCAGATGTTACACTTATGTTTAATTAACCAAACGAAAACTTACTGCAGAGAAAACAGGTGAAATCGCTAAATCAGAAGTCAGTGTAAATATGATTTATTGAAAAGAATTCATAAAGACAAACATTTTAATCATCATTATATCTTGCGCTCAAAAACAATACTTGCTGATTTTTTAAAAAATGGCGTGAAATTGAAGGTTTTTTTGACGCTATGTAAAGATTAAATTTGATTGGCTAAATAATTTTGGATCCTAGCCAGATAAATAAATTTTGTAGAAAAGCTGGAAGCCAAGCTTCGATTAAATTTTTGGATAGCTTCAGAGTTTTAGGTTGTTTCTCAGTAAAATCCTACCGTAATACCGGCTCGCCGTGGCGAGCCGGCATAACTTTAGAGGTTCAAGGTTCCTGTAATCAAGGGCATATGAAATATGTTACATAAAAGGGCAGGCCGTGTTTTAAAAAAGGCCCTTTTGAGGGGGAAAATGTTATTTTTAAAGAAAAAAATTTTTCACCCCGGACGGGACAAAAATACGGGACAGTTTTTTAAAATTTTAAATTTGCAGGGGCCGGGATTGAAAAATGCGTGCCAAATCTATTAAAAAAATATAATAAAAAATCAAAAACCAACTTAAATAAAAAAAGAAAAAGGGCTTTTGGGTCCTTTAAAAAGTAAATATAAACTAGAACTATCACTAAATGTGATTAATACCCCCGCAAGACTGCTTCGGAAATGAGGAAGTAACTAGTAACAGAATACCTTGCAAAAGAATTGAAATAGAGTTATTGTTGTGGGCAATTAAAGATAGTTGTGGATATTGTATGTTGCATTCTCTTCTAATCTGGTTGACCATTGATGAAGTTTTATTGAATTAGTCTAGAAAGAGTTAAGCTTCTTGAGCACTGCACTTCCTCTCATTGCGCTTGACCATTGTATGACGTTGCATAGAATTCTAAACCTTAGTTTTTTATGTTATGCACCGGACAAGGAAAAAGAACAAAGGGCAATAACTTTACAAATACTGAAGATGTAGTTATGGTTATTGTACACTGCACTTCCTCTCATTGTCCTTGACCATTGTATGAAGTTGTATTTAATTCCAACTACTAGTTTTCAAGTTATGCACTGGACAAAAAAAGTAACAAAGGGCAATAACTGTAATTTGTCCAAATAGAGCAATGCACTTCATCTAACTGCCCTTGACCATTGTTTGAAGTTTCATTGATTGAATTCCAACCATTGATTTTCAAGTTATGCACTGGACAATAAAAAGTAACATAGGGCAAAAACTCTTAAATGAGTCAAGAAAGAGTTATGGTTTCTGCCAACTGCGCTTCCTCTCAATATACTTGACCATTGTATGAAATTGTATTGAATTCCAACCAGTAGTTTACAAGTTATGCTCTGGACAAGAAAAAAGCAATGGAGAAGTTACAAAGGGCAATAACTCTATAATTACTCTGGACAGAGTTATGGTTCTTGTGCACTGCACTTCCTCTCATTATGCTTGACCATTGTATGAAGTTGTTTTGAATTCCAACCAGTACTTTTCAAGTTATGCTCAGGACAAGGAAAAGTATCAAAGGGCAATCAGTTTTCAAGTAATGTTCCAGACAAGGAAAGTAACAAAGGGCAATAACTCTGTAATAAAACAAGATGAAGTTATGGTTCTTGTGTATTGCACTTCCTCTCAATGTGCTTGATCATTGTATGAAGTTGTATTGAATTCCAAACATAAGTCTTCAAGTTATGCTCCGAAAAAAAAGCAATGGAAAAATACCAAAAGGCAATAACTCTGTTATTACTTTAGAAAGAGTTATGGTTCTTGTGTACTGTACTTCCTCTTCATGTGCTTGACCATTGTATTAAGTTTCATTGAATTCCAACAAGTAGTTTTCAAGTTATGCTCCGGACAAGGAAAAGTAACAAAGAGCAATTTCTCTGTAATTAGTCAAGATGGAGTTATGGTTCTTGTGCACCGAACTTCCGCTCAATGTGCTTGACCATTGCATGAAGTTATATTGAATTCCAACTATAAGTTTTCAAATTATGGTCCAGACAAAAGGAAGCTATGGAAAAGTAACAAAGGGCAATAACTCTGTAATTACTTTAGATAGAGTTATGGTTCTTGTGCACTGCACTTTCCCTTATTGTGCTTGACCATTGTATGAAGTTGTATTGAATTCCAATTATTAGTCTTCAAGTTATGCTCCGGACAAGGAAAATGAAACGGACCGCTGGACCGACCGACCGACCACCGAATGACTCCTATATACCCCCAAACTTCGTTTCGGGGGTATAACAATCTGTAAATATACCGTTTGTTTTTTGCAGATTTCCAAAACACTTTGTAAATCACCTGTCAATTTAATGCATTCTTCCAGCAAAGGTGTCCTGACCGCCCCAGGTGATATTCTGTATTTAATGACCACAATGTATTATTAAATCATAAATATTCATCTTAGTTATCTTGAAAATCAGCAAGACAGGGACTCCACTGAGGTTTGAAGACTAAAAACATAACATTTGAATTTCTAACATGAATGAGCTGGGGCACTTTAAACAGAAATATATGCAAAGATAGTTAAGAAATATACTTTGAAATAAATTGAAAATCGTATTTTTATGCTTTTCTTAGCCCGATTTGAGTGAAAAGCGTTTAAACGCTTTTCATTTTGGGTCATGTTTTACAATTTGAAAAACTAAGTGCGCGAATGATCTAAAATTTTGTACAAAGATTAGTATTCTAAACCTCCATCAAATGGTACATATATCTGGAAAAGATATTTTCAGCACCATCATGTCAAAAAACTCAGTAGAGTCCCTAATGAAAATAATATGTCAAATACATAATATTTATGTATTGAATGATAATTTTTTTAATAGCTATGCAGAATAATATTATCCAGAAAAATAAAACAACACAATATTTATAGAATTACGTGTATATCGCACTTGAAATATGCAATGCCTTAAAAAACCAAATCAATTTCATTACAAAATGAAACAGTAAATTTCACAAATATGCTTGGACTATGAGTAAAACAAAAATGTTCATTCTATATGTTATATGTGATAAATATATTCTTAACAGCGAAATAAAACTCATTCTTTTAAAAGTTAGTTCCTAAATATGCGATTTAAAACCAACAGCTGTGCTTTAACACGAACACAAATGCATTAACCAAATAACTCACGCATTAACCCGAACACCATGTTTTCCTTCGTCCGTTGCCAATGCTCGAGTTAATCCGACCACTCCACCCTGAAATAATTGGACAGATTTATCATGGTATATCATGTTAGAGATCTGGAGACACTTAGGGAACTTAATTGTGGTTAACACCCAAAATAATAACATTTGAATTTCTTGCATAGATCAGCTGTGCACAGAAAGCGTGCCATCGCGTCTCGTGAAGAAAAATTAAAGTCACATTGACAAGGTAAAACAGAAGATTTTAGTATTCGTTATGGTAATGGAAATAAAAAAAGAATTTTGGTACATGGACACTCTTGATCATGGCTGCGTTTACTAATCTTAGAAAATAACTTAAAGTAAAGGCAAAGTCGGAAAAAATGCTTAATATGGAATTTTAATGGAAACAAACAAAGAACTTATGATTTCGTTTTAGTTTCGATATTACAAACATGAAGTTTCAAACTGTTATATCACTAAGAAATGGAGTAATACAATGGTTCAGGTAAAACCTTCATTACTTTTCATTCATTTTTCTTAAAATGGTATATCAGGACAATAAATTCTAACAGATTTCGTCACGAATGGACTATTTTAGACTATTAACAACGTCGAATTAGCACTGACCTTCGTTGCAACATATGTCACAGCTTAATCTTGGCCCGCTATGAATGCCCCGCTTGATATGTTTACAATTGACCCTTGGGTTTGTCTTATATAGGGTAAGGCATACTGAAATACAGACGTGTAATTACAATTCCATTTATTGATAGATAAATTTGTGATTTAATAAAAAAGGTTAGAATGTTTATACTGAAAAAAAGTGATTTGTGTCTCGTACATGTAAAAAGAAAATGTATTGAACTATACGTAAGAGAGAAATTAAAGTATCGCAGTACTCTATTTAGAAGACCATTTGCTTTTATAATAAGTCTTGTATATCATTTCCAATATAACTAGCCAATAAAAATAGATGTAACAACAAAGCTTGCCTTGCATGTGAAAAAGTAGCCAATCAAAATAGATATAACAACAAAGCTTGCCTTGCATGTGAGATTGTAGCCAATCAAAATAGATATAACAACAAAGCTTGCCTTGGCTGCATGTGAGAAAGTAGCCAATCAAAATAGATATAACAACAAAGCTTGCCTTGCATGTGAGAAAGTAGCCAATCAGATTCAAGTCTATTAGATCACGAAATTCTTGCGCTGAAAATTCATCAATAGTTCTCGAAGGCGGATCTATAAAACATTAGAATTATAAGACCATTCATTTTAACAGGTTGAATACAAAAACCTTCACATATTGTTTGTTTATAACAATGTTGATTAAATTACTGAGAATATCTAAAAGTCCGGAAAAAAAAGATACAAAAGTCTGACGTTAGTGATATTGATGTTCTCCAGAATGTATCTATCTATATAAAGTAATTATGTTTTCGCCAAACACAAGAAAGAAGCGTAAGTGCAGACTAGAGTAAAATAAATAGAAAATAAAATTTCTCACGTCATCCTGCGTTGTTTACCAAGCAGTCAATTTTGTCGAATTTCTTCACTGTGGTTTCAACTGCAGCCTATTAAATAATTGAACAACATATGGCTTTTTCTAAATGTACACGATACCTATCCTACGTGACATTTTCTGATCTGGTATCATTTTCTGTCATAATTAGATCTATTAAAATATTTCATTATTTTTAATGGGATAAAATGCACAGCCTGCCCATTCTAATAAATACCCTATACATGTATCTATTTTTATCCCCCAAGAAAATTGGTATTTTATTCATAAGATAAAAGTGTGTGTTTGGACGATCAGAAATTCATCATAATTAAATTAACAACAAAAAATTGCTTTCGTAAAAACATTCTATATACTGGGTACTCACTTGAATTAGAGCCAAGAGGACTTATCAATTAATCTTAACATAATAAAAGATTTTCAAAAAAGTTACTGAAAATAATCCTGAACCAGTTTTACTGCTGGTTTTCTGCCCAACGCAGATCGCAAAAATTCATGTGGTATAGGCAACATTAAAGAAATTGTTTAAAGTTTTTTTAGTTTTGCTTCTTGTCTTGAAAATATCGAGAAGTTATTTGTGATTAAACATAGTATGTTTTATAAAAGAAATTAGTAAACAAGCATGTGTTTATTTCGTTTTCGAGTATAAGTCGCTTATCTGATAGCTAGTACATTATGCTTTTTGTGTAGTTTGATAGTGATAAATGAAGAGGAGAGTAATTATTTCAAATGATTAACATTATAATCTTATCACTATTTCTATGCCATATTTCGAGTGTGTTGTTCAAAGATATATCACGACAATGTTTCGTTTCACTTCATGCGTAACGAATAGCGGCGCATGCGCTAACTTTTACTTCCGTTGCTACAGATATCCTCGTACCTTGATTTCATCTTCTTTTGTCATGTCGCAGTGGATGAAAAGCACCTCTCCTGTACCATCTGGCTTCATTGTTTGACCAACCGCATCTATATCAAGTTCCAATATTTTTAAATAATTAATAGTACCAGAAAACTAGAATTCATGTTGCAATGACAAACATAATCATTGTAGGGAAGACAAATTCGATTTATTAAACAAGAATTGTCCTCGAACAGCGCGCTCCACTTTTCTCAGTTCTAGTGCTGGATAGTTGAAACAAGAGGGCCATGATGGCCCTGAAATCGCTCATCTGTGTATAACATAACAAGTAACAATTAATATTGCAAACTATAAAGAATCAAAGCACAGAAGGCGCTGAATTTGTTTGGGTCTCAGAATGTAAGAACAGGTACAGGTTGTGAGATTAAATGTATAGTGCCACCAATGCTTTCCATCGTTTTAATTGTAGTAAATTGGCTATAATACTAATTGCAACACTGATATTCAATCCAATGTTTATTTGACTTAAACCATTTGAAAAAGAAATGAGTTGCCTTTACTGGGATTTGAACTCCAGACCTCTCGCTTCCTAAGCGAGCGCGAAAACCTCTCAGCCACGGTGAATTTATATGTGAACGGCCTGAAGAAAACCATAAAGGACTGCAAGTTCTGTGGTATTTTCTGATTGCAATCTAAATCGTACTGTATATCTGTATGTATTTTCCTGTATAAGTTTATTTTTATGTATTATAATTCATTTTGCAAGGCACCAGAGTTTGATACATACGGAATTCTGCATAACTAGAGTTGCATCAAAAAATCATTTATGTTCATTTTTACGACAGCCACACTTTACCCTTGCATATCATGGCTACTTCATTAACAAAGACACTTAAAAAGGAATTTAAAAAAAAATATCCTCGACTGGGATTTGAACTCCAGACATCTCACTCACTAAGCGAGCGCGTTACCCCTGCACCACGGAGAAGTTATACAAACATTGTCTGAATAACATCAAGTCATTCTAAATTTAGAACTTCCATTGCATTTCGGGTTTGTAATTCCTTATTAAGTTCAGGATAAACCTGTTGTTTAAAATTGAAGTAAATAATTTAGCGAAAATCTTCTCGCCCAAACAGTCCGACATGTAAATCTATATATGCCACTACTCGGTTTGTGTAGTATTCGGTAATCGACATCGCTAAAATTACCTAAAAATAGTATTTTCATTGATAAAATCATATTCATCCGCGTAATTTGTGATTGTGCATTTATTGACAATTCTATAAGCCAACGCTATTTTTAAACTTTGAATGCGTTGTAATTTGTTGGATACTTGTAACAAAATAAAAATATTTCTTTCTTTTAAATCGCTAGTTTTAAGCTGTTTTGAGATCTACTTGTTGTTAGGTTTGTCGTAAACTTCTTTGTCAGAGATTGAATTTCCGCTTTGTATTTACTTATTTTCGATCAGAAAATACAATAAAACAGTATTAGAAATCTTCGACCATTCGGGAATTATTTTGCTTGAAAATTAATGTGCCTGTCTTTGACCATCTTTACGCAGTGATCTCCCTTGAATTTTTCGCCGTTAGTGTACATATAAAGGGAAGTAACCGCTTCAAAAAAGTGGACTACTTTCGGCATTTGCAATTAACAGCATTAGACTCTGAAATTTCGCTACCATTATTTGTTTGGTCTGACGATCCAAACAAATAAAAACCATCTTCAACTGATATCACAAAGCTCATATTTGTATCTGAAATAGTGCATGTCTAAAAACATTACTGGTTGCTATCACTAAAGGAAAACAACAGTTCCGAAAGACATGCACATATAAGAAAAATCAATGTCCCACGGGGGTGGGGTTTTGGTAGACACACACAAGAAGATGTTTCATGTAAATGTCTAAGCTCTTGCTTTTTGGGGTTTTTACTACATATATACAAGGAAAATTAATGACACCCAGGGGCGGTGAGTATTTTGATCCTAGGACTTTTATTTGAACAAACTTGCTAGACACTTTGTAGAAGATGTTTCATGCTAAATATCTAAGCTCTAGCTATTTGGGGGTTTTAAAAGTTTTTTTTAAAGTTTTTACTATATACATTTAAGGAAATTCAATGACCTACCGGGGCGGGCCAATTTTGACCTCAGGGCTTTTATTTTAACAAACTTGACAAGCTAGACACAAACTAGCAGTTGTTTCTTGCTAAATATATAAGCTCTAGCTATTTGGGGGTTTTAAAAGATTTTTTAAGTTTTTACTATATACATTTAAGGAAATCCAATGACCTACCGAGGCGGGTCAATTTTGACCCCAGGGCTTTTATTTGAACAAACTTGGTAGACACTAGAAAATGTTTCATGCTTAATATCTAAGCTCTAGCTAAAGAGATTTTTTAAGTTTTTACTATATACATATAATGAATATCAATGAGCCCTGGGGCGGGGCCAATTTTGACCCCAGGGCTTTTGTTTAAATAAACTTGGTAGACACTGACTAGATGATGTTTCATGCCAAATATTTAAGCTTCAGCTCATTTGTTTTTTAAAAGAAGATTTTTAAAGTTTTTTTGGGGGTTGCCATAGCAACCAGAGTTTTGCATTGAATTAAATTCTTTGAATTCTTTTTTAAGTTGACTACCAAAGGAACATTCCTGTGAAGTTTGAATGAAATTGGCTCAGCGGAGATGTCGTTTAAAGTAAATGTTAACAGACGACGGACGGATAGACGCCGGATGAAAAGCGATCGCAAAACCTCACCATGCCACTTTGCGACAGGTGAGCTAAAAAGGCAACTTATAAAAAAGGGGCATTATACTGCAGACATGCTTAGCAGACCTACTTGTTCTATGTAGTGAACAAGTACTTCAAGTTAAAAGTGGCAAATATTCCAAGTCAAATTTCAATGTATTTCAAATAAATTTTGTAGCGAACAAGTATTCAAAGTTTTAAGTGAATATCTTTAATACACTTGGAGTAATGAACTTTTACAAAAGAAAAATAAGACCAAGAAATTCTAAGTCAATAAAGAGGCATAAATGAGAAAAGAAGTTAAGAAATTAACCGCCGTTTACAAAATGCTATCCAATTTTAAAACTGAACTAGTTTTCCAAATTTGAAATAGCTGACTTTGACAGTTTTTATGAAATTGACCTTAGAAACAAGCAAAAAAAGTTAAGAAATAGGATTTACTTTGCAAATATGACTTTTAGTATCATCACTTTTCTTTGGTGACATATTTTGAAAATGAACTTGTATATCAAGTTTTAAGTGTATTTCTGATAGTTTCTGAGAAAAATGGATCTTAACAAAATGGTAAACCAAAGTCTATTGTTGAAAAAGGGGCATAACTTTGTATCAACTTATAAAATAATCTGGCAATTTGAAATGACGTCTTTTTATGACAATAAACATCAATGTCTAGTTGAAGAGAATTGCCTTTGAACATGGAATTTTACGAAAAGGTTAACTTACGGCGACGCCAACGAGTGAGCCGACTAAGTATAGGTTAGTGTTTAATAATACATATTAACAAAAATAATTGGTCAAGTCTGCCGCAGGCAGTCGACCAATTATTTTTGTTAATGTGTATTATTAAACATTAACCTATTTAATGATCAACATTATTTTTTCAACCAAAAACAAGGCATTTCTCTAAATCACCGATAGCTCCGCCCTTTCGCTCTAAAAGATGTCTACACCTTGTCAAGTTTCTAACATGTCACATTTAGAAAAGCTAAATAAATGGCCTTTTCAACATATAATTAGGCACATTTTTTACTGAAATGTCACAGAATTTATACCTTTATCTACAGTAAGACTATCATGTTTCTATAAAATATCTGGAAAAAAAACAGCGAGGAAAAAAATGCAATTAGGTAAAAACAATGGAGTTAATGAAATGTGTAAATCCTTTTAAAATAAATGGAAAATGTGAGACAAATTCGTTGTTAGCTTCAAGTTATTCACTAACATTTAAAATCCCTATTGATTTGCTCATTTGAAAAACAGTTGACCTTTTTTTCTGTATGTCAATTTAGGTTTACAGGTGGAGGGGGTCCATTTACAATGAGTTTTCCAGCCAAAAATGTAAACATTGTATTCTTAATATCAAGGATTGTTAATGCAGTTACTATCAACTTGGTTACTTTTCTAGAAAATATAAAGTTTAAATCAGTCAGCAATTTATAACAGACATTTTTCTTAGAGTTAAAAGGATATAAAAAGTTACTATGTAATCATTTGTCTCTGCGTGCCCCACATGTATTATCTATGTAATAAATTAATTGTACCCACATTTAGAAACACCTGACCTCGGTTGGCATTGTTTTGCTAACCTTAGATATTTTACAATTCAGAGTGCAAATCACACCTCTAACTCCTTCCTAATATTATTGAAATTTGTTAGACTGGTTAGACGACAGATTAAGTAAATTTTATTTAGTTAGTACAAATTAACCAAAGTTAGACTTAGCAGAAATTTGAAAAATACTACAATGTGATTGGACAAAAAATAATGTTGATCATTAGGTTTACTCAAATGTTTGTAATTCTGTTTTAAGCTAAAATGAAATACAATTAATCTAATTAGTTATTGTTTTGTTTAGTTTGTTATATATACCAACCGTCGATATCAAATACGGCAACTTTGCCTCCATTTTCAACTGAAATTAATAAAAAACTCTTTTAGATCTAATAAACTTTGAATTCCAAAACGATATCATTAAATAATTCACGGGGGGGAATCACGTGACTTTGTATAGTAATACCCACGAGAAAATGGCGACTGCTGAGCCCCGGTAAGTACCTTATTATGTTAAATTAAGGTGACAAACGTTTCTTAAATCAAAACAAAACCTAGCGTATCATATGCGCGTTAATTTTCTTCAAATGACAATACAAAGTGCATTATCCTACGTTTTGTGGTTTTTGAGAACATTGTTTGAATTGTGTGAAAACTGCACATTCAGCGATAGTAATTTGCACGAAGCGATATAATTTGGTACCAAAATAAATGAAAATAAGCTTTCTTTTTGCACTTAAGACACCAAATCAATCATTTTATTGACATCTGTTCTTGTAGAATTCCATATAAAATTTTGTTCGAAGGTCTGTAGCCTACAAATGCTCTTTGCAAATGTTTAGTAAGTAAAACGAACAATTTATGGATAGTAAGTTACACGAAAACAAAATAGTAAGTTTCACGCACAGTTTCCAATAGCTTACTAAAATGTGACGAAACTATTTTATAATTCTTTTGGTTTCAAATTTGCAAGTGTGTTCCGTCTACGGTGACAGAGAAACAAATATCGAGAGAGTATATTAATAATAATTCATATTATTTCATAATACATGTATTCATATTCATATAATTTCATAAAAGATTACTTAACTTAAAATAACTAAATGAGACATTGACATTGATACTCAACAATGTACGTTACACTTGGCCCTTTTTCACGTTAGACTGGACCCACATCCGTTATCTTTAGAACTAGATTTATAAAGAAATAACTGTGCAGAAGGAAATATTACAACACCATCATTTATTTTTCAGTATCTGCAATTTGGACCAAAAACGCAAAGGAGAAGACATTCGACATATTTAATGCCATCATAGAACTGGTATACAAAGTTTTTATTAATTTTATTCTTACACTGGCAGATATTATAAATAAACACAAGAAGTTTTGTTAAAATGTTATGTATTACTATACGTTTATTTTCTTACCATGTGCAAATTTGTTGCGTCGTAAACTCTTACTTTTTGTTTGTGATAGAGTAAGTAAATAAGATATTCAATGCGTCCATGGCCGAGTGTTTAAAGTCCCTGATTTTTATACACATGCTTCTCACCGGTATGGATTCTAGTCCGACCAGAGTCCTTGAATTCTTTCATCAAACTAGCTAACAAAACGTCGGTGCTTTAACTCAGGTGTCCTGACATTGACGGTGTGACTTGAAACCCAGCATCTAAGATTGTTTTATGTAAATATTTTTTTACTCCACTTGCCTTCATATCTTTGACCGTTTGATTTCAAATATACGTTTTTCTTTGAAGGTCCAAATATGCCTCTTAAATGCTGTCATTTTTATTAAAAAGAAAACTGTTTATTTTTGGTATCTTGTTACAGTTTCCGAAAACATACTCATTTGCTAGATACTCAAACTATCTTTTACATCTTTGGTTCTGTTGGAAAATGGTATACCTTTAGTGAATAAGTATTTCGTATGGAAGTCGAAATACTACTTTTTTTACATTTTGCTACCTTAGCGACACATCACTTAATATAATGTTCAGTGCTACCTTTTTCAGTTGTAATAAAATACTATCATACGTTTTATCCATTATTTAAACATTATCAAACACATGTTTGACACTTCAAAAGAATTTAAACAATATGGATTTGTGAGGAACAATGTGCCTTTAATCATAACTTGTATCACTGTATCATTGTTGTTTGTTGTTGTTGTTTTTTTGTTTTTTTTTTGTAAGAAGTTATTTTGTTCTTGCGAATTCTTCAATATATGTTCATAAATTAAGTAACATAGTGACTAAATGTAACAAATACCGCCATATAAAAACATCGATCAGCATTCAGTTAATAAACATCACCATACCAATTAACAAGCAATTATATTTGTTCATTACAGTAAAATGAGGGCCAAGACACACCTGAAACTGCAGAGGTCAAAGAACTCCTATCGCCACAGAAAAATAACACTGAGCCGTGTAATATCAAATCCCATCAAAAGTTCATTTGATATATTATAATAGCAACCAATTAAGCATTCGTCCTATAGACAAAAATGTGAAATATTTGATCTTGCATAATTGAAATAAGTATTTTCTATCTCTTAACATATGAACTTTAACTTTCTTTTAATGTATATGTATGCTAATGGAATCTGTGCGTGAAACTTACTATTTTGTTTTCGTGTAACTTACTATCCAGAAATTGTTCGTTTTACTTACTATACATTTGCAAAGAACATTTGTAGGCTACAGACCTTCGAAAATATATTTTATATGAACTTCTACGATAACAGATGTCAATAAAATGATTGATTTTGTGTCTTAAGTGCAGAAAGTAAGTTTATTTTCATTTATTTTGGTACCAAATTATATCGCTTCGTGCGAATTACTATCGCTGAATGTGCAATTTTCACACAATTCAAACAATGTTCTCAAAAACCACAAAACGTAGGATAATGCACTTTGTATTGTCATTTGAAGAAAATTAACGCGCATATGATACGCTAGGTTTTGTTTTGATTTAAGAAACGTTTGTCACCTTAATTTAACATAATAAGGTATTTACCGGGGCTCAGCAGTCGCCATTTTCTCGTGGGTATTACTATACAAAGTCACGTGATTCCCCCCCCCACCGTGTAATTGACACGTCATCATATAGAACTGTAGTAAAGATCTTATCACAAATTTTCATTTTTGCACTAAAAAGTCAATAATTAAGTAATGTTCCTTTAAAAAAAGCAAAAAAACAAAAACAAAAAAAAAAAACAAACAAAAAAAACAACAAACACAAAAAAAACAACAACAAAAAACAAACAGAAAAAAAAACATGAAATAATAGCTTCATCATTCGTCAAGTTTAAAGCCACATTCAGCTTCTCTAAAGGTTAAATATGTTATTATTTAGATATATCGTTTCATATCATGTAAAATCAAAATGGTTAAGGTGGAAAATGAAATTTACCGACGATTAAATACATAAACAATAAGGAAACCCCACAATACCTCTTATGTACCGGTCGGTTCTATACATGTATATTTAGATAAGTAAAGCAGATGATTCGTTTCACTTGTCTTCTATATTTAGAAACAAACACCATAAACGCGTTAAAATAGCTCCAGGGAAAGGCTTAACAGTGATAAAATGCACTTTTTATAAGATAAAAATAGTCAAATACTCTAAGAACGTATATGTTAGTGTTCATCCGTGCTGTTCTACTTTGCCGGGAGAGAATGTTTCTAAATATAGGTTAAAGTTTATTAGTACGTATTTACAAAATTAAATTGGTCAGGAGCTTCAGCCGCGCGAAAGATTTAATTTTTTTTATTCGTACTTATAAACTTTAACCTGCTTAGTGTTTTAAATTATTTTTATAAACAGTTAATTTACTAGACTGATTAACCGTTAGACGATTTACCAAAGTAAATGTGTTACGATTCATTTGAAATATGGCAATCCTATTGAGGAAAATTACTGTAGAACAGCTACGGATGAATTCTAACATACTTAGTGTCAAGCTTCATTTGGCTTCATAATATTCACCTTCGTCACGAATATTTTATGAACGCGGTTCTATGACATACTATGAAAAATTGAGGCGAGAATGAACGGACTTTTATATAGTATCGACTTTTGCTCTTCTATAAAAATTTTGTTTTATAAGAAATACAGCGTTTTCATTGGATGACAAATAAAGCTGGACACTAAGCTTGAAATAACACATTGTTGTTTTCAAACAGAAAATAAAAGCTGAAGGCAGCTAGAAGTCCGGTTTTCTCGAAAGAATATTGCCGAAACGTCATTATGACGTCAGTTGAGGTTACTTGATCAAAGGAGAGAGAAAGCTTGATAGGAATACATTTTATTCTTATCAGCATTTTAGAACCGAAAAATATCTAATTGTTCGGGAGCCATTCTACACAATAAATGATTCAAATCATACTCGTACTAGAATCATGTCGCAATTATGACGTCGTTTAAAAGTTTCGTCACAAGGTAGAAAATCACAAAACGCTGCTTAAAACTGTCTATTTTATAGGAAGAATATAGTGTTACAGGCGATCCTGAATGTGAGAATATCTCTTACCGAATACATCGACACACCCTCTCCCAATGCCTTTACATCCTCCAGTCACAATGGCCACTTTATTTTCAAATCTTAATTTTGACGTCATCTTTAAACTTGAGACCTACAACACAGATATTTGATGTGATTATTTGGACGTTACACGTGAAGATGTGCTACAACAACATAATATGTTTGAAACCCATATTGTTGTCTCAAAACAGGGACATTATCTCACTAAAAGTAAAATTCCTATTGATTTTGGCATATTATCTGTAAGAAACTCGTAAAGAAATATCTACGCAAGTAGAGTTCCAAGCGACTAAGATGATGACCCCGAAAAGCTTATAATTCACCCAATGTTATGTAGATATTTTTTGTAAAACGAGTTCTTACCTATGCTTGTGATGACATGCAGAGGTAAATTCGTTTGGAAATTAATAAAACAAAAATTGCATCATTTATCATTCTTGAGAAGGTTATAAAAGGGACGACCACACAGAGTCTCAGTACATACGAGGGAGGATAAAAAATTATCCGGACTTGATAGATGATTCATTACTTGTTAAATGCATTTATATAAAATATATACAGAACATAAATCGGAATATAAATAAAACGTCGCCACGCTACTTGGCGGGGTCGCGGGGCGAAAACAAGCTCATAAGCGGGGGCGGGGGGTGGGGGCGAAGTTTTGTTTATTAAACTTCGCCCGCGCCCCCGCTTATTACATGTATTAGTGTGTTTTCGCTCCGCATCCCCGCCGTTTTATTTCTTAAATAACTCTCCGCGCCCCCGCGGGGCGACGTTTTATTTATTAAACTTCGTACCGCGCCCTCGCTAATTAGCGTGTTTTTCTTCCGCGCCCCCGCCATTTTAACTTGTTAATACTCGACTTTTCGCTTGGCGGGGTCGCGGGACGAAAATACGAATGGCACAAATCAACCACCATACTTAATATTTTTTCCTTCAAATTTTGCAAAACATTCTTAAATCTGTTTGAATTCTGAATATCAATATATGAACATACTTTTGTATCGATATATTTATGTTTAGAATTGTTATTCTTTTGCAAATTTAATTATTAATTTGATGGCGTGAAAGTATACCATGTTTATTCATAACCTGATAATGAAAACAACACAATTTCAAGGTTACCTTTCTTACTCTATTATACGACTGCTGTCATCAGCTGTCACGAACTTATATATAGTTAAATGTTATTCCATTGATTGATAGATAATAATTATAAAAGTTTTACTTCACTAGTTTACACGACTTTAAATTGGTCTATATATAGATATAGCCACGTAAGCGAATTGTAAACACGGGAAATCATCCGACTAGCAAATTTTACATTCTTGCCATGAGTTTCTTCCCCTGACATATTTGTGAGCGTTTTGTTCTCTGAAAGTGCAAGAAATATGACAACGTAGCAATACAAATATTTTGCTTTCTTATATCGACTTACTAAACACAATTTTTGAATATGACGCTTGATTTACTGCGGAATATCACGATTTATTTTGCGAGTTGTAAATAAAAATACAACTACATATACATCAGCTTTACACTTCGGTACACATTTTAAATTTCTTGCATTGTTGCATAATATTTTAGTTACATTTTCTACAAATGGAAAGACTATGTTTTCTAATCTCCCTATACAAATACTGGACTGTACAACTGTCCGATTACATTAAATAAATGAAGATAGTTTACCGAGACTTAATATCGTTGAACAGGGCTAAAATCACCCCTTCATCTGTTCATCTTAAGGGACACTGTTGTGTCTCGGACAAAACGCATCGGTGCATAACAACTATTTGTTCAGTCTATCTATTTGTTTATCTTTATAAACTAGAAAAACAGTTAATTTTGAAGAAATCTTAACATAATTACCTTGTAAAGAATTGTATTTTTCTTTCGAGATTATTAGGATAGTGCTGTGCGGACATATAGTCCTGGCTTCCAAAACTTTAAAGGAAGACATAGACACAATTTTCATTTCTTCGTTTTGAAATTTCCATTATTTTGTTAATGCCTTCTAAATGAATACACTAGACAGTCATAGGTCCTTGTAAAAATAAAATGGTAGTTTTCTAACTTGACCCACGTGGGTCAGGTTGGAGATTTCACAATAGTTGTCACAGTGAACTCTGGAAACGTTAAAGAACATGTCAAATGAATGACTTAGACTTGTTTCGGTTCTACAATATCCACAATTTCTTCCACAATATCTGTTATTGTAACCTTCAGGGTTTGGTCAAGTCACAGGACTTGTATTAAAACTACTCGTTGATTCTGTTGGCGGCAATCTTTCGTTCAACATATGTAGATATATTTACGCTCAAACCGAATATATATAGAATTGATACAGAAATTAATGATCGGACCTAAAAAATGTCATTTAAGTGTCATTTGAGAACATAAGATCATTTTAAAATTTCTGTCATTAATTTACCTGAGTATCACTTTAATATCCGCATTTTATGTAGTAAAGCGAGGACACACGTGTACTTTTTTATTTTGGTTGTATTTGTATTCGATAGCCTTCAAAAAGTAAGAAGTGAATAGATTCTGTAATATAAGAAGTATATATAGAGCCTTCAATAAGAAGTGAATAAAGCCTTAAATAAAAAGTGAATAAAGCCTTCAATAAGAAGTGAATATAGCGTTCAATACGTAGGAAGTGAATGGATTCTATAATATAAGAAGTATATATAGATTATAGAGCCTTCAAAAAGAAGTGAATAAAGCCTTCAATAAGAAGTGAATATAGCCTTCAATAGGTAAGAAGTGAATAGATTCTATAATATAAGAAGTATATATAGAGCCTTCAATAAGAAGTGAATAGAGCCTTCAATAAGAAATGAATAGAGCCTTCAATAAGAAGTGAATAAAGCCTTCAATAAGAAATGAGCAGAGTCTTCAATAAGAAGAGAATACAGCATTCAATAAGAAAAGAATAGAACCTTCCGTAAGAAGTGAATATAGCCTTCAATAAGTAAGAAGTGAATATATCCTATAATATAAGAAGTATACATGTATATAGAGCCTTCAATAAGAAGTGAATAAAGCCTTCAATAAGTGAGAACTGAATAGATTCTATAATATAAAAATTATATATATAGCCTTCAATAAGTAAGAAGTGAATAGATTCTATAATATAAGAAGTATATATAGAGCCTTCAATAAGAAGTGAATAGAGCCTTCAATAAGAAATGAATAGAGCCTTCAATAAGAAGTGAATAAAGCCTTCAATAAGAAATGAACAGAGTCTTCAATAAGAAGAGAATACAGCCTTCAATAAGAAAAGAACAGAGTCTTCAATAAGAAGAGAATACAGCCTTTAATAAGAAAAGAATAGTGAGAACTGAATAGATTCTATAATATAAAAAGTATATATAGAGCCTTCAATAAGAAGTGAATAGAGCCTTCAATAGGAAGTGAATAGAGCCTTCAATTAGAAGTGAATAAAGCCTACAATAAGTAAGAAGTGAATAGATTCTATAATATAAAAAGTATATATAGAGCCTTCAATAAGAAGTGAATAGAGCCTTCAATAGGAAGTGAATAGAGCCGTCAATAAGAAGTGAATAAAGCCTTCAAGGATAAGTGAACAGAGCCTTCAATAAGAAGTGAATATAGCCTTCCGTAAGAAGTAAATAGATCCTATAATATAAAAAAAGTATTTATAGAGTCTTCAATAAGAAGTGAACAAAACCTTCAATAAGAAGTAAATAGAGCCTTCAATAAGAAGAGAATAAAGAGCCTTCAATAAGAAGTGAATAGAGCCTTCAATAAGAAGTGAATAGAGCCTTCAATAAGAAATGAATAGAACCTTCAATAAGAAGTGAACAGAGCCTTCAATAAGAAATGAATAGAGCCTTCAATAAGAAGTGAACAGAGAGCCTTAAATAAGAAGTGAACAAAGCCTTCAGTAGTAAGAAAGTGAATAGAGCCTTCAATAAGAAGTGAATAGAGCCTTCAATAAGAAGTGAACAGAGCCTTCAATAAGAAAGTGAATAGAGCCTTATGTAAGAAGTAAATAGAGCCCTTAGTAAGAAGTGAATAGAGCCTTCAATAAGAAGTGAATAGAGCCTTATGTAAGAAGTGAAAAGTCTTCCTTAAGGAGTGAAAAAGAGCCTTATAATTATTAGAACTGAATAAAGCTATTTGTTAGAAATGAATGCAACTTTACATAAACCATATCTATACAGCATTGTCTTTGAAATAAATACAAGTAAACCTTTATAACCATTTCATAAGAAATCAATAGAGGATTTAACACTTCATAAGAAGTAGATCGTTCTTATATAGTCTTTTAATTAGAATTGATTTTAATCTTTCGTAAGAAATGATGTAACGAATAAGATTTAGTAATCAGAAAGTAATTACAAAAATAATATGAAATAATGCAGAATTCCCACAAATTCTTAGCACCTTTCTACTTTTCCCTAACCATTTAAACTAGATAAGAAGTTGCAGGATCCTTACTTGGCAGGTGTTACTAAAAAACCCTTCAGTTTATCCTTAAAACTTTCACATAAAACCGCTTTCTTTACGAAATTGCAAAATCTTTTCTTGCTCATAAAAATTCTTGTATCAAATTCTTTCCTCGACTTTTAAAATCTGGAAAATATAAAGGTATTTTGCCTTAAAGTTTTAAGTGCGTACTTGTTTTACACGTTTTATAGCATATAAAAATTATACATATATAAAATTGCTTCACGTTTGCGTTTAGATGGGGGAATTTAGACACTGAAAATAGTTTTCTTCCTCAAGTATTAAAATAGCACGCCTCCAGATTCATACTTATGTTCAAGAAAATTTTGAACATGTATTTAAAAATGAAATATTGTGAAGTGAACAAAGGCAGTAATTTACACATTGCAATTGACGCTAACAATCCACGTAAATTACCAAAAGAGGTCTAAAGATGCTAAAATAGCCCTTACTTTGTTAGTCACGCAGCAGAAACATGGGTGAACACTTGTGAAAAAATACTGCAAAATCAGCATGTAATTGCACATATCATGTAAATTATTACTTGAATCTTGAATCTTTTAACTTTGCATAAAATCTTGAATTTAGATTGTTTTTTGATTTTTTTGTTTCTGGAGGGAGATATATCTGTCAAACTTCCCATAGAAAGAGGTTACTACATGAAATGCTGTTCTTTGTTTAAATGTACACTTTTACACTTAGTAATACCCTTTTTGTCTTGGAAACAAGCATTTAATTACATATGAACATTTATCCTACTGAAAAAGAAAAGAAATGGTATTTAAAGAAATTTAAATTTTCAGTCATCAGCCAATTTAAAGCGCTTGAAGTCGTTTTTGTTTTCTAAATGCATTATGGCATTTTCAAGGGCGATTTCAACAAAACACCACGTGCAAACACAAAACTTCCTTGTCTTATAACTGTATATATAAGAGCAAAACTTCCCTTATTAGTTTAACTTATCATCTGCACTTCAGAGATTGTTTTTTCAACAAAAGCGTTTGTTTAAATACGAAAAAATGAAACATATTTATTTAGTAGCTACAGTTTTTGTGTTTTTGGGTGTATTACTGGATTCCTCAGATGCATGGAAAGGGTAAGTGCTATATATCTCATTATAATATGCAGTACATTTTCTACGGTCAATTTTTTAAAGGCCATCACTTTAATTTTGTAACCTCTTTGTGATTGTGGGGTTGCCTTTCAGTATTTAGTTATCAGAATTGCAGCCATCGTTTAATCCTGGGTGATTTTAGAAGGTTATCAGATATGTTGAAATTACTGGAGACTATGCATCTCTTAGTTCCTGCAGGTTTTCAGTGGTTTGGACTTCTTGTTTTGCTTTAAGTT
Organism: Ruditapes philippinarum; assembly: GCF_026571515.1. NCBI lineage: Eukaryota > Metazoa > Mollusca > Bivalvia > Venerida > Veneridae > Ruditapes > Ruditapes philippinarum. The sequence continues at coordinate 104,352 of NW_026854349.1, forward strand.
AGTAACGACGTTAGCCAAAATCATCTTTCCTGTTCCGGCGAACATAATTATATGAGCCGCGTCATGACAAAACCAACATAGTGCGTTTGCGACAAGCATGGATCCAGACCAGCCTAAGCGCAGTCTGATTAGGATCCATGCTGTTCGCTATCAGTTTCTCTACTTGAAATAGAGTTGGTAAGCGAACATCATGGATCCTGATCAGACTGCGCGGATGCGCGGGCTGGTCTGGATCCATGCAGGTAGCAATTGCACTTTGTTGGCTTTGTCATGACGCGGCTCATATGTCCTAAATTGTGTTTGTTGCGCTGTAAAACCAAACAAAATTTTTTTGGTAATTAATCGATCTTTATATATTGACAGCATATCTAAACTGGACTCGCCCCATCTTTTCAAATTTGAAAAAATACCCATATATCATTATCAAACTGTTAGCTCGATGTTTTTTCTTTCACATAAAAATGTAAAACATATTTTAAAAAATCCTATTCGAATTTTCATCAACATTAAATTTTTTATGAATAACGAACATTTTAAATTAGTACGATTTAAAGAAAGTTTGCCTCATTTTAACTTAGTCACCCTCGGTAACCCACGCTATTTATCGTATACGGTTCCGACGTATTCAAAACGAAACATAATCTTATAAATAGTTATGCTCTATTTTTTTATTTACCCTTTTTGTTAATTAAGTATGAAAATTGTAGGGATGGAATACCCACACAAAGTACATTAATGTGCATGGAAATTGAACAGTCCAAATTCCGCTATTTTCTATTGTTCAAATTAGTTTCAGTAAAAAAATACTTTTTTAGATCGTGCTGGAATTCCTACATAACAAAAATTACCTATAGATATGAACTCTCTGTTTTATTTTGCTACCAGCTTATTCTTTTGTCATTTTTCTGTCGTGCTCAACATTACTTTAGAAATTCATACATTTCAGACACTTTGAAAGAAGTAAGACGAACCAGAAAAGAATTAGCGTATTATTGTGATGGCTGGATTCATATGTGGTAAGTTTTTGTGTATTACATATTGGAAACAGATAAAATATATACATGTAAAATTTCAGACTCCGTTTTTGTAAAAAGTTCAACCTATTTTTTATGTCCCGCTTAATAAGTCATGTTCTGGCTAATAGATAACGCGTGTTCTTGCGTGTCAAGAAAAGGATTTTTGAGGTGTTTAGAACATGTGATTGGCGTGCATGGGATAAGAACTGGAAAGTGCAAGTTACCGTCCACGCCCCCCTAGCACCGGCTTAAGCAGAATTCAACATTTAAACGTGAAATGGTAAAATTTTAAATTTAGAACATCCGTAGATGTGTTCATACGGCGGTTATCATGGAACCTTCAATGTGACACTTCCGTGCCATTCCATGAAAAGCGGCGTATGGTCCCCCAAGTAATAAAAAGCGTGTGCCCTAAACGAGAAAACAATGGGCGGAACTAAATAAAATGGAAGTTTGAAAGGGGATCAGAGGTTATGAAGCCTTACTTTACTTCTTTACAAAATATAATTTAATGAATTATACAAGAAAATTAATAAAACAAAATGGCTGTTGTTACACAAGGGAATGTCCGGTTTTCGGGTAATTATTGCAGAACCCCGTTAACGCTGTAAAAGTTACTCCTTTGCCAGATATTCCAGTTTGTACCGACAGTCAGTTCAAGGCACAATACTCGTGTTTTTTATTTTTATTTTGATTTTAAATTACTTTTAACTATTGCAGGGGATGTATGACTTGGAAGTACTACTGGAGAACCGTTTACTATAATGAAACAATTTGCAGCCCTGGATGGACACACAATGGGGATCAAGACTGTTCTATAAGAATCTGATTTCGTCAAATTCGCAGGATATATACAATTTTAGTATTTACTTTTATGAAGACATACAAAATTATTCCAAATTCTAAATTGATGTGTTCAAGGAGGCCTGCTTTGGCTTATTTCAAGACAAATAATTATGTCTGTTGTATAGTGCATTTTTTTTAGAAATGAAAAATGTTGTTGTTTCGTTGTGTTTCAAATTTTAGAAGGAAAAAAAAACATTTGCCTCTGCTTAAAACCACTTCATCAGTTAAGTTGTACCATCACAGTAGGGAAACTTGTACAAGTGATAATACTAAATGCGAGTATTATTCTTGACCAGGTAGAATAATGATGCGCATCGAGGAAAGATGATAAGTTTATCACACTTTTTTTAATAAGTGCAATAAAGTCTTACATGTTTAATAATTTATCACTGATAATTGGTGACGGACATACTGTAAGAAGCTATACGTGACATTAAAATCTTATTTAAAGGCGCATGCAAGCCAATTAGACCCTATGCCTTCTCGACCACTTTGGATATTAAGATTACTTCAAGACCATTGGCTTCTCGACCCCTTAGGATTTTAAGATGACTTCCCGAACCTTGACTTCTTGACCCCTTACGGTACCCGACCCTTTGACTCTCGACCCCTTAGGAGTTTAAGATGACCTGTAGACCCTTTGACTTTTAGACCAGATTTTTCGACCCCCAAAGGGTAATGCATTAAAGACCCATTGTGCTTCAGAAATGATTTTACTTTCATTTTTCAAAAGGTCTTTTTTAATCTTTTTGTGGTGTCCATTTATAGTTTTTAAAACGTTACTGATTGGCCAGTTTCCTGAATCATCTTTTGCATCTGTTACTTTTTGTCAATAAGTGCATTTACAGTGATTAAGAATTTTGTATGGAAGCAAAATACTATTTGTTTTTACATTTTGCTACTTTCATAACTTCACATTCGTCGCTATTATTGTAAGAAAATAAGCATATTACTAGATTTAAATTATATAAACGTTATAAAAACTCGTCTTTTCCCTTTCTAAAGAAATGTTTCACGATAATGCCTATAGCATTTAATGATTGACAAAGAGTTAAAAAGTTTAAGACATAAAGAAAAGCACAGTTAAGCAAATTTGCTCAGATACCTTGTGTAAATGATATGAGATCAAATTTATACACATGCAATTTGAAATAAATTTTCATTTAATCAATACAATATATGTTGTTACATTTATTATCTACTTATAAATGCAATATTGAGACAGTGATATTTATATTTTCCGTATTTTTTCTGTAAAAGTTTAATTTACACAGCAGTGAAACATAATTATATTCCATATTTTTCATTGGTGTCTTGTCGGACTTCATTGTTCATAACCAACCAATACACAAAACTAAAAGGAGGAGTTTTTTACAAATTTTTTTAAGGTTAAAAAAGAGCCCAAAGAAATTTTAAAAATAGAAAACCCAAAAGCTTTTTTCAAATAAATCAAGATTTTTTTTAAATCTTGTGAATGAAAAATTTTCTTAAATTTTATGAAAAAAAAATCCCCAAAAATTTTTTAAAAAAAAAAATTTTAATATTCTCTATGTATTACCCAAACCCCCTTTTAATTATTTAAAATGTTTTTTTCCCGAACCTCCCAAATTTTGAAGTTGGGTTTGCCCTAACAATAGAAACAAACGTATAGAAGAAGTTTCTATTAAAAGATACCCGGACGAGGTATAACTGCTTTTACTTGCATCGGTTAATGTACATGTTTTCTTTCCGAGGTCGTGGGCGTTATTGGTTGTCTCCTCATTTTAGACCATTATCAATAACTCGATAAATTCTTATGTTGAATAAGATATTCACAAGAGAATTAATGAACATCTTTAAAGCAGTGTAAAATATTTACTGGGAGGACGTTCACATATCTCATATATCCGAAAAATTTAACTAGAAAGTGTGTTTCCGATATTCCTTTTATAATTTTGACTTGTATACATTTCAGAATTATCCTTTAGATTATTATACTAATTTTGGAATGACCAATAACGTTCCCGGAATTCAGTTTGCAATTTTAAAATGCCCAATGAATATCACTCTTATATTCAGTTCTTCCCTATTAATTTTACAAGAAAGTCAAACCGATCTCAGACGGATTTCGTCCGAAAAACATCTTATTTTAAGTCTTCCACGACCACTTTTAAAGAAAGGTCTTATGGGTTATACGGATACTAGCAGAGGTTTTGTTTTCATCATACTTCTAATCAGTCGAGATCATATAGGATTTTTCTTTTCAATTTTGTTTTTTGTTAGATTTTTTTTTAGAAATGAATAAAAAAAAAAAAAAAAAAAAAAAAAAAAAAAAAAAAAAAAAAAAAAAAAAAAAAAAAAAAAAAAAAACACCCTGGAAATACTAATTTAGTCCGTCGCATTAAATTTTCATTCCTTAATTACCAGTACTTTTTTGTATGAACTTTTGATAGCATTTTTTCCTTTCAAGTTTGAAAGGGTGATATCTGGTGAAGAATACTTTAGAGGTAAGATGCCACTAAGTAGGAATGAAAGTAGGATTGTCTTTGTATGATAGAAGGGTATTATGATTGAATTTAGTATTTGTTATCTGCCTAGGAACAATTATACGCATGACTGATTTGTACAATAGCCAAGGGAAATTACCCCTACATATTTTAACAAATAAAATACAACTATTTTTTCCCTTTTTGGGTTTCATGGGACCATTTTTCATTTTCATTTAAAAAGGGATCGTGAGTGATGAGAACTAATTTTTTATGCTTTTTAAAATTTTTTTAAACAACATATTTTTTGAGAAAACCCGCAACCTTTTTTTGGCGTCCCGATGATTTTCAACATTTACCGTAAAACCCGGGTTCCCATTTAAAACCCTTTTTTTCACAAATTTCCCAAAATTTAAAAGGGTTTTTATGACTTTGATAACAGTCCTCCCAAATTCCGATGGAACCTTTAAAGAAAAAACCCCCTTAACCCCAAAAATAAAGTACAAAATATTTTGAAACGGAAACGGGGAAAACAAATTTTTTTTTCAAAACCCCCAAAAAACCAAACACTTCTTGTTAGCTGTCTTTTTTCACATAACTTTCCATTAGGCTAGTACATTAAGACTTCTTCATATTATTTTTAATGATTTTAACTGATGTTTTCATTAAACTAATTATTAGATTTAATGGTATTACGTGTAGACTATATTATTATAGCTGTAAAATTGAAAAAGTATAAACAGTAACGTTATCAGAATTTTATTTTTTCACCTACTCATTGTAACATATGGTGGCTAATAAGTTTCATGTCGTATTTTTGCTCCGCGGAGCGCAAGAGAAAAACACAAAAATACGACAAAGTGACAACTTTGTCGTACTTTTGCTCTGCGTTGCGATCATTCGTCTTTTCGTGTTTCGTCTGTCGCCAATTGAAAGGCAAGAGCACGAAAATACGACAAATGATCATTTTATCGTACTTTCGCCCTGCGGGACAGTAGGCAAAAACCTTTGTCGCATTTTCGTCTGGCGCCCCAAAACGAAAATACGACATGAAACAAATCAGCCACCACAGAAAAATATGTTATATAGAAGATTTTTTTTTGAATATTGAAAAAAATATGTGGCAAATAATACTCAGAGTTTCAAACCGAATGCAATTGATAATACTGTTTATTTGTTCCAATAATACATTCAATTTTGCTTAATCGCCACAAGTCTACATTTAAAGATGTACTATGCTTAAATTTGCTATTAGAAATATTGATAATTGCTTAACAGTCTCAATGAACATGCTTTGAGTTCATTCTAGGTAGATATGTTATGTTTAAAATTCTACACACTATATGTGGTTATAAAATGAATATGTAGTGTCATTAAAGAAGAAAAAAACTGACAGATTTTAAAAGAGAAGACCAACTGTACTTGTACGTAATAGAGAACGCAGCTTCCCATACCTAGTTTATTCATTCTTTTATTCAATTTAATCATATCCAGAAAGAAATTCATAGATTTCTATAAATTTCTGTGATTAAAAAAATTTACTCACGGATGAGCACTGTATATCTAAAAATTGTGCAAAACATTATACAAATTACAGGTTTATAAAGAGAAAATGATAAGTTACTTGACACACTATAAAAAATATATATTCTGAAAGTAAAAACCATACTAAAAAAGATGTGCACAGTTGAGATTTGAGCCAAAAAACTATATTTAGTCACGTACGACATTATTCTTTGTTTAAAGATTCATTTCTCAACTACATTTATTTTCGAAATATACTATAAAAAAGCACTGTTTATGTAAAAAAACACCTAAAAAACATATTCATTGAAATATTTGCAAAGTAGCATGTTTATATTGATGTTTCTGCAAAGTAGGAAATCGTTTGTTTTACGGTATCTATTTTGTCCAAAATACTTGGTTTTACATGTGACTTTATAGTTATAAAGTTTGTAATCAGGCATGGAATATTGAGAGTATTATTTCAAGAATGACATGTGAGTTCCCCAATCAGAAAAATTTTAGTGTGAAAGTAATTGTGTTTTCTATAGATGTAAATGAAAATTTGTTAATGCTTGTTTTATAAATAATTTCTCAAGGATAATTCCCACTTTGTCAGTGTTTTTTTTTAATCAAAAGTCTGTGCATTTTTCTTAAAACAAATGCTAATCATTGTAATAAACACTTATGAACTCGAATGAAACAAGCAGAACACACTTTGTCTGTGATAAATTGCATTTATTTATCAATAGCTAGAAAATAATGGCGGTAAAGAAATTAATTTCTTTTGACTAAAATTTGAAGCAATCATATTTACAAACCATTTGTCAAAGATAAAATTGTTACATTTCTTTTTCTTTCTAAAACATAAGAAAATAGATGTTTTTTTAAACATATACACTTTTCATAATGTTTAATAGTACGAAGTAAAAGCAATACATATATATGTAGAAGTGCGTATGCAAATTTGCTGTAAATGAACCATCGAACTTCAAACTGTATGCAACTATATACACTATTTACTTCTGTCAAAATATTGCTGGTATATTGATGCAACGGAACATATGTTACACATGTCAAGTGTTTATGAAACGTTTGGGCATAGCATCTTTGTTATCCTTTTTTGTATTATCATTTACTTTACATAATTTAAGCAAACATATAGCGGGAAAATCCCTTCTTACAGAACTTAAAATAATTTTCTTTTCAAAATATCGAAGACGTTTATTTAGCCATTCAATGTTTATTGTTTCAAAACTCAAACGATTTCACTGATTCCACTATCAATTTTCAAACAAGAACACATCTCGATATTTTTTACTAGTTCCAGACTTCCTAAGGAATTTCACACATAAATGGATATCTACTATTACAGGGTGGGTTAAACCATTGAAACCTTTCTAATGCTAGGCACAATCTTGAACTTTCTGATTTTGGATAGCCGGGATACCATTTAAAGTATCCGCCATTTGTTCCATATGTATATTCCCACGGTGACGTAGAACTTTTGCGTCGGCCTCCAATGTTAATATCAATTACTGAGAACCCATTCAATACAGCTTTAACGTCAGCAAACTTCAGGTCTGAGTTGATGTTAATCAAATGTCCACCATCTTCATTGCATTCAGCTTCTGCATCGTCGTGATTTTTTCGTGTTACTTGTAGCTTGATACAGAATCCATTGGTAGTCAAATTGTAGGTATTCGGACACACCGTTTTGTTTGTACCACCTTCACATAAGCCGAGGTCCGTCTCCATCTCTGATTTCTTGCCCTTTTCTGTTGTTTCAATAATGCACATTCTACTTCGATTTCGAATTCCAAAGTGGTTTGACATTTTGACGCTACATTCAGTCCATTTTGTCCATTCAGAACATCGGTGAAGGTTTTTAATCGCCATTCCAATTAAAGTAAGCATGGGTTTGTTCAAGCGTCTACCCAACTGTATCAACATTTTTGCATTTACACTTTCCTCATTTATTCCAGAAATCACGTCGTCTGCCTCACAGCCTGTTTTGATATTCATTACAAATATCATCATCAAAATCACCATCGGAAACATGCCTCTATAACAAATCCTCATTTTTCACTGTTTCAAACTTTTCACGTTTTATTTTTATGTCACAACTTTTTTACTTCACTATTTCAAGTTCTTCGCTAACATGCAGATTAAACTCTACTTACGTTATGGTTTAGGATATGCATATAATAGTATTACAGTTTCGTGCGATTTAATACATTTTCGTTGAGGAGTTTTCAAAAAGATTTTGAGTACCAATGGATATTCGTTATATGGAACTATTCTACATGGCAAACACACGAGACTGTACAAAATTAATTGAAGAGTTTCATAAAATGCTACTGTTAGATGAACAGCTTATATTTCATTTATTTTAGATCGGTTTAATGAGTTTAAAGAAAGATTCTTAAAGGAATTTGGAAATAAACAGCTTTCAATGATTAACTAAAATAATTAACAACAAATATAACAATAACAACAACAAAACACACACACAATACAACAACGAAAATAAATACAAACACCGCCACCACCCCCCCCCCCCCCAAAAAAAAATACCGAAACAAAAGCAAAACTAAAATAAAACAAAAAACAACAACAACCCCACCCCTAAAAAGAATAATAACAAATAAAAAAAAAACAACAACAACAAAAAACACAAAAAAAAAAAACACAACAAAAAAAAACCACAACAAAAATGTTTTCCTTTTGAAAGTTAGTCTTGAAACACACATCTTTTGAAATTCTTTTGTATATTTCGGTAGACACTGATGTAAGTCGACTTGATCAAGAACATGTGTGTGCAAGATCGTTTTCAATTCTTAAAAATCTCTTATTGGTCTTTGTCAAAGCCCCTTTTAATCATATATAAGTGTTAGGCATATATACACAAATAATTTTATTTTATTTACATTGATAAAAAGTTTATATATCCAAGTGAAATCTTTGATTTATTATTTGTGTGTTACCATGACGGTGTACTAGATGTGTATTTCAAAATACAAATTATATGTTCTGTTTTGTTTCATTTATGTTTCTGTCAGATTCTTTTCGAACAATTTGTTCCCTTTTGAAGCTGTTGATTTATTTCAGGACTCCAGCGAAGACCAAATTTTAAGTACATAGAATGTCAGTTATATTGAATTGATAACATAGGAAATTAGGAATACCTTGTCATGAATATTTGGTTTCACTCTACAATTTGTTGATCACCCCTTATTTTTTAAATGTATTTTATTATTTGAACGAATGTCATCACATGCACTAAATTTGACACAATATTGGATACAAGAATAAAGTCGCTAGTAAAATGGAGGTTTCACATAATCATAACTGATATGATTGTCTTGTTGCAAAATAATTATTTTTAAAAAGATTTTACAAATAATATCGCATTTTTTATTACAGGTAAAATGTGTTACAATTGTGTTAGTCCGAAATATCGATCTGCAATAGAATTACATTTGTAACATACTCTGTTTTCATTAACCGACTTGATTTGATAAATTACAAGTCTTAATATATATTAGCATAAAACCACTGCTATTATTAAAGATAATCGTCGGTATTGCTTGACATATCAGCTGGTAGAATTGGCATAGCCGCAATAAGATGGTATCTGATCCGAATATGGATCCTTGTTTTCAGTATACGCCAAGTTGAGGTTATTGGAATGGTTAGAAATCGTTCTGCATTTGAATAGTATTTAAATTGTAGACATGTATTATCATTTTCTTCCACAGATATAACAATACCAAGTAAAAATGTATGAGCATTTTGCAAGTCTAGTGCATACAATGCTCTAAATATTTCAAACATGAAAATATTGAAAAGAAAATAAGAAAAAATGTTATCTTTTACAAAACAAGTTGTCTTTTTGTAAACAGAATGGGTTTTAACTTCCCTCTTTCATCAAAATAATGTTATTCCTTTGTTTGATTTGACAAAAAATGAGATAAAATCAAGGAAAATATTATTTTCAAGAGGATCTTCATACTGAAAATACAGACCAAAAATATGAAATGTTTTAGTGTAACAATAAGCATCTACACCTAAAGATTAGTATAGCAAAATATTTTAGATCACTTGAGAAGATATATATTGTCGTAATATATATGAATATAATGTTTTTTAAGGTTATTTATATAATGTTTTTTAAGGTTTTGTCACTCATGGAAATTCGTTATAAATATTTTCGCTGATCGTTAGATGTTCATGGTTCTTTCACTATAATCCCTTTTGTTACTTTGTAAATCATTCCAAATTTATTCAGACAGCTCAATCCCTATTGAAAGGTTATATTGCAAGCGGCCTTGCCAACACCCTATACAGTATAGAATGTCATATTCTAGCCATCTGGAAAAAATCTTTATAACGAATTTGCATGCCGTGCATTTTGTTTGTCATTTCTAAAATAACTTTTTTATTAATACTTTTTTTGAAACTTTAAAAATTGTCGCTTTAAATAAAGTGTTGAAAAGTGTAGGAATAAAAAGATGAATCGTATCTTGAGGATTTAAATACTAGTATCCAGAAAATAGAAATAGCCGTTAAGTTTATGGCCGAAATGGACACCACGGTAAGTAGATAAACTCGTATCTTTTACAGTTAATCGTATTGAAAGAAATGAGTTTCATACATATACGGTTGCCAATACATTACATCTTAATCCTAGTTTAAATATTTCAAAGAGAGTGTATTTTTTAAAAGTCATTCGTGAGATGACGACCTGGTCGACTTTTATGTTAGGTTGATATGTATAATTTCATATTCAGTATATCTGAGACAGTTGCCAAACTATCCGTGTCATATAACCTTGAAATTATCAGATAAAATATGACTCGTACCACGAGGTAACACCGAGTTCTGGTAACCTCATAAAAAATCCCGTATAATAGTTTCTACTTCTTTTTTAAGTATAATATGACTCTAATAGTTTGGCAAACAAGATATACCTTATATCAAAATAATCATTGAAATGCGTTTTTGTACTTACTAATACCGACGAAATACAAAAGTTGCCTTCATATCGTCACTTTTACTGTGCTACTAGTTTCGGGCTTACACAGATTCGTCGTTACTGTTGCACAATTCGTGCGTTATTTTCACATTCCTGCGTTTCTTGATATGCAGAGTGGAATAAGAATTTCATGTAATTTTGCTTTCATTATAAGTGCGTAACATAAATTTGAACGAAGTGATGTTTATTAGTCATTGATTCCAGCACATTAAGTGTTGAAGATTGAATACCATTTAAGCCGGTGCTAGTTAGCGTGAGGGATGTTGCATTTTCATATTATAAAATACGACTCAGTCTAATCGAGTTTCATATAATTCTGTTGTTGTTCATGACTCCGAGGGATCACCTTTTACGAGATTTATATACTTCACCATAGTCACCCCAGCAGTTGTCAACTGCCGTATGGCAGCTATAAAAAGTGTCCCCATATTTTTCTTCAGTTTCTGCCCATTCGGGGTCAATGATTCCAGCACATTAAGTGTAAAGCTTAAGCCGGCGCTAGACGGCTCGAGAGATGTTACATATTTTTTTTATTACCCTTTATGAACAGTCTAAATCAAACCAAGTCTGCAATTTTCATTGAATTTTGTGTTGGAAGAGTTCCGTGGGATCACCCTTTAACCATTTTTTACATTTTAGTTGCTGTATAAGTGCATTAGCATCTATCTTGTGATGTACAAATGAATAAACTTGGCCTGAGTATCAACGATGTTATATTGTTACATTATATCTTAACCAATTCTGCATTTCTTGAATATCCTGTTCTAGAATACGTTTTAACAAAATCAGAGGATGTTCAAAGTCAACTGAAATGCAGCTGATGCATGAGAAATTTATAATAGTTTTATATAATTTGTAATATTTTTGTACCATCTCTTTATATGCTGCTTTCGTGAAAATTGGCTGCGCCTATTAATTTTCGTCTATTTCCGTGATAATTCCAGTTATGGAAGTTGCAAAATCGTTTACAAATGTTAATCGCGTTAGAATGTAAAAGGTAAGCGTGGTGTTGTCAACCTGAGAGTGTCAACTGATGCAGTTCCATTCCCAACGTCATGATGCACAGCGTTAAACGTGTTGTGTCCGTTCTATTGTTAACATTTCTATATGTCGCAAATTTGAAGTTATACATTTCTAAATACAGTTTGCAATTTATCTAAGTTGCATGTTAACTGCTTCCATTTTATAAAATCTAGATAATCAAACTTTTTTAAAATGTCCTGTATAGACCCTTTCATTTAAGACCGTATTCAAGTTGTCGTCCTTCGATGACGTCATCAGGGGGTACTGTGGACAATGCCGATACGATTAAGTACATTAATAGAGGGATATGAAGATCTCAATCCTTTCCCTTGTAGATTGGCAGATTGAAATTGCCAAAATGTTGTGTACTTGAATAAACTATTACATCAATGAATAAAAATGTTTACTATAATAAGGGTAACGATTTGTTTCAATAGTAAACCATATTGCTGGGTAACTGATCATGATTACCATTTTCGTTAGATTCTTAATAATGAAAAGTTTACCAGGCAGTTCGTACTAACTTGTTTATACATTATCTATATCTATGTATCTGCAAATATACAATACCCCAAAGATAAAATTTAAGGATTCTGTAGTTTCGAAAAACAGCTGCGTAATAATAAATTGCAAGATACTGGTTCATAAAAAATCAGTTTGCATGTACATGATTGTATATATTTGTGTCGGCAAAAATGCACTCTCAAAAAATCGTACATCAAACCAATATATTTAAGCTGGTTAAGTAATATTTTCAACTTGATACTTTTTAATTCACACTCTGCTCATCAAATATTTAAAAAAAAATCACAAAAAAGTTGTGCAACACGTTCACAGGAATTCGTGATTAAACTGAATTATAATTTTACGAACTTTTGACTGTGCCAATTGGTAGGACTCTGGATAGAGTATCAAATCAGTAAGGCATGACCAATAAAGTCCCTAGGATGATCCATTACAAAGTTTGGCCCATAAATACTTTGACAAGTAACAAAAGTGACGTAATCTGATGTAATGTTATAACTCTAAAAAAGGCACCCTGGTGATTTATGATATCACAACCAAGTGCCGCTTGTATATACAACATATGCACTTTGTTAATTAATATGTAATGGCCAAGTGGCGCTTATATATACACATCTATTAATCTATAAAATAAGTTACTGGGAAAAGGGTCTTTAATTTTATAACCATAAGAATAGATTCTTAACATCAAAATTATCTTATTATCGTCTGTTGCGAATCTAAAATTATAAAAGTCAATGTCACATGGTTTTCGTTCTTCCGGAATATTTATAAAATTATATCCTCCACTGGTTCTTTGAAATATTTGTATACGGCAAAAAAATAAAGAATCAGTAAGTATTGACATAATGCAGTCAGTTATTGTTCTATTAAAGCTTGAAAAACAACCATTAAAAGACATTGGTAATCTTATTTTCATGTTTGTCACAAATACGCCGGAATTTTCTAATTGACAGAAAATAACACAAAAAACTAGAAAATGGCCATTTAAATTTATGATAGGCAATTTCAGTGTGCATGGGTGTTTATAAAATATTAAAATTTGATTTAGTTACTAGCTTTTTTATCCTGGCATTAGAGAAAATCTTGATCTAATAAATATATTCACTTTGAAATTTCGCTGTTTCACTCCGTAGCGAGAATTAATCTCAATCTTTGTTTTTGTATTTTTTTCTATTGTCTTGATATTGAATTTATGTATGCATGCGTAAGTATTTACATGTTATAATCATAATTGAACGATCAGTATTTACGCATTTAACTTTTCAATCATCTAACATTCTATGCGGCCTGCATTGTTTTATCCCCCATTTACGTCACACCCGGTAAGGGAAGTAACTCTTCCCTGACTGTTATTGCTTAAATAAAAGGGTCTTTAGTTGCTTTCTGTGTATATGACGTCATTAAGTAACGTGAAATCGTATAAAATGGTGGATGCGCTGACTGGCCGGTGTGTTCTTTCAGTAACAACTGGTGTGGTGGTTACCATTTTCTAGGAATATAAAAGAAAGTAAATGATATTTTGTGATAATTCCTATAAATTTTGAATTTCAACATTAAACAATAACTAAAACCTTTGATATTTGAGCCCAAATCGAGCTTACAGCAGAGAAATGAACAATGCATAATTATGCATCAAATGAAGGTTAAATATCTCTTTGTGGCCCTATTAATATGTTACAAGCAGATGATCATTTATTGTACATAAAATATATGTTGTTTCTGTGTATAAAACATTGTTTATATAACTGGTTAATATAAGTCTGCAAACAATTAAAACTACGGAAGCGTGTTTAGGTCAAAAATCGGAAATTGGAAAATAAATTTTAATTCTTAAATATTTCTTTTCCGATTTACATCTACATCTACATTATACTGCTTCAAAATGGTAATCGAATACACTAAGCAGGCGCGTTAAGAGCAAATTTATAGACACAAGGTAAAAGCAAGTTAAATAAAACTACTACAAGAATAAGATAAAAGTTAAAAACAAAGCTGGCTTAGGTAACTGGTAAAAGGGATGCAGCTGCCCAGTTAAGAGGTCTAAACAGGGACTAGCTAGTAAGGACACGAGTAGGCCATTCCACAGACGAATACTTCTTGAAAAAAAGAATAGGAGTGATATTGTGTCCTTGAATAGTAGTTCAGGTTTCTAGTGGGTGTCAGGTGGTGATGGTCGACCCTCACAAGATTGTGTTGCATTTTGTAGAGAAGGGTAACAGAGCTGATTTTGCGCCTCTGTTCTAGGGTTTGCCAATTAAGTTCACTTATCATTTAGATACACTACTTGTGTAATTGTAGTCTTTGTATACATATCTGGCAGCTGACCTTTGAACTTGTTCTATTTTGTAAACCAGATATTTTTGCCAAGGATGCCAAACCGTGGAGCAGTATTCTAACTGGGGCCTTACATAAGTTTTGTAGGCAGTTTCTTTGACATTTTTATTTGAAGTTATGACATTTCTTTTTATAAATCTGAGTGAATTATTTGCTTTTGCTGTTATGTTATTTATGTGATTGGTCCATGATAAATCTTCACTAATTGTTACGCCTTAATATTTTGCAGCCTCAGTGGAATTTAGTTGTTGACCATGTAAATTATAGGGGAATGTTACTGGATGTTTCTTGTGGCTGATACTAAGGACTTCACATTTTTCTGGGTTAAATTCCATGAACCAATCAGTTTCCCAGTTTTCAAGACTATTGAGATCTTTTTGGAGGGTTTGGGCGTCTTGGGTTGATTTAATTGTTAAATGTACTATTTATCGTCTGCAAATACTCTTACCTTGCCCTTAACACTATCAGTAAGGTCGGTTTGACCATCAACAACGACCTGTTTATAGTTTATATTCTACTTGATCAGGAAGTCGTTTGTAAAAAGTGTAATATTTAATGAGAAATTCCTAATAATTTTACCATAAAACTTTAGATTTTCCTCAAGCACTAAAACTACTTAAGCAGTCGCATTGGTCGGTCTAAATAAAAAAGTTAAGTTTATCCTTAACAATCTAACATAAAGCCGCTTTCCTGACGAACTTAGCATATATTTATAAAATATAAGCTATTTTACCTTAAAGTTTAAAGTGTGTACTTGTTTAAATGCGCTTGATAACATAAAAAATTGCACACGTTTGCGTAAATATGGGGAATTTAGACCCTGAAAATATTTTTTCTCAAGTATTTCCCAGATTCATGCGTATTTTCATGAAAAGTTTGAAAATGTATTCAAAGTAATTTATTTTTGAAGTGGAAAAAGACAGTAATTTACACATTGCATATGGAACTTATAATCCACGTAAAAGAGTTAAAAAATAAGCTTACCCAACCCATACATCGTTAGTCACTTAACAGGAATATGGTGAAAAAATACTGCAAAATCAAACTTTAATCGCACGTAACATGTAAACTATTACTTTCATCAAAGGATATTATCTAGCAAAGTTCCCTATAAAAACAGTTACTACTCACGAATAGAGTCATGAAATTTCATTCTCTGTTTAAGTGTACACTTGTACACTTAGTAATACCCTTTTCTAAAAAATAAATCCGTTCCCATCAGATATTTATATCAAGGGAAACCTGTGTTAGAAACAAGTATTTAATGATATGTTAAAATGCAGAAAATGAAAAGAAATTATATTTAAAGGAATGAAGTTCATTTCTGTTGTGATTTCAGTCATTAGCCCAATTGAAAGCTCTTGATCTTTTATTTTAAAATGCGGGCTTTGGCATTTTCAATGGCGATTTCAATAAAACACCACGTGCATATACAAAACTTCCTTGTCTTATTATTGTATGTATAAGAGCAAAACTTCCGTTATTATTTTCATTTATCATCTGCACTTCAGAGGTTGTTTTTCAACAAAAACGTTAGTTCAGATACGCAAAAATGAAACATATTAATCTATTAGCAGTATTTGTGTGTTTCATTGTATTGCTGGATACAACAGATGCATGGGAAGGGTAAGTGATATATTTCTCATTTTGATATGCAACATATCTTATACGGCCAATCTATTGCAGGTCTTTTATTTTATTGTGTACCCCTTGTGACTGAGGGGTTGCCTTTAAGTGTTGAGGTATCAGAATTGCAGTCACCGTTTAGCCCTGTGTGATCTTAAGAGGCGACGTAATGTGTTCGAATTACTGGAGGCTGCATCTTTTAGCTGCTAAGGTGGTTTGGACTCCTTGTTTTGCTTTAAGTTTGTGGACTCGACCATCTTTCAATTTGGAAAAGACCATTTATCAATATCAAACTGTTTGCTCTATGTTTTTCTTTCATATAAATATGTAGAATTTTTTTTAAATCGAAATTCGAATTTTCAACATTTAAAATTCTATGAATAACGAACATTATGAATTAGTACGGATTTATAGAGAGTTTGCCTCATTTTAACTTACATAATTTTGGATAAGAAAAGATGTTAATGCCCTTTTTTATTTACCTTTTTGTTAATATAAGCATGAAAATTGTAAGAGTGACATACCTACGCAAAGTATATTTATGTTCATGGAAATTTATTATTAAATAGTCCCAAGTTTGCTATTTTCTTTTGTTTGTGAAAACTAGTTCCAGTTAAAAGACTTTTTTTAAATCGTGCTTGAATTTCTTACATAACAAAAGGTTACCTATAGACATGAACTCTCAGTTTTATTTGCTACCATTTTATTCTTTGACTTTGACTCACCTTACTTGAGAAATTTATGCATTTCAGACACTTCGAAGTAGTAAGACGAAACAGAAAAGTATTAGAGCGTTATTGTGCGAAATGGACTGATTGGTGGTAAGTTTTGATGAACTACATACTGGCATTTCGGACATAAAGAAAACAGATACATACAATTTTCAGACTCGGTTTTTGTAAAAAGTGCAACCTCTATTATGTTCCGCTTAATAAGTCATGCTCCGGGTAATAGATAACGCGTGTTCTTGCATGACAAGAAAGATTTTTCAACTGTTAAACCTGTGATTGGCGTGCACGAGATAAGAAAAGTTGTTGATTCACATGACTGTTTTTTGCAATAGTTTACTTCTTTAAAAAACATATTTTTTATGTATTGTGCAAGAAAGGTAATAACACAACTGACTGTCGTTACATAAGGGAATGTACAGTTTTCGGTTATTTGTTTCAGAATCTCGTTAACGCTGTGAAAAGTTACCTTTTGCTAAAAATATTCCAGTTTGTACCGGCAGCCAGTTCAAGGCACACTAGTGGTCTTTTTTATTTTCTATTTTGAGATTTTAAATTACTTTTAACTATTGCAGGGGATGTTTCTACTATAAATCCTACTGGAGAACCGTTTACTATTATGAAACAATTTGCAGTCCTGGGTGGACACACAATGGGGATCAAGACTGTTCTATTAGAATCTGATTTCGACAAATTCGCAGGATATATACAATTATAGTATTTACTTTTATGAAGACATACAAACTTTTTCCAAATTCTAAATTGATGTATTCGTGTCGGCCTGCTTTTACTTATTTCAAGACATATATGTCTATTGTAGTGTGCATTTCTCAGAAATGAAAAAAATGTTGTTTTTTAGTTGTGTCTCAACATTTTATAGGATAAAAAGATGACAAGTTTATAATACTTTTTTTGTAATAAGTGCAATAAAGAATTACATGTTTCATAATTTATCACTGATAATTGTTGATTGACATACTATAAGAAGCTATACGTACAATAAAAAATCTTATTTAAAGGCACATGTAAGACAATTAGACCCTATGACTTCTCGACCACTTTGGTTATTAAGATTACTTCTAGACCCTATGGCTTTTCGACCCCTCAGGATTTTAAGATGACTTCCCGAACCTTGACTTCTCGATCCCTTAGGGAACCCGACCCTTTGACTCTCGACCTCTTAGGAGTTTAAGATGACCTATAGACCCTTTTGACTTTTAGATTTCTTTTAACAATTTTTTTCGACCCCCAAAGGGGGTCCCTTTTGAGCTTATCGAATTAATATACAAATGTACCAATTTTACTCAAAGACACATTAAAGACCCATTATGCTCCAGAATGCTTTTACTTTTATTTTTCAAAAGCTTTTTTAAAATTTTTTGTGGTGTTTTAAAACGTTACTGATTGGCCAGATTCCTGAATCATCTTTTGCATCTGTAGCTTTTTGTTACAGTGATTAAGAATTTGTATGGAAGCAAAAATACTATTAGTTTTTATATTTTGCAACTTTATAACTTCACATTTGTCACTACTATCCTAAGGAAATAAACATATAACTTGCTCTAAATTACCTAAACGTTATAAAACCCGCTTTTCCCATTTCTAAAGACGTTTCTTAAAGTTTCACGATATGCATTTAGCATTTAATGATTGACTAAGAGTTGAAAATGTTAAGACCCAAAGAAAAGCACTTTTAGCAAATTTGTTCAGATACCTTGTGTAAATGATATGAGATATATTTCAAGATTTAAATTATCATACCTTTTGAGTTAATCGAATTATTATACCAATTTTACTCTAAGACGCGCATAGTTTAACGTTA
Organism: Ruditapes philippinarum; assembly: GCF_026571515.1. Taxonomy (NCBI): domain Eukaryota; kingdom Metazoa; phylum Mollusca; class Bivalvia; order Venerida; family Veneridae; genus Ruditapes; species Ruditapes philippinarum. Next base: position 123,281 of record NW_026854349.1, read on the forward strand.
TCAAATTTATGCAATGCAACACATGCAATTTGAAATAAATTTTCATTTTATGAATACAATGTATGTTGTTACATTTATTATATACTTATAAATAAAATATTGAGACATTGCATATTTATATTTTTCCGTTTTTTCACTGTAAATGTTTAATTTACATAACAGTGAAACACATTTTCCGTATTTTCATTGTTGTCTGGTCGGACTTCTTTGTTCTTAACCAGCCAATACACAAAAATAAAGGAGGAGTCTTACGAATTGTAAGGTTAAAAAAGAGACAAAGTATATAACCCCCCCCCCCCCAGAAAATTCAAGCTTCCTTTTCTAAAAATAAAGGATTTATTTTAATCTTGTGATATGAAAGTAATCTTATTTCACTCGTGACACCACCACTCGTGAAAACCACTAGATGAAAATAAATCCAGTATTTATAGAAAAAAACCCTTTAATATCCTCTATTTATTTCCAATCCACTTTTAATTCATTGAAAGTGGTTTTTCACAACCTCAAATTTCGAAGTTTGTTAGCCATGATAACAATAAACACAAACGTAAAGAGAAACAAGAAGTTTCAATGTCAGCTGTTTGATTCTTTTGTAACATCTATACTAAGTTATGCAGCAAAAGCGTGGGGTAATTCAAAAGCTAAAGAAATTGAACGAGTGCAGTTAAAGTTTTGTAAAAGACTTCTTAATGTTAAAATGTCAGTAAGTAATGTGTCTGTATATGGAGAGCTAGGGCGCTATCCGCTTTATATAAATCATTTTGTTAAGATATTCAAGTTCTGGATTAAAGTTTTAAATTCCAATAATTGTATCTTTAAAAACGTTTATAAGGAGCTGTTAAATGATGCTATTCATGGTAAAAAGATCTCGGCATATAAGTTAAAAGTGTTATTAGAAAACTATGGATATGGATATCTTTGGGAAATACAGGACAGTATTATTGACGTTAAAAGTTTGATTCCGTGTTCTAAACAAACAGTGGTTGACTGTTTCCTTCAGATATTGATAGCAAATCTGTATTATTGGTATATAAACATGTTAAAGAGAATTTCGAATATGAACCTTATTTAGACTTGTTGAACAAATCACAGAGACTTTTCATAACAAGAATGAGAACATCTGCGCACTGTTTACGCATAGAAACCGGGCGTTATGGAAATAATAGAATAGACAGGGAATTTAGACTTTGTCAAATTTGTGAAAATGGCGAGATAGAGGACGAATATCACTGATATATTAATGAATATTTTACACTTCGACCAAGTATGTTTAAGCTAATTGAACTACTAAGATCTGTGAATCACAAGACAATGACAAATTTGGTGATGTTCATCAAATGTGCACTTAAAATTCGAGAAAATATTCTACGACAAAGTGACTTATCATAAACTCTATATTTGAATTTATTGCCGACTGTTTAATGAGTTAATTAATTTGCTTGTCAACACATACCTTCATATACGTAAATAATATTTGTATTCATATTAATTTTATTATTTAATTGACATGACCTTTATATGTAATGCATGTATAGATGATAAACTATGTTTAAATCTAAAATCTAATAAACGATATGTTCTGTTCTGTTCTATTTAAAGATACCCGGACGAGGTATTACTGCTTTTACTTGCATGGTGTCTTTCGGTATGCACATGTTTTCTTTCCGGGGTCGTGGGCGTTATTGGTTGTCTCGTCATTTTAGAACATTATTAATAACTCGATAAATTCTCATAATGAATAACATATTCACTAGAAAATTAATAATCATTTTTAAAACAGTGTAAAATATTTACTAGAGGGAAGTTCACAGATCTCAAATATCCGAAAAATTTAACTAGAAAGTGTGTTTCTGATACTCCTGTAGGTTTTTTTTAAATTATAATTTTAACTTGTACACAATTCAGAAAAATCCTTTAAATTATTATACTAATTTTAGAATGGCCAATAACATTCCCGGATTTCAGTCTGCAATTTACTAATGATCAATGAAAATCCCTCTAATATTCAGTTCTTTCCCTGTAATTTTTACAGGAAGTCAAACCGATTTCAGACGGACTTAGTCCGAGTTTTCATCATACAGTAGAAATCATACAGGGTTTTTCTTTTCCATTTAGTATTTTTTTCTGTTATATTTTTTGTTTGAAAAAAAAAAGAGAAAAAAAAAAACAACAAAAAACAAAAACACACACCCCTCCCCCCCCAAAGCACGCTTGAAATACTTGTTTAGTTCTTCGCGTTAAATCTTCGTTCCTTAATTACCAGTATTTTTTGTATGAACTTTTGATAGCATTTTAAGGGTTATATCTGGTGAAGAATAATAAAGAGGTAAGATGCCACTAATTGGAAACTTTAATTTTTTTTAACAAAGGGAAATGAGAAAAAATTAAAGTAGGATTGTCTTTAACTTTGTATTATGATTGAAAGATATTGATGACAATAATTGGGTGTTGGGTCACCATCTAACTTGTTAATAGTGAGTATCTCGCTTTTTTCCAGATATTTCAAGGGTAATTTGTTTCTATCATAAATCTCTAGGTTAAAGTTTATGTTTAAAAGAAAATACTCTGCGCTTTGTAAGAAATACTAAAGTTTTCAAGTAATGACCTTTTACTTTAAATGTAATTTAGTATTGGCTATCTGCATGGGATGACTGATTTGTACAATAGCCAAGGGAAATTACCCTTACAGATTTTAAGCGATAAGATACAACTGATTATTTCCCGTAGGTTAAATGCACTATGGATATCATCACCAAAAGTCACGAGATTAAAGCAACGTGAGTGAAGAATTAATCTATGCTAAACTATGAAAGTAAAATAACAGAGAAACCCGCAACGCTATGATGACATCATGATGACTACACATCACCGTATACCCAGTTCCGATGAAACATGTTGTCTTCACGAATTGCAAATTTCACGTTTTGATGACTTTGATAACAGTTCTCCCAGTTCCGATGGAACATATTGCAAACCTCTTAACCCAAACATAAAGTCAACAAGATATTTTGAAACCGGAAACGGAAATCAAATTTATTTTCAACCCCACAAAATATCATACACTTCTTGTTACCTGTCTTTTTCACATAGCTTTCCATTAGGCTAGTACATTAAGACTTCTTCATTTTATTTTTAATGATTTTAACTGATGTTTTCATTAAACGAATTATTAGATATAATGGTATTACGTGTAGACTATATTATTATAGCTGTAAAATTGACATAGTATAAACAGTAATTTTAGCATAATTTTATTTTTTCACTTACTCATTGTAACATATGGTGGCTAATATGTTTCATGTCGTATTTTTTGTTCCGCGGAGCGCAAGAGAAAAACACCAAAATACGACAAAGTGACCACTTTGTCGTACTTTTGCTCTGCGTTGCGATCATTCGTCTTTTTGTGTTTCGTCTGTCGCCAATCGAAAGGCAAGAGCACGAAAATTCGACAAATGATCATTTTATCGTACTTTCGCCCTGCGGGACAGTAGGCAAAAACCTTTGTCGCATTTTCGTTTTTTCGTCTGGCTCCCAAATCGAAAATACGACATGAAACAAATCAGCCACCACAGAAAAAAATGTTATATAGAAGATATTTTTTTTTGAATATTGAAAAAAATATGTGGCGAATAATACTCAGAGTTTCAAACAGAATGCAATTGATAATACTGTTTTTTTGTTCCAATAATACATTCAATTTTGCTTAATCGCCACAAGTCTAAATTAAAAGATGTACTATGCTTAAATTTGCTATTAGAAATATTGATAATTGCTTCACAGTCTCAATAAACATGTTTTGAGTTCATTCAAGGTAGATATGTTATGTTTAAAATTCTACACACTATATGTGGTTATAATATGAATATGTAGTTTCATTAAAGAAAACAAACTGGCAGATTTTAAAAGAGAGGACCAACTGTACTTGTACCGTAATAGAGAACGCAGCTTCCCATACCTAGTTTATTCATTCTTTTATTCAATTTAATCATATCCAGAAAGAAATTCATAGATTTCTATAAATTTCTGTGATTAAAATATTTTACTCACGGATGAGCACTGTATCTCTTAAAATTGTGCAAAACATATAAATTACAGGTTTATAAAGAGAAAATGATAAGTTACTTGCCACACTATAAAAAATATATATTCTGAAAGTAAAAAACCATACTCCAAAAATGTACACAGTTCGAAAAGTATGTTCAGTCACGTACGACAATAAAAAAGATTCATTTCTCAACTACATTTATTTTCAAAATATACTATAAGGAGCACCATTGAGGTAAAAAAAACTATAAAAAAAACCCTATTAATTGAAATATTTGCACAGAAGCATATTGATATTCATGTTTCTGCAAAGTAGAATATCATTTGTTTTACGGTATTTATTTAGTCCAAAATACTTGGTTTTACATGTGACTTTATAATTATAAAGTTTGTAATCAGGCATGAAATATTGACAGTATTATTTAAAGAATGACATGTGAGTTACCCAATCACAAGCGGATTTTAGTTTGTAAGTAATCGTGTTTTCTCAAGATGTAAATGAAAATTTGTTAATGATTGTTTTATAAATAATATCTCTGTATAATTCTCATTTTATCAGACTGAGTGTCTGTAAGTGCAATTTTTCTTAAAACGTATGCTAATCACAGTAACAAACATAATAAATTTATTCTAATTAAAATTTGAAGTTATCATATTTACCAACCATTCGTCTAAGGAATAAAATATGTTTTATTTTAAAAACATAAGAAAATAAATGTTTTATGAAACAGCTACATTATTTAGTATTGTTAAATAATACAAAGTAAAAGCAATACATATAAATGCAGAAATTCATAATTATAACATTGGCTCTAAATGAACTTTCCAGCTACAAAGCCAACTGGAGCTATATACGCTATTTACTTCAGTAAAAATATTTCTAATATAACCATGCGCAAGACGTCATATTCAGGCACATATTAGTTGTTAAAACCGTAAATCAAATGTTAATGAAACATTAGTACATAGCATCGTTGTTCTCCATATTGTGTTACATGATCGAAAACAAAAATATACAGCTGGAAAATTCCTTCTTGCAGCATTCAATACAATTTTCGTTGCATGAGTTTGAAAAACGCACATTTCTCGAGCCATGTAATGTTAATTGTTTACTGTCACTAATTCCATAATCAATTTTGGAACAATAGCCAATCTGAATAATTTTTACTTGTTCAAGAGTTACCGAGGTATTTCACATAGAAAGGGCCAGTTACTGATACAGGGTATATCTATCCATTTGTTTTTTACTAATGCCAGACAAAATCTGAAACCATCATTATTTGGAAAGCCGGGTGTCCATTTATAGTAACCGCTGTTTGTTTCATATTTATATTCCCATGGTGACGTTAAATTTTTGCGTCGTCCTCCAATTCTCACATCGGAGCCACCCAACAGAGCCTTAACATCAGTATACTTCAAGTCCGAGTTAATGTTAATCATATGTCCTCCATCTTCATTGCATTCAGCTTCTGCATCATCGTAACTTTTTGCTGTAACTTGAAGCTTCATACAGAATCCATTAGTTGTTAAATTGTAGGTATTCGGACACACCATTCTACTTGTTCCACCTTCACATAAGCCGAGGTCGGTCTCCACCTCTGATGTTTTACCATTTGCTGGTGTTTTAAGAATGCACTCTCTTCTTCGGTGTTTTATTCCAAAGTGACTTGACATTTTGACGCCACATTCAGTCCACGATGTCCATTCAGAACATCGATGCAGTTTCTTTATCGCCATTCCAATTAAAGTAAGCATTGGTTTGTTCAAGTGCCTACCCAACTGTATCAACGTTTTTGCATTTACACTTTCCTCATCTATTCCTGAAAACACATCTTCTGCCTTACAGTATATCTTATTATTTATAACAATTATCATCAAAATCACTATCGGAAACATGCCTCTATAACAAACCCGCATCTTGTATTGTTTCAACCTTTTCACGTTTGTTTTACTTTACAACTTTAAGCTCTTTGCTAAAATGCAATTTTGTTTACTGTGTAGGTTATGGATATGATAGTACTAAAGTTTCGTGCCCATTAATAAATTTTAATGGAGGAAGTTTCAAAAAGTTTTGGAGTACAAATCGATACTTGCATTACGTTATATGGAACCTTTTTTACATAACAAACACACTTTACAATACAATATTAATAGATTGTAAGATAAACAGCTTATACTTCATTTGTTTTAGATCGGCTTAACGAGACTAAAGTTAACAGCCCCCCCCATGTGTGTGCATGACTGTTTTTCAATTTTAAACAATCTCTTCTTGGGCCATGTCTAAGCCCTCTTTGATTCTTTAATCATACAATAGTGCTAATTTTCTTTAATTATTCATTGATAAAATGTTTATTTATTATTTGTGTGTTACCATAACGGTGTACTTGATGTACATTTTTAATTCAAATTAGAGCTATCACTAAAGATGATTAATATCCCCACCAGTAACTTAAGAATAAGTTGTCTGAAGAAACATTTGAACTAAACCTATGATAAATGAAATATCAACTGTGTACAAAGGATTATTTCAATTAATTGCAATCCCAAACAGGATCTTAATATAAACTTGCTATAAACCAAGTTTGATTACAATATCTCATACCTAACTCTAGCTATTGTCCGGAAACCATTTTTACTTTTAGAAACAGTGACCTTGACCTTTAACCCATGGGGGTTAAAATGCAATACTAACCACGGTTTTCACATAAGGCTGCTATATACCAAGTTTGATTACATTACCTCATTCCTAACGTTTTTTATTTTTCGGAAACCCTTTTTCTATTTTTAGTAACGGTTACCTTGAGCTTGACCCAAGAGTGTCCAAATACAATACCAACAGGGCTTTCACATGAGCTTGCTACTATACCCCATGTTTGATTACAATATCTCATTCCAAGCTCTTGCTATTGTCCAAAAATATTTTTCTATTTTAAGTAACATAACATTGACCTTGACCCCATGGGGTCCATATGCAATACCAACCGGGGTCTTTATATATAAGCTTGCTATATACCAAGTTTGATTACAATATCTCATTACTAAATCTAGTTATTGTCCGGAAACTATTTTTTTATTTATAGTAACGGTGACCTTGACCCCAAGGGGGTCCGAATGCAATACCAACCGAGATTTGCACATAAGGTTGCTATATACAAAGTTGATTACAATACCTCATTCCAAACTCTAGTTATCGTCCGGAAACAATGATGTGGACCGACTGACGAACGGACGGACGGACGGACCGACCGGCAAGCTGACTTCTATATACCCCGCTAAACATCCTTTATGGTGGTATTGTTATGTGATCTGTTTTTGTTTCATTTATGTATCTGCCAGATTTTTCCGAACAATTATATTCCTTTTGAAAATGATGATATGTTTCACGACTCAAACTTGCACCAAATTTTAAGTTAGTAGAATGTCAGGTATATTTAATTGAAAACATTGGAAAACCTTGTCAGTAAATATTTGGGTTTACTCTACAACTTGTTGATAACCCCTTATTTTGTATTCTCTTTATTTCATTCTCTTAACGAATATCATCACATGTACTAAATTGTACACAATATTGGATACGAGAAAGTCCAGGGCTAGTAAAATGGAGGTCTAACACAGTCATATAAAATAATAACTGATATGATTGTGTTGCTGGAACATATTCGTAACAAATCAAATTTACAAATAAGATCGCATTCGTAACAGGTAAAATGTGTTACAAATGTGTATGTCCGAAATATAAGTTTGCAATAGAATTACATTTGTAACATACCCTGATTTCATTAACCGACTAGATTTTATAAAGTACAAGGCTTAATATATATTATCATAAAACCACTGCTATTATTAAAGATAATCGTCAGTATTGCTTGGCATGTCAGCTAGCTGAATTGGCATAGCTGCAATAAGATGGTATCTGATTCGAATATGGATCCTTATTTTCAGTATACGCAAAGTTGAGGTTATGGGAATGGTTAGAAATCGTTTTGCATTTGAACAATATCTAAAATTGTCTAGATAATCATTTTCTTCCATAAATATATAACAGTAACAAGTAATAAATGTATGAGCATTTTGCAAGTCTAGCGCGTACAGTGATGTAAATATTTCAACATAAAACTATTGAAAAGCAAATAAGAAAAATGTGATCTTTTACGAAACAAGTTGTCTTTTTGTAAACACGATGGGTTTTAACTTCCCTCTTTCATCAAAGTGTTATGTTTTCTTTGTTTGATCTGAACAAAACATGAGATAAAATCAAGGAAAATATATTTTCAAAAGGATCTTCATACAAAAATAAAGACCAAATTGCTGAATTATTTTAGTCGAACAATAAGCATCAGACCTAAAACTTACTACAGCAAAATATTTTAGATCACTTGAGATGATGAATATTTAACGTAATGTATATTTATATAATGGTTTAAGGTTATTTATATAATGATTTTTAAGGCTGTATCACCCCAGGAAAAAATACCCTGAATATTCTAGCAATCTGAAAAAATCATCATAACGAATTTGCATGCAGTACATTTTGTTTGTCATTGCTAAAATAACATTTTTATTATTTTTTTAAAAATTTGTTGCTGTATGTTTAAATGTTGAAAAGGTTGAAGTAGGATGATGAAACATATCTTGAGAATTTAAATACTAGTATCCAGAAAATAGAAATAGTCGTTACTTTATAAGTACATAAAATGAATTGATAACATAGTTATTTTTTTCACTGCATAAAAATTAAGGTACGTAGAATTTCTTTTACATAGGAAATAGTGCATAAATGTTCTTTTCTTATGGCTTATATCGTACGAGTTGGTTGCGTAAATTTTGTATTATCACGTGCCCGCATGTCAAGATGGTAAACAACTTAATGTACTCAATCACAGCTTTACGCTGGAATGTAAAAACAACGCAACATTTCTGCAATACTAACGAAGAAATAAACCAGGGTAAGTAAATGAACATGTATCTTTTACAGTAAATCAAATTGAAAAAAAAGAATTGTCACAATCGTTTGCCAATACATTATATCGTGTATGTTTTTCAAAGTCATTCATGAGATGACGACCTAGTAAGTGTACTGAATAAAGCCTTTCATAAGAAGCAAATAAAGTTTTTCATTAGATCTGTATAAAGCCTTCCATAAGAAATGAATAAAGCCATGCATTAGAATTGAATAAAGCCTTCAATAAGAAATTAATTGACCCTTTAATTATATCTGAATAGAGCTATTTATAATAGAGGTTTTATAATAAATGAATAGAGCTTTCCAAAAGAAATGAATGCAACATTTGATTAATACTTGTATAGTTTTTCCCATTAAATTTTCATTCCTTAATTACAAATACCTTTTTGTATAAACTTAAAGTAAAGTCTTTTGTAAAAAGTGTAATATTGAGAAATTCCTTAAAATTTCACCATAACACTTTAGATTTTTCTCCAGCGCTAAAACTACTTAAGCAGTCGCATTGGTCGGTGTAAATAAAAAAGTTAAGCTTATCCTTAAACCAATCTAACATAAAGCCGCTTTCCTGACGAACTTGTAATTTTTTCCCTTGCTTATCAAAAACCTGTATCACATCATTTCCTTTAGTTATAAAATATAGAAAATATAAGCTATTTACCTTAAAGTTTAAAGTGCGTACTTGTTTAAACGCACTTGATAATATATAACATTGCACACGTTCGCGTTAAAATTGGGTAATTTAGACACTGAAAATAGTTCCTTCTCAAATATATCCCAGATTCATGCTCTTTTTCATGAAAAGTTTGAAAATGTATTTTATTGTTGAAGTGGACAAAGACAGTAATTTACAATAAGTGCAATAAAGTCTTATATGTTTAATAATTTATCACTGACGTGTCATTAAAATCTTATTTAAAGGCGCATGTAAGCCAATTAGACCCTTTGGCTTCTCGACCCCTTATGATCTTAAGATGACTTCCCGAACCTTGACTTCTCGATCCCTTAGGGAACCCGACCCTTTGACTCACGACCTCTTAGGAGTTTAAGATGACCTGTAGACCCTTTGACTTTAGACCACTTTTAACGTGATTTTTCGACTCCCAAAGGGTAATGCATTAAAGACCCATTGTGCTTCAGAAATGATTTTACTTTCATTTTTCAAAAGCTTTTTTTTCTATTTTTTTGTGGTGTCCATTTATAGTTTCTAAAACATAAACGTTACTGATTGGCCAGTTTCCTGAATCATCTTTTGCATATGTTGTTTTTTTGTCAATTAGTGCAGTTACAGTGATTAAGAATTTTGTATGGAAGCAAAATACTATTTGATTTTACATTTTGCTACTTTCATAACTTCACATTCGTCGCTACTATCGTAAGGAAATAAGCATTTTACTAGATCTGAATTATTTAAACGTTATAATACTCGTTTTTCCCTTTCTAATGAAATGTTTCACGATAATGCCTATAGCATTATAGTGATTGACAAAGAGTTGAAAAGTTAAAGACATAAAGAAAAGCACATTTAAGCAAATTTGCTCAGATACCTTGTGTAAATGATATGAGATCAAATTTATACACATGCAATTTGAAATAAATTTTCATTGAATGAATACAATATATGTTGTTACATTTATTCTATACTTATAAATGAAATATTGAGACAGTGATATTAATATTTTCCGTTTTTTTTTCTGTAAAAATTTAATTACACAGCAGTGAAACATATATTCCATATTTTCATTGGTGTCTTGTCGGACCTCTTTGTTCATAACCAGCCAATACACAAAAATAAAGAAGGAGTCTTACGAATTTTAAGGTAAAAAAAGAGAAAAAGTATATAAAAAATAGAAAATCCATGCTTTTTTCTATAAATAAAGGATGTGATATGAAAATTATCTTATTTCATGAAAATAAATTCGATATTTATTGGAAAAATTAAATATCCCCTATGTATTATCATTCCACTTTTAATTAATTGAAAGTGATTTTTCAGAACCTCAAATTTCAAGTTGGTTAGCCATAACAATAGAAACACACGTATAGAAGAAGTTTCTATCAAAAGATACCCGGACGAGGTATAACTGCTTTTACTTGCATCGGTGTGCACATGTTTTCTTTCCGAGGTCGTGGGCGTTATTGGTTGTCTCCTCCATTTTAGATCATTATTAATAACTCGATTAATTCTTATGTTGAATAAGATTTCCACTAGAGAATTAATGAACATCTCTTAAGCAGTGTTATTTACTGGGAGTACGTTCACATATCTCATATATCCGAGAAATTTAACTTGAAAGTGTGTTTCTGAAATTCCTTTTATAATTTTGACTCGTATATATTTCAAAATAATCCTTTAGATTATTATACTAATTTTAGAATGACCAATAAGATTCCCGGATTTCAGTTTGTAATTTTAAAAATAAGCAATTAAAATCTTTCTAATATTCAGTTCTTCCCTGTCAATTTTACAAGAAAGTCAAACCGATCTCAGACGGACTTCGTCCGAAAACATCATAAGTTGTAGAATATATTAAACCTATGATGAAATAAATTGGACGGCATTACAAATGATCTTTCCCCCACTTTGAAGTCAGATTTTATATTTATTATATTCTGTATCCCTAAACTTATTTTAAGTCTTCCACGGCCATTTTTTAAAAGAAAGGTCTTATTGGTTATACGGATACTAGCAGAGGTTTTGTTTTCATCATACTTCTAATCAGTCGAGATCATATAGGATTTTTCTTTTCCATTTTGTTCTTGTTAGATTTTTTTTTTAGAAAAAACACCCCGGAAATACTTGTATAGTTTTTCCCATTAAATTTTCATTCCTTAATTACCAATACTTTTTTGTATAAACTTTTGATAACATTTTTTCCTTTCATGTTTGAAAGGGTTATATCTGGTGAAGAAAATAAAGAAATAAGATGCCACTAATTGGAGAAACTTTAATACTTTAATATTTTTTTAACAAAGGGAAATGAGAAAAAACTAAAGTAGAATTTTCTTAAACTTTAAATGATAGAAGGTTATTATGATTGAAAGATATTGATGACAACAATTGGGTGTTGGGTCACCATCCAACTTGTTAATAGTGAGTTTTCACTTTTTTCCAGATATTTCAAGGGCAATTTGTTTCTATCATAAATCTCTAGGTTAGAGTTAATGTTTAAAAGAAAATACGCTGCGCTTTGCCTTTGTAAAAATAATAATTTAAAAGTTTTCAAGTAATGACCTTCTACTTTCAATGTAAAAGAGTATTGAATTTAGTATTTGTTATCTGCATGGGAACAATTATACGCATGCCGGATTTGTACAATAGCCAAGGGAAATAACCCCTACAGATTTTAAGCGATAAAATATAACTGATTATTTCCCTTAGGTTAAATGCACCATGAATATCATCATATTAAAGCAACGTGAGTGAAAGAATTAATCTATGCTAAAATATGAAAGTAAAATAACAGAGAAACCCGCAACGCTATGATGACGTCATGATGACTACACATCACCGTATACCCAGTTCCGATGAAACATGTTGTCTTCACGAATTGCAAATTTCACGTTTTGATGACTTTGATAACTGTCCTCCCAGTTCCAATGGAACATATTGCAAACCTCTTAACCCAAACACAAAGTCTTTTTTCACATAGCTTTCCATTAGGCTATTACATTAAGACCTCTTCATATTATTTTTAATGATTTTAACTGATGTTTTCATTGAACAAATTATTAGATATAATGGTATTACGTGTAGACTATATTATTATAGCTGTTAAATTGACAAAGTGTAAACAGTAACTTTATCAGAATTTTATTTTTTCACCTACTCATTGTAACATATGGTGGCTAATATATTTCATGTCGTATTTTTGTTCCACAGAGCGCAAGCGAAAAACACAAAAATACGACAGTGACCACTCTGTCGAATTTTTGCTCTGCGTTGCGATCATTTGTCTCACTCGATGAAACAAAACGAATTCGCTATTTCTTTCAATATTTGTTTACATCTATATTGACTAACAGGAGTGTCGATAATTTTTATATATAAAAGCATAATATTTATCGCCTAAATCTTTAACCAGCTAAATTATTACTATTTTCTTATCTGTTCAGTCACAGGTAGAGTGTACGCATTGGACTGTAGAGACCCTGGTTTGAATCCCGGATTAAGCATTTTTCTTGTCTTTTTTGTTTTTAGACTTTTTACTGCGAACTAGATCAGTTCTCATGAATTTCATTCACACAATGCTATTTTAGAACATTTAGTTTTATACACATTCGCATTCAACAGATTAATTTAAGGCAGCACAAGGGTGATAAATGAGCAATTAATGGAAGAACAAATATATAAAAAAATTTAGTCAATATGGCGAATGAAACTCAGAGTTTCAAACAGAATGCAATTGATAATACTATCAATCTGTTTCATGACAGTTAAACTTAAATACATTCAATTTGCTTAATCGTCATGAGTCTAACTTTAACGATGTACTATGCTCAAATTTAATATTAGAATTCAATTGCTACACACTGTCTATATAAATATAAAATACACATGTTTTGAGTTCACACAAAGTAGATATTTTATGTTTAAAATTCTACACACTATATGTAGTCATAATATGAATATATAGAGTCATTAAAAAACAAAAACAACAAAAACTGGCAGTTTTTAAAAGAGAGGACCAACTGCACTTGTACCGTAATACAGAACGCAGCTTCCCATACCTTGTGTATTCATGCTTTTATTAAATTTAATCATACCCAGTAAGAATTTCATAGATTTCTATAAATTTCTGTGATTAAAATATTTTACTTAACGAATGAGCTCAGTATATCTAAAAATTGTGCAAAACATTATAATTAAAAGAGTATAAAGAGAAAATGAAAAGTTATGTGACACGCTATAAAAATATGTATTCTGAAAGTAAAAAACCATACTCCAAAAATGTGCACAGTTCGAAAACTATATTCAGTCACGTACGACAATATTTTTTGTTTAAAGATTCATTTCTCAACTACATTTATTTTCAAAATATACTATTAGGAGCACCGTTGAGGTAAAAAAACTTTAAAAACGTATTTATTGAAATATTTGCACAGAAGCATATTGATATTGATGTTTCTGAAATAGTGATTGTTTTATAAATAATAAATTATCTCATGTATAATTCCCATTTTGTCAGTTTCTGTAAGTGCAGTTTTTCTTGAAACGATTGCTAATTATTTGATTTTTTTGACTAAAATTTGAAGTTATCATATTTACCAACCATTCGTGTTTTTTTCTTTTTAAAACATAACAAAATAAATGTTTTATGAAACAGCTACATTATTTAGTATTGTTTAATAATACAAAGTAAAAGCAATACATATAAATGCAGAAATTCATAATTATAACATTGGCTCTAAATGAACTTTCCAGCTACAAAGCCAACTGGAGCTATATACGCTATTTACTTCAGTAAAAAATATTGCTAATATAACCATGTGCAAGACGTCATATTCAGGCACATATTAGTTGTTAAAACCGTAAATCAAATGTTAATAAAACGTTAGTACATAGCATCGTTGTTCTCCATATTGTGTTACATGATCGAAAACAAAAATATACAGCTGGAAAATTCCTTCTTGCAGCATTCAATACAATTTTCGTTGCAAAAGTTTGAAAAACGCGCATTTCTCTAGCCATTTAATGTTAATTGTTTACTGTCACTAATTCCACAATCAATTTTGGAACAATAGCCAATCTGAATATTTGTTACTCGTTCAAGAGTTACCGAGGTATTTCACATAGAAAGGGCCAGTTACTGGTACAGGGTATATCGATCCATTTGTTTTGTACTAATGCCAGACAAAATCTGAAACCATCATTATTTGGAAAGCCGGGAGTCCATTTATAGTAACCGCTGTTTGTTTCATATTTATATTCCCAAGGTGACGTTAATTTTTTGCGTCGTCCTCCAATTCTCACATCGGAACCAGCCAACACAGCCTTAACATCAGTATACTTCAAGTCCGAGTTAATGTTAATCATATGTCCTCCATCTTCATTGCATTCAGCTTCTGCATCATCGTAATTTTTTGCTGTAACTTGAAGCTTCATACAGAATCCATTAGTTGTTAAATTGTAGGTATTCGGACACACCGTTCTACTTGTACCACCCTCACATAAGCCGAGGTCGGTCTCCACCTCTGATGTTTTACCATTTTCTGATGTTTTAAGAATGCACTCTCTTCTTCGGTGTCTTATTCCAAAGTGACTTGACATTTTGACGCCGCATTTAGTCCATGGTGTCCATTCAGAACATCGATGCATTTTCTTTATCGCCATTCCAATTAAAGTAAGCATTGGTTTGTTCAAGCGTCTCCCCAACTGTATCAACGTTTTTGCACTAACACTTTCCTCATCTATTCCTGAAAATAGGTCGTCTGCCTCGCAGCCTATTTTGATATTCATTACAATCATCATCAAAATCACCATCGGAACATGCCTCTATAACAAATCCTCATTTTTTACTGTTTCAAACTATTTACGTTATCTTTACTTGACTAAATTAAAATCTTTACTTCACTAATTCAAGCTCTTCGCTAACATGCCAGTTCAACTTTACTTTGTACGGTTAAGGATTGCATATATAATGTAATAGTATTACAGTTTCGTGTGAATTAGTACATTTGTCGTTGAGGAGGTTGTAAAAAGATTTTGAGTACACCCGATATTTTCATTACGATTATATGGCACTTTTCTACACGGCAAACATAAGAGACATTACAAAAGTAATTGATGAGTTTCATAAAATGCTACTGTTACACGAGCAAGCTTATATTTCATTTATTTTTAGATAAATTTAGATCTAGATTTTCGGTTTAATGAGTTTAAAAAAATTTCTTAAAGAAATCTGGAAATAAACAGCTTTCCATACTTTATAAAAAAAAGCAATTAACAACAAAAACACACAGAAAACAACAACAAAAATGAATACAAACGACCCCCATAAAAAACGAAACAAAAGCAAAACTAAAATAAAACAAAAAACAAAAACAACCTCACCGCTCAAAAAAAAAACAAAAACAAACAAACAAAAAAATAATGAAAACAAATAGAAAAAAAACCAAACAAAATGTTTTCCTTTTAGCACACATCTTTTGAAATTCTTTGATATATTTCGGTAGACAAATCTATTTGTGTCTGCAAGGTCGTTTTAATTCTTAACAATCTCTTCTTGGTCCTTGTCTAAGCCCTTTGCAATCATGCATAAGTGCTATGCATATATACACAAATAATTTTCTTTTATTACTCATTGATAAAATGTTTGTATATCCAAGTGAAACATTTTATTTGTGTGTTACTATGACGGTGTACTTGATGTGTATTTCAAAGTACAAATTATGTGTTCTGTTTTGTTTCATTTTTTTAAGTACCAAATTTTCAGTACGTAGACTTTCAGGTATTTTTTGATTGAATACATAGGAAAACCTTGTCAAAAAATATTTGGTTTTTCTCTACAATTTCACCCCCTTTTTGTAAAAAGAAATGCCCCCTTTTATTTTATTACCTGAACGAATGTCATCGCATGCACAAAATTGGAAACAATATTGGATACGAGAAAAAAGTCGCTAGTTAAATGGAGGTCTAACATAATCATAACTGATATGATTGTGTTGCTGGAAAATAAATATTTTAAAAAATAGTTAAGAACTAGCATCGCATTTTCTATTACAGGTAAAATGTGTTTCAAATGTGTTAGTTCGAAATATCGGTCAGCAATAGAATTACAATACTTTTGTAACAAACTCTGTTTTCATTAACTGACTAGATTTGATAAATTACAAGTCTTAATATATATAAGCATAAAACCACTGTTATTATTTACGATCGTCGGTATTGCTTGATATATCAGTTACACCATGTATATTAAGTAAGGCGGAATGTGAAAGAACGCACGATTCGTACAATAAGTAACCCAGAATTGTGCAATAAATGGCAAATACATGACAGGATTTCCAACGCGTTAAGAAAACTGGCCGATATATTTTTTATTAGACCGAACTGAAAAAAAATGAATAGCTGCATACGGTTGCAAAGACATTACTCCTTATCCCTCATCAAGATTATTTCCTCGAAATTGTTTATTTTTCAAGATCATTCGTGAAAATGATGACTTGACTATCGCTTTGAGCGAGATTTTGTCTTTTTGTCGGCTCTTATAAGTACAACAATGCATATTATACGGTATGATTTTGATTTTAGGTAGGCAAGTGACATTTACTAAAATTCTGGTGACATAGAAAATTGAAGTAAGCTGATGTAATGGGATTTAAGCCATTTTAATGAGGTAACGCGATGTACGTGGAACGTGCTACGCAGTTACGCCGGAAAAGCTACCTAATATAAGTCTTTGTTGAAGTGAGTAGAAGCAATTTGTGAAAATTTTCTTACTCAACGAAACAACGGGGTAGCAACAGAGTAGCAATTTCTCAATACCTATTGAGATGGTAGTTATTAAAATGGGCTTTGTTAAATTATAGAATTTTTCATTGTTCTCACTCTTTATTAATTATTAGACATGGATAAGTCCACTTTTACACCTTCATGGCATGGATAGATGGAATCTTCCACAAACACATCTCTAGTAGCTCTCCATATACATGTACATTGAGTAAATAACCAAAATATATTCAACCTATCTTTAGTTTATGCCACCCTTTACCTGATAAATTTATGAAATGGTTTTGCTCAGCTGTTAACATGGAACAGTTCATTCAAAGAGTCTGAGAGATTGCTATTAGATATGTAATGTATTTTTACAAATGAGCTACCTGAGTGAGCAAATGGTCACTCATAAGGATGTGATCTGGCTCTGTACTAGTGGCCTCTTTTAGGGTCATAAGTCATAACTGTTAGTTTTGTAAACGTCTTAAGTAATGCCTAGCATAAACTCTTACGGTAGATTCATATGTTTTTCCCATACAAGTTAACATAAGATAAGAAACCCTAAGAGAAAGGTAAATCTTTACCCCAAGGGGTTATAATTTATTTAACTTTAGCAGAGGACAATAAGATTATGCTTTTACAAGTTTTGGGCACTATAGTTTATTAGTAGAATATCTTTTGAATACAAGTTACTTCCTTATATAAGAGAAAAAATTAAATTAAGTAAATAATCCAATTTCACAGAAGTTCACCAGGCAAATTGCTACAGCCAAAAAATATTTGTTTTGGTTGGGTTCCATATCACGCCAACACAATAAAGGAAATATGGAGACTTTCAAGCTTTACTGGTGCATTATTTCAGGCATAGAATATACAGACACTTCTTCTCTTGATTGTTTTCTATTATTTCTTTATTCAATTTATTTGCAAACTAAGTTTATTGTTTTAATTTTCTAACAAGATCAGACTTGGGCAGCATGTTCACAAATAATATTTTTATTTCAGGAAACAATTGTCAAATTGTACTCAGTTATAATATGCAATCAAAATGTTGAAAGTTTGTCAAGATCTTATTATCATATATTTCTTAATAAGTTACGAAGAAAATACATTCAATTTGACTATAGGTAGCAAAAAAAACTTGATTATATTCGCCGATAAAAGGCGTTCAACCTGTGAAATAATTCTGTACCATATAAGAAAAAATCACATTGTCCGGCGTTACCGTGAAGCACAATTCACGTACATCGTCGTTACCTCATAAAAACGGCTTGAATCACATTTTATCATTTTCTATATAACAAGAAGTTAGGTTTATGTCACTTGCCTACCGAAAATCGAAATTACACAGAATAATATACATTTTTGTACATATAA
This sequence comes from Ruditapes philippinarum, assembly GCF_026571515.1. Lineage (NCBI taxonomy): Eukaryota > Metazoa > Mollusca > Bivalvia > Venerida > Veneridae > Ruditapes > Ruditapes philippinarum. Next base: position 142,099 of record NW_026854349.1, read on the forward strand.
GAGCCGACAAAAAACCAAAATCTCGCTCAAAACGGTGGTCAAGCCATCATTTTCACGAATGATCTTGAAAAGTAAATAATTTCATGGAAATAATCTTGATGAAGGATAAAGAGTTATATCTTCGCAGCCGTATGCGGCTATTGATTTCCTTCTGTTCGATTAAAAAAATATATTGGCCAGTTTTCTTACGCGTTGAAAATCCTGTCAGGTATCCGCCATTTACTGCACGATCCTGCGTTACTTATTGCACGAATCGTGCGTTATTTTCACATTCCGGCGTTATTGGATATACATGGTGAGTAAGCTGCATTGGCATAGCCGCAATAAGATGGTATTTGATCCGAATATGGATCCTTATTTTCAGTATGCGCAAAGTTGAGGTTTTGGGAATAGTTAGAAATCGTTCTGCATTTGAACAATATTTAAAATTGTAGATAATCATTTCCTTCCATAGGTATATAACAATACCAAGTAATGCATGTATGAGCATTTTGCAAGTCTAGCGCGTACAGTGCTTTAAATATTTCAAACATAAAACTATTGAAAAGAAAATAAGAAAAATGTGATATTTTACAAAACAAGTTGTCTTTTTGTAAACAGGATGGGTTTTAACTTCCCTCTCATCAAAGTGTTGTGTTTTCTTTGTTTGATCTGAACAAAGCATGAGATAAAATCAAGGAAAATATATTTTCAAAAGGATCTTCATACAAAAACTAAAGACCAAATGGCTGAAATATTTTAGTAGAACAATAAGCATCCACACCTTAAACTTAGTATAATAGCGAACTATTTTAGATCACTTGAGAAGATGAATATTGTCGTAATGTATATGTATATAATGATTTTTAAGGTTGTATCACTCCAGGAAAAAATGCCCCGCATAAACATTCGGTCTAAAGATTTTTTCAGACTTTTAGATTTGTATGGTACTTTCACTATAAACCCTCTAGTTATTTTTTTTAAATAATTCAAAATTTACAGGTCAAGCCCTTTTAAGTGCTTACATTGTAAGTGGCCCTGTTAACACCCGCAGCAATCTGGAAAAATCTTTATAACGAATTTGCATGGAGCACATTTTGTTGGTCATTGATAAAATAACATTTTTATTAATTCTTTTTTATGAAAATTTGAAAATTGTTGCTGTATGTTAGAATGTTGAAAAAGTTTGGAATAAATTAAGAAGAATATCATGAGAATTTAAAAAATAGTATCCAGAAAATAGAAATAGACGTTACTATATAAGAACATAGAAATGTATTGATAGCTATATAAGAACATAGAAATGTATTGATAGCTATATAAGAACATAGAAATGTATTGATAGCATAGTCTTGTCACTTCCCCTCGGAGCGTGCACGTCGCTGAGAAGGCACAGGGCACCGGCAGAAGATTTGAAGGCTGGGGACGGCGAAAAAAGATCGGAACTTGTGCTGCGAACCAGCTGCCGGTGTCCTGACTAATGCTGAGGGGAGTGGCCCTACAAAGTAGGCTGAGACGACGAGGATGGTGTGCTAGGGTGCGTGAGCCCCTAGTACAGATAGACGGCTTGTAAGGCAGACCTTTTGCTGGCACCAACAGCCCTTTTCAGGGCTAACCTTTCCGATTGTCACAGGTTACTGTACATTTAGGTTCTCATTGACCGCCGTACGGTGACCTACTTTTGGCTCAAAATTCAAATCTTTGGCTAATACTCCGTGGAAATTGCATGGAGGTAAATTATCACCACTTTGTGCTTCAAAATTAACCCTTTAAGGGCATAACTGGTGACATGTACGGGGTCCGTACTCGACAGCGAAAGCTGCATTTTGTGCCCAAAAGGGCGGACGGACCCTCATTAAGCTTTAACTACAACAACAAGTGATAGCATAGTTAATTTAGTCACCGTGTGCATAAAACATTTAAATACGCAGAGTATTCGCTCGAGTTGGTTGCGTAAAATTCGTATTATCACATGCCAGCAGGTCAAGATGGTAATCAACCGCAGCTTAACGCTGGAATGTAAAAAAACACAAGATTTATGCAAAAGTAACGCAGAATTGTGCCACGGTAAGTAAATAAACATGTATCTTTTACAGTAAATCAAATTGAAAAAAATGAATTGTCACATACGGTTGCCTATACATTATATTTTAAACCTCTTGTAAAGTGTATGGTTTTCAAAGTCAATTATGAGATAACGACCTAGTTAGTGTATTGAAGACGACTTTTGTTTTTTGTTGATATGGATAAATACAAAAATGTGTATATCATTTTATAGTTTTATATATTCAATACACCTGACAATTTTGCCAAACTATCCGTGTTATAAAACCTTGAAATAAGCAGATAAAATGTGACTTAGACCATTTTTACGAGGTTACACCGAATTCTTGTTACCTCATTAAATGTACCCGAATAATGATGGTTTCTACTTCCTGTTTTAGTACGATATGACACTAGTTTGGCAAATGTCCAAGGTAACGAAATGTCATAATTATAATATCTTTAATGCGTGTTTATACTTACACATACGGACATAATACAAAAGTCGCCTTTAGGTCGTCAATTTAAAGAATGCTTGCTAACTGTGCTACTCGTTTCGGCCTTAAGTATAATAGTTACCGTACGAAGAATAGGTCTGCATAGTATTTACAGACCCGGGTATCGATCTGATGACTGAGAGAGCGTAGCGATCGAGGATTGTTAAAAGGCCACCTGGTCTGTAAATAATTTGCAGACCTAATCCGAGTGCGGTAGCTATCTTACTTACATGCTCTTTTGTTTTTCTATCCATACATCAATTTTTAACTCAGTATTTATTAATATTATTCACAACAAACATATTATTTATGTACTTTATCATGTTTAAGGTATTACCATCCTAATGCATTACCTCCGCTTTGAAGAGTATTAAAATAGGCTAGAACTACTGTTAACTACATTGAAAATGAGGGCCGTTGGTTCAATCCCCTTTTTTTTCTTTCTTTATTTTCTTTTAACATTATTTATGTATCTCTCATGTCCCATTTGGAAAGAAAAAATTGTTTAATTTAGATTTTTTAATTTTTATAGGTATTTATTGGCTAAATTATGCTAAATCTAGTTATAAATATGGTATCTGATATTTTCAAAGTGTAATAAAATCAAAACTAGACGGTAAAAGTATTTCATATTTTACAAGGTCAACCAATATACTTCTTTAAGAATTTAGGGAAACTTTGAAAACAGGCACTCGTTTGGGTAAATTTTAAGGATTTTTTAAATTAGGCTCCCTTAGTAGGAAAATGACCAGACACGTAGTAAAAATGGGTGGGGTAGGGAAACATTTTTATACAGATTTCATAAATTTTAAGTAGAAACCATAATTTTGCTTATGTGGATTGTTAGCTGAATGGTACTGTTTGTTTCTTACCAAAAATTAATGGGAAAGCATTTTTCATTAGAATGTTATTGCAGATTATTTAAAAGTTCCTCATTTTTAAGAAAGGGCCCTCATAACATCCTAGTTTGAGTTCAGAAAAGTGGCCATAACTTGATTTCCGTACGGTAAACTTTGTTTAAATTGTGCATACAGGAGTACTTTAAGGTATATACCTGACCTATGATGTCAATTTTTTAGTTCCTTATAGTGCCCATTAGGGTCGTAATACCTTAATTTGATAAAATGTACTTTAAAATATATATCGACCATTTTTCCTATTCGAAGTGCTCATAACCCCCCATATAAATTTGCACAATTCAGCGTTATTTTACAAAAATTCTGCGTTTACGGTGAATATTGTGTAATGCGCAGTTTCTCGACTTCACATATTTTCTATTGTATACAAAAACAGGTCGGTATATATTTGCAGACATGTTAAGCGGTCGGAAAGTGATTTACTAGACCGCTTTTAACAAAAGAGCCGGTAGGTAAGCATATTTGACGTTACGGTTGCACAATTCATGCTCCGGTGTTAATTGATATGCAGGACGTAATAAGACATTCAAATAATTTTCCTTTTATTATGATGTTATTTCACACTTTGAATACACGTATCGTCATGGAGCGCACGAATCTATCCTCCATTTGGATAAGTTTAAACGGTTAAGTTATTAAGTTTGAAACAAAAATAAAGGTTGGACTAAAATTTTGGAAAGAATTTACGTTTTATTGTGCAATAGGATGCAATTTGTTGTTTTACTTAGTCATTGATCCCAGCATGTTAAGTGTTAGAGATTGAATACCACTTACGCCAGTTCTAGGGGTCGTGAGGTATGTTGCATTTTCCCTTATCCCTCATGAAAGGACTCAATCAAACCGAGTATGCAGTTTTCATGTAAGTTTGCTGTTTTTAATACTTCTGAGGGATCACTTTCCTCCAGATATTCTTATCAGCTGTCATTTTGGAATTTTTTTTTTCTGATAAACGGATATGTAGAATTTACAATTACACATTTTAATGTTACGGCTAAATAAAAAAGAACAAATACATGCATTATGAAAGCAACTTAGACAACTTTGTATCAAAGGGAAAGGAAATCTTGCTCAGCAAACTCATTTTTTCTAAACATGAATTACTCTTCCTTATACATTTAACTACAGAAGCTTAAACATTTCACTTCATAATTGCATTTTGTAAAACAGGATCTCTCCCAAATAATTATCCAGGTAAAAAAAGTCGGATAGCAAATAAAGTCATAATATATTCATGTTCTATTCTGTGCTCTGAAAGTGCAAGAACTATTACACGATAGCAAAATAAATGTGCATGTAGTATGTCCCATCCGAATGGTTAATCATATTCGCTAACTAACTCGTTCATATTCTTGTCATGTAATTTCATGGATGGCCTCCTTTTTATTATGAAAAAAAATCCCATCACATCGACATGGCGTTTATTCGGCGAGCTAAACCGATATTTTTCGGAAAACGCGATAGTCGTACTAGAAACCCTGATGTCTTTTTTTTTGGTAAAAAAAATGCCTTCTTCAGCTAGTCGTCAATATGGAGTCCTGTTTCGTGCATATTTTCTAGTACATTTATGAAGATTGTACTGCGTTTATACGATATCCATAGGAAGTTTCTATGCCTTTCCTAAGGCATTTATATGCGACCTGGTAGGGTGTTCAGTGCCTTCTTAGGGTTATAAAACGACTTTACGGCGACTTTGGCGTTCATGCGGCAGCCCCTTACGACAACTGCACGACAGAAATACCACTAGTGTTTTCTAGAAAAACAAAACGTTTAAGTTGCACTATCAACCCAGCAGGGTCGCTTTACATGTATACGGGATACTGTAAGGATGTCCTAGAAACGTAATTGTCTTATAAATTGCACTGCAAATGGCCAATGCTAGCCATAGAGACGCGAATCACATGTGAAACAATTTAAGTGAGTTTATGCGGCGACCATGCGCCATCTTTAGTTCGTTTTCAATTGATATGAAAAAATATTAAAGGTAACATAAAAAAGTTTAAAAAGGAAAGGATCAACATTTTAATGCTTTCATTCAGGTGAGGACAAAATAAAAGATGGCGGGTCTAACATTTCTTTCTATATACATATATGTATTACTAACTACATAAGTCCTTCCAACTGACTAACACTCAAATGCTGAAGTGTCAATGTATGTCCAAACGGATTTATCTTCTGCAAGCAATAAACAAAAACTGACATTCGGAAAAATAGAAGTCTGTTTAATATAACATGTTGATGAGAAATAATGGAATGTGCCACACCTCTCGAGAGCCCCTTCTTGTACAGGTTTAAGCCATATTTAGTCATCAACACATTAGAATCTATGATAACAAAAGACCGCAAAAATAATAAATGTGAGGTAACCCGACTAGAACATGGCCGATAGGTAATTAAAACATATAAACTGAAAAAAATCCCCACTGAATAATTTTGGAAAGTCTGAACAAAACCATTATGTGTGTTAATGTAAAAATAGAATTTTAACGTATTATTGCAAACATTTCAATTCCAACTAGATTCTATAACAAAAAACTAGCTTGGGTTAATATTACATCTTTATCACTCAAAGCAACACAATTAGTGGGTACACAGGGACAGCGATATGCTATTTACCAGTCAAGAATTTCAAAGTTTGTTACATGGTGATATGGTTTTATGAGCAAGCACCGATAAAGCCGTTTTCATAATTTGTATGACTTTTAATTTTAGGGGTGTCATGGTTAAATTGATTGTAATTGTTTAACATATTCTTGGAAATTATGATCTTTTTTATTGGTATTTGGAATAAAATAAATGCATTTTTTTTGGTTAAGTTTACTTACCAGTATTACCAGCATTGGAAAAATAACCAGTAAGTAAGGGTTAAAGTTTAGCAATTGCTCAGTGCCATGACCATCATATCTATTGTGCTGTAATAAGCTCTTAGCGAATACACAACGTAGATCCACAATACACATTTTATTTCATTTATAAAACTAAAAGTCACACTGAATACAACATAAAACAGAAAGAAACAAAATTCAAAGCTCGATTTCCCATGAATAGCAGAACACACATTGAAAATGATCATAGTACACATCTGTTTTATTTAAAACTACTCTAAAAAGCGTATGTGAACTGTACGTCGCGTTTTAGAAAAACCTCTATAACATAGTCAAGCATATCAAGCCTAGAAATAAGTCAATCATACGTTCATGTTAGTATTTATATACTTCATCAGTTAAACATAGTAATGTACGTTAGTCATGTACGTGTCGGTTTTCTTAAGTACACGCATTCAAATTGTCATTTACTGTCAAAGTTACATATTAAATATTTTCAGCACACAACTTTTCTAACTCTCCCTTTTAATATATACATAAATTTAAATTACTTTAAATATTCATTAAGAAATATAATTTGTGACAAAATCTCTTAACATTATAAACAATAAACTCATTTTTTGACATTCCGGAAGGAAAATCGCACGTTGATTAAAAGCCAAACAGTATTAAAACACACAAAAGTTGGTCAACTGATTCTAAGCATTTTAAAGATATAAAAATCCCATCTTGAATGTTTTAATATTATTTATTTACTGTTTCAAATATTAATCAAAATGACAATTTGAATACAGTAATGATTGTTTAATAAAAATGACACAAAGTATGAATGTATTTTTTAAACGAAAGTAAGTGAAAGGAACTCCATTTCTTAAAGAAATGAAACTTTTAAAGTAAATCAATATTTAACAAGTTAATTGGTGAAAACGTAACAATAATGTTTTTTTTTAAAAACATAAGAAAATAAATGTTTTTATGAACAAACTACATATTATCATATCATTCATAACGTTAAATTATACCAGTAAAAGCAACACTTATTAATGTATAAAAGCAATGTTACATTGGCTCTAAATGAAAACAATCGAGCTTACAAAACCTAAATATATGTAACTATAGATGCTATTTACTTCAGTCAAAAATATTGCAACCAGGCGGCGCAAAAATTGCACGTACCTGATAATTGTTAACACATATGGTATGCCAATTGTTTATGAAACGTTTTAGGCAAAAACAACGTTTTTTTTCTATTGTCAATATTATTTGCATAATTGAAACATCATAAACAATAATAGAGCTGGAAAATCCCTTTTTGCAGCGCACAAAACGCACATTTATTGAGCCGTTCAAGGTAAATTGTTTTAAAACTCAAACGCTGTAATTGATTTCGCCAATAATTTTAGAATAAGAGCCCATCTCGATGATTTTTATTAGTTCCAGAGTTACTGAGGTATTTCACATAGAAAATGGAATTTACTGTTACAGGATAAGTTAAACCATTTAAGGTTTTCTAATGCAAGGCACAATATTGAACTATCTGATCTTGGATAACTAGGAAACCATTTAAAGTAACCGCTATTTGTTCCATATGTATATTCCCACGGTGACGTTGAACTTTTGCGTCGGCCTCCAATGATAATATCAATTACAGAAAAACCACTCAACACGGTCTTGACATCAGCATACTTCAAGTCTGAGTTGATGTTGATCAAATGTCAACCATCTTCATTGCATTCAGCTTCTGCATCATCGTGATTTTTACTTGTCACTTGAAGTTTTATACAAAACCCATTCGAAGTGAAATTATAGGTCTTTGGACACACTATTTGGCTACCTTCACATAAGCCGAGGTCTGTCTCCACCTCTGATATTTTGCCATTTTCACTTGTTTCACGAATCTCTACTTCGATTTCAAATTCCAAAATGATTTGAAATTTTTACGCCACATTCAGCCCATTGTGCCCATCCAGAGCATTGATGAAGATTATTCATCGCCATTCCTATGAAAGTGAGCATGGGCTTGTTCAAGCGTCTTCCCATCTGTATCAACGTTTTGCCACTTATACTTTCTCCATCAATACCTGATGTTTCATCGTTTGCGTCACATTGTATTATTTCATTCATCAAAATAAGCACAAAGATCAAGCTCATTAGAAACTTGCCTGTATAACAAAACCACATTTTGTATTGTTTCAATATTTCTATGCTTAAAACGTTAAAGCTCAAAGTCTGTCGTTTAAATGCAGTTTCAACGTCTCAAGTCAATATATTCTATGCATATAAAAGAAGAATTCCTTGAACAAGATTAAATACATTTTCAATGTGGGGGATTCAAAAAGTGTTCGATTCCTTTTGGTCTCATGCAAATTTTCAAATAGAGATGTATATTACTAAACATGTATTACTGACCTATACAATAGGAGGCACGTAACACTCATCGATGAGTTTCATAACTATATGTTATAACCAATTTGTGAAAATATACCTTTCATTCATTTTTCTTGCTTTTCTCTATTAGTTTAACAAAACATTTTGATATGATTTTTTAACTTAAATTCTATGTTACTGACAATTGTTGATTTAAACTCCTAGAAACATTAACCTTTTTGAAACTGATACATGCGTTACATATTATTATGTACACAATTTATATATAATATGTTGTCCTACATAACACTTCTTATTATCAATTTCATTCATTCAACTTTTCATGTATATATGCAATAATAATAATTAATTCTAAAATGTTGTTTTAGTTTGTTGTATCTTCGTTGTATCTTCGTTATTTTTCGTACTTGAGTGCTTTAAGTTCATTTTCAAATAAATTCTAAAATTATTTTTAAACATTATCTGAAGAAAACACATTAAATTTTATACTTTGCAGCTAGCTTATAAAACATTTTCTAAATAAAAAATTATAATTATTTGATAAAAAAACACGTATAAAGACTTTTTCGTCTTCTTGTGATTGTGAAATAAGGAACTTATATTGCAATATCAGACAAACAGTTTCTTGTAGATTTTTTCTCTTCATTATTTTATCATACTGGAGTGTTTGTTACATTTTCCAAAAAATCTATCAATATTTATAAAAAAACACATTTACATTTTTCAGGTCTCTTAAACATTTTATACATTAAACACTTGAATTATTAAAAGAAAACATGTGTAAAGACTCTTCTTTTGATTTTGTTATATGGATCTTATATTGCAACATCAGACCAATAGTTTTTCAACAATTTGTTGATCAACCCTCAGTTTTGTAGTAGATCCTGTTTTCTTCAATATTTTTGAGAATTAGCACATGATTCTAATTAGATGTTTTTAACGAGAATAAAGTACAGTGAAATGAAATTTTATCTGGTATTCATAACTCGTATAATTACTTCTACTGAGAAATTTTGACATTTTCCCATGGACCTGTTTCTCATGCAAAAGAAAGCAAGCAGTGTTTGAGTGTTTACATTGCACACGAAGGCATATATTGCTCGATTCAAGAAAAGTACTTCACTTTGCTTTTAAAATACTCTGTCAAATAAACAAAAAATGTTGCACTGATGTTATAGACCACATTCTGTATGTGATTGTATTAAACAGTTTTAATGCATTATTATACAAAAGGTTTCACAAAGTTCTTTAATAATATATTAATTAATAGAATTGTTTATTCCAGTCCCTATATTTTTTAAAGGATAGAAATTGCCTTTCATATTTCCTGCCAATTAATAATTATATTTAGCTCTGAGACAAACCAAAACAACAACAACAACACAAAAAACAACAAAAAAAAACAAACAAAAAAAACAACAAACAAATATTAAACAACTCAACAAAACGAAACAAAACGGCATCATCTTAGTCGTTTTATATTTATTATATTTCAAAACATGATCATTCAATGTTATTTTGCAGTTATTATTTTTTTTAATAAACACTTTATTAACATGATAACTAAAATGAAAAGAATAAGTCGTAGCATGTATAAAGACTTTTCTCGAAAACATCATCTGCTTTCCCCAGGGAGGTAGCTTTGCACATGTCTATCATTACATTACCATACAAATTACTTCCCTTGTCTATCCAAACATCTCGACACCGATTCGATGTCAGACACATGTTGATCACGTGATATGAAGGTATGTTTACATAATGTCTTAACTTTACAATTATGAAAAATGTCTTTAATCCCTTTTAAACTAACCAGATGTTTGTTATTTGTTATTTTAAACACAGTTCTAAATTACCACACTAGACTGTGTAAACTGATAATATTGTTTGGTTTTATTAACCTGTCAATTACATACTGATTACACGGTCGATGCACACAGTATATTAATCTTCGGTAGATTTTCGGTAAGTTCCGTGAGATGTACGCTGTACGATGGAATTTAATTTAATTTGTATCTCTCAACAAAGTGTACTCAGCGTTATAGCGCAATAGGGTAAAGCAGCACGAGTTTATACTCTAAGTGCCACACGTGTTTTAAGTTCGAGACCGCGTAGGTCTATGCTTTTATTTTCTTATTAATACTTTCAACAATATTGGAGCTCTATATGATTATTTTATGTTTTGTTCGTTTTGTTTTATTATGTTTTACTTAATTTTGTTACATCTATATTTTTTTTAAATAACATGTTTTAAGAATTCATGTTTAAAAATTAACACGGATTTAAATCAATAAATGTCTTTTCAATGCTGTAAAACACACTACAAACTGTTCCATTAAAATATACGGCAAAAAATAAAGAAAGAGTACTACTAAAACAATGGCAACAGCAAGGATCGAACCACAGACCTCTGAATTATCAGGCATTCTCTTAACAGACTGTACTATTGTGAATTAACGAAAACCTTCACATTAAGCTGGCGTGACTTTCAATCCATGACTAATATACTCCACATTAATTCTCGTAAACTACACGGACCAAACCGAAGTGGGATCGAATATTTAAATGAGTTCTATAATGTATGCATAATTGACAGGTCAATAAAATCAGACTATATAATACGCACACGTATATCCATTTAACAGTTACTTGATATTTAACAACTTTTTAATTAAAGTGACATAATGCCCTTCCACCGATATACAGTGACAATCGCCTTTTTCGGCCTTTTTCGCCAGTTTTCACATTAGCCATAATCTGTAGAAATCTCATAGTCTCTACTGCCGAAGTTTTGCCATTTTCTGATGTTTAAAAAAACAAAACTTTCTGCTACGATGTCTTATTCATGCTAAATTTAGTACACTTCCTGTGCCTTATACATAACAGGCGTTTTTGTTATTGCAATCCCAATTAACGTAAGCAAAGGTTTGTTCAAAGCTCTCACCATTTGTATCAACGTTTTGTCACATAAACATTCCCCAAGAATATCCACAGTCGTATTGCCTGTATCACAACCCACTTTTTATTTATCAGAATAAGTATCAAAGTCAAGCTCACTTAAAACATGTCGCCAATAAGTACCCATATTTTATATTTCCATTTACCTTTTTAGCTAAAAAAATAATAAAACAAATTTTTACTACTGTTTACGCACACTATAAGAAATACATTAACCCATTACTTCATATACACGCCTTTTAACGCCTTTTTCACCCCCCCTTTTTTGTTCTCTCAAATGGTGAAAAAATACCTTATTTAGGCCCCCAACACTTGTTTTTGTTTGAGAAATGTTGTTAAAGAAAATTTTGGACTTGTGAGAGGCTATAAATGACCTCAGATTGATCATAAGGTAACGTGTAACCAACGCTGAAAAGCATTTGACTCTATCTCAATCCATTGAGAAGTTGCAGCACTTTGAAATCAATTATGATGGAAAAAATCAACGCAAAATAGTGATTTTTGGCAATTTTGAGATGTCGCCAAGAAAATTTTGGACTTGTGAGAGGCTATAAATGACCTCAGATTGATCATAAGGTAACGTGTAACCAACGCTGAAAAGCATTTGACTCTATCTCAATCCATTGAGAAGTTGCAGCACTTTGAAATCAATTATGATGGAAAAAATCAACGCAAAATAGTGATTTTTGGCAATTTTGAGATGTCCCCTCGTTGCCATGGTAACAGAAAATTTAAGCCTGAGCATGTTGTTGCAAGGGCATTGGTCCAGTCAACATTTGTGCCAAGTTTGATTAGTGTTGAAGCAGTTTTTATAGTATTATAGCAATTTGAACTTGTAACGAGAGACTTTTCAATGAAAACAGCCATTTTTCACAAAATGCTCATGAAGTAATGGGTTAAATGCAGTTTCAGTATAGAGGTTCCAAAAAGTTAAAACAATCATTTTGTGCGTGTTATTTGTTAGCTGAATGTTTTTGGTTTTTTAAAAACAGTCAACAGGATGACTTATGACAATGACTTTTTTACGCTAGATAACTAATTTTGGCTATAAACACGCGGCCAATGTGCATCACATTTGTGCATTAATATTAGATATATACAAATCCGTCCATTCACGAATATCAATGCACTTTAAAAAAATATCTGTTAAATTCTAAGCGTTACCATCACATTGGCTCTAGCATTGTCTAAATGTGCTTCAAATTTAAGCAAAGTCATTTACTTTTACCTATTTTCCCATTTACCACAACCATATTAAAAGTAAAGTAAGCGCGGAAAGACTAATTAAAGGACATTCAAACATTTGAATGAAAATGGGGGAGGGGGGATGCAGGTGTATGTGTGTTTGCTTGGGGGGGGGGGGGGGGTGTTAGGGCAGGTGAAGCTAGTATCAAATACGAGCTTTGTATACGAAAATGTTTTGTACGATCTTGTGACGTTAAACAATTTGGCTGCTTGTTAATTTAATATTTTGTGACGTATAATTAGTGCCCTTTTTCAAATGGTCTATACGCTTTTGTAAATATACTAAGATTTATCAACCAAGTTCTTAATTACCTTCCATACAAATTCAGTTCGCCATACTGACGTGACATATTTATTATGTATGGAATGTCTAGTATGATACATTTGTATAAGAATTATTGCATGTAGTTAGTAATAAAGTTTGGATTATCGAAAGCGCATGCTATTGAATAGATGCCGTATGTTATTGAATAAAGTCCCTATGCACACAGCTTTTTAATGCTCAGCCAGTGTTGTGCAGATAAATATGCTTTATTTTTATCACAAATCATAAATATAATGGTCTTAAAGTCGCTTAATGTACAGTTCCTCTCGTAGTGTATGGTGTTCTTATATACATTCTATTAAAGAAGGTATATTCTTTGTTTTAATATTACTTTGAATATTAAAACGTGAACCAACCTGTGAAAGAAGTAATACGCTAATGATTTTATCAGCTAAATAGCAACTTGTGTGCTACCTAACAATGGAATATATTCTGATATCAAATACACTTGGAAAGTTAGATAAATGCTTATTCGACCTTGAACCTTATGTAACACCGGACGTTGTTTATTCTCGAGGTTTGTTGTTTTAATTTATTTATAATTTTATATATATGCCACAAATAATTGAAAGTAAGTAATGTCCGTGTAGTACAAAAGCAGAAGAAGTATCAAGTGGCCAATATTTTTAGTGATTTTATAAAAATACCTGTTTTGAAATGTTAACATTGCAACGGAAAGAACTGAATTCATATTCTTATTCTCTCTGAACATGAACTATGATAGAGAAAATCATTTTGTAGAAGCGGCATTTTTTTGTACCAGAAGCAAATTTCACTTAGACGACTTACATATGAAAGATGTTATTGCACTGTCACACGAATAATTAACAAAAGTGAGACAGTATAAAATCATATAAATGTACAAAAGCAAAATCAACCACAAACAAACGAATAAACCTTGCTATTATTTTAAATATTTGTCACGTTAACCGGTTTCAGAAGACCTTGCTATTATTTTAGTCTTAATAATATTATATCAACTATAAAGGTTTAAAAAAAACCTTAGCTATTATTTCACGACATAGATCACATTAAATGGGTCATTTTTATTATAATAGTGACAATAATATAAGACCTAGCTATCATTTCGTAATATCGACCACATTAAACGATTCTAAAAATCTAGCAATTACTGTGCAACAGGATTGATCTTTTCCATACACATAAATCCAAAGGTAAAATGTGATATATAATTATAAGAAATAACAAAAGCAACTTTTTCTTTCAGAATTTCAAATAATTATTGACAAATAAATATCTAATGAACATGTTACATACGCATATTTGATCTTTTTCAAGTAAATACAGAATTGGTCCTACTAGCTCATTTATGTCTTTTGAAAGCGAAATTCCCAAAGGTGTAGTCTCTGCAAAGTTGTTACATTTTGTATATGTTGGCTAGAAAAGGCTAGAATTCTGAACAGTGTTAGAATCATCATTCCATCGCTTGCTTCACAGAAAATAATTGCTCCCCTATTCAATTCTACCATTGTTTCACACTGATATGATGTATTAAAAATATATATTCTTTTTAACAATTATGTTTTGAGGTTGAAATTTTAGTTTGTTTCTGTCAAAGGTTTAGAAGTGATAGCATTGTACATGTGCATTGACCATATAATATTGTTCCATTAATCCTCAGACATGAATACAGTTTTCTTACTAAAGATAAGGACATCTTTTTATAATGTTTTAATAATAGCTTAAAGCTAGCTTAATGCTAGTCATGTAAAGATAGCAGTGTTGAATGATGAATAAGTTGCCATAACAATAGCAATTCATGGTAGTTTATCTTTCATCACAGATGGTTAAGCTATATGGCTTAATTGATCTGTTTCTAAAAGAATAGAAAAACTACATTTCATAATTGAAAACAATAACATTCCCCTGGCTTTATAAATCTGTAATCTGGATTATTTTGTTTTGGGATTTTGAACCGGCTTAAACTGAAAAGTGTGCATGCCTCTTTTACGTACTTTGTTAAGTTATCAAATTGATCGAAGATGTAATAATTCTGTGGCTGTTCACTGGCAAAGTAATTCCTAATCGCGCAGACTGTTCTTACAAATTCAAACTCTAAAGCAACCTTAATTTTTCCAACAGATAGTATTGAACAGACTGACACCCTGGCTACTTTTTACTAACACCGTTCACCGCCATTAAGATTCAGTCAGAACAAAAATACACGGGTTCCGTATTGGTCATATTCATAAAACAAATATCCACCTACCTTTTGCAAATCATTCTCGTCTTTAAAACTTTGATGAGAAAATGTTACCGTTGTAAAATATAGACCGCATAATATGTTCTCGTTTTATAATAAGCTTCCTCTTTTATAACCGATTTATAAAAGAGAGAATAGTAATTTGTAAAAAGGCGAATGGTTAGCAGCTTTGTTGCAAACAAGATACCCAAAAAAAATTTAAAAAATAAAAAGTGCCAAAAATAAATTTGGGGGGTTTTAAATAAAAATTTTGAAACAGGGGAAAAAAAAATTCCTGTGACGCTATGTCTGCATCTCTATTCCAGACAGGCATATAGAATATGTTATAAAGTAAGTCAACTTTCCCCAATGATTTTTAAAATTTGAATCGAAACTTTCCCTTTTAATATTTAATTATAAATTATCCAACACGCGTTGTCTCAGCTTTTGACCGGGATTAAACTTGATATTTCACTGAAGGCACAAAAAATTTCCTGCAGCGTTTGTATTTTTAGAAAAATAGACCCAAAAATTTCCCTGTGAAGATAAAAAATAATGGTGAAAATTATTGTAATTTTTTTTATATCGAATATCTTTTGTTTCATAATTTTAAATCATTTTTAAACAAAATTAAATTTTTTTTTTTAAAAAAATTTTTCCAGACAGAGGGCCTCTAGATAGTCAAATCAGTCATCTGCAAACTTTTAACAGACCGAAGACATATTTTCCCCTGAAATAAAAGAAAACATATTGTTTAACTAAATTAAAATGCACCTAACTGTTGAAAAAAACTTGAAATTGCGTCCTATAATTTCTCTGGGGGTTTTAAAATTTTTAAGTCGACCGAAGTTTTCACAATACATTTTGTGGGATGATTGGCTATGTAAAAATCACCAGAAATAACTTCGTAATTGGTACTGTTAGAATTTTCCCAAAATTTATTATTGAAAAATTTTTATATTGCCTTTCTCGACATTTTTAACTAAAATATGAACCATCTGATTATAATTTTTAAAAAATTTTTTCCAAAAGTTAAATAAATATTTTACTGTTTGATTGAAATACTGACATATGTTTAACGTTTCTCGAATTGTTAAGTGAATTATATGTATTTTCAGAACAATAGTCGTACATTTTTATCAAGATAAAGTTTGTATGTTAAAAGATATAACTATAAAAGTTCGTAGATTTTTTTCTCTTTTGTCAAATCAAATGACATTTACTTTAATTTCTTCATAATTGTATGTTCAATAATAATGTCTTTGCTCACGTATGCGTGCATGTAAAAAAATCAAAGTCTAGACAATATTTCATTGCCGGATATTAAAACATGCTGATTACAAGCAACACAATTATAATGCCTTTCTTTCCAGAGTAGAATCACCGATGTTCCTTAACCTTGTTGGAAAGCCCCACGTGAAATGAACCAAAGCGCCTCGCGGGATTCGGACCTAAAGCGGCAAGAAGCAAGTGGTTTGAGGTCAGTGATTTAACCACTCGGGCAAAAGAAGTTCATGCAAATATTTGGCTATCCCTTTCCATACGCTTTACTTCCGACGATTAGTATTGCTCGTAACGTGTATATGCAATGATCGATGCTCGTCATAACTTATGTTTGGAACATAGGAATTTATCATGCGCTCTTGATACCTTTTGATTGGGCTAGGAGTTGGAGAGAGGGGTGGTGATTACATCATTGTGATTAAAATGGACATTTTTTCTATTTTCTTTTTCAGAAATTTGATGTGATTGTACCTTGCATAGGTATCTGTGTTTTTAAAGTTTAAATAGAGGCAGTGGTCATTGCTTGAATAAAACGTCAAAGGGGCTAATGTTACAGAGGTGCGAACAATTGTTGTCCTTTCATTAGAGCATTGTTTGTTTGTTTTTGTTTTTATAGTTTTACAGCGCGCCAGCATAAATAAGGTCATATGGCGACGAAACAAGAAAAATGAATTTGACTAGGTTCGGATGTATGAAACTAAAAGCAACATCAGTGGTCAAAACGACCTTAATTGCTGGAGCTAAGAGATGCATAGATTCCAATAATTCGAACCCATTTCGTCGCCTCATACCATTACGCGGGGCTAAACGGTGGTTACAATTCTCAGCAAAACTTTATAATACTGTATAGGGTTTCTTTAATTTTAAATGCAAGCCTGTCTTTTTATGAATTGATAATTAAATCAAATCATTGTGTTATGCTCCTTAACTTTGTCAAGTGGTTTTCTAGACTTGTTCAAATAACAGTATTATATTAATTAAGATCAGTTCAAAATTTTAAGCGCTGTTACATTGTATATCTTTGCAGTTGTGACTATGTCCGAAAAGAAAAGAAATTCTTAATATTTTGTAGCAGAGCCGGTTTGAAACACTTAAAATACCCCACCCACCCCCAAAATAAATAAATAGAAAAAATATGTTATGTCTTTCTTCTTGTGAAGAATTAAAGAATTAAAGTATCGATATATGTGACAAAATTTCACCCTGTAGATCCTTTATTACAATAACAAACTTGAACTTGTAATCAACTTTCTTATACAGAGATCTGAGAATAGATTGTGTCCACAGACACAATAAGATATTATCCATTCTCTTCCATTTATACTGGTGAACTATGGAGACTTGATCCAATTTATGAAATGTACCTTCCCTGTTCATAGATATGTTTGAATCATGTAGAACGTTTGCTACATTGATCAGATAATTTTGGGCCTTTTCTTTGCATACAAAATGTAACTTATAATTCTAAATTATCGCCGAGATAAATTGTGCTTTGTGTAACATTTTGTACACAACTGGATTTGTCTCGTCAAAACTGGTTCAAACACATCTATACATCTATGTTTCTTGATGGTAATGTTTTATTAAGGTAAATGGAAAATGTATCTTTATTATATTTACAATTACGTTGGCCACTCAATACAAAAAATATTGAAATTTTAGTGAGGAAAAAAAGCTGGCCTCTCTGTGATATTTGCTCTTTTAAAAGGCTATTCATTTGGCTAAATATAGTGTCAGGTAATAAAAGAGTCTTATATTAGTTAACATTTATTAAATATATCAGTTTGTCATAGGCCTGCCTTACAAAACATTCCCAGTTACTTTATTATTAAATGTACGTCTATTCCAATGACATCTAATAAATGACCAAGTAAATATTTACTATAGCGTTTCAAGACATCAAAAAATTAAACAAAACTACTTATAAAATAATACGACGAAAGGTATGTCATATTAAAGGAACTCTTTTTTCCACACATATTTCAAGATACTACCAATCAACTTCTAGCGTTTGCAGCACGTGATCTCCTTATATAAATCATTTTTGGATCAATTAAGCTATGTTTTCATCTTAGTCCACATCAAATCGTTACTGTACTCAACTTCAACTGCGTTTGTATTTTCTGAATCCCAAACAGTAACATCAAATCATTGTTGCTCGCCGTCGTGCCGAATTTTTATTTAATCTTTATTAGTCTAAAAAGTTTCATTTCAAATCCATCTTCAAGTTGTACTCGAAGTAGTACAATTCTGTAGAAATGCTTAAACCGATGGTTTAAACTAAAGAGGTAACAAAACATCACTTGGTACAATACTAACTGTATTGGACTCGTTCACAACTACAAACCCATTCAACTTTAAACACTCCGTTTTATATTTAGAATAGAATAATTATATGGTGATTGTTATTATATTTTTATTATTAAGTCAGATTTTTCCAGATTTTTCACCGGACCGTAATGGCGTCATAAGATCGTTTTCTTTTTAGTTTGCACACCTTCACAAACTCATATCTTTACATCATTTCAAGTTATTTCACGGAAACATTAGACTAGTGATGATGTCATTCAAACTAATGTCAAGTCATGCGATTGCTTTCAAATAATCTTAATCGTGTATTACCACTAGGTCTGTCGCATTTAATTAACACGCAGCTGGACCGTCTGGCATTGAAACGAGTTTATATTTTCTTCCCCTTTGGTTCTTGTTAACGTGATTAACTTCCGTTATATGTATCGACTGCAAAAATTAATTAGAAATATCAGAGCACAATTTAGGTGATTTAACCTAAACTTGAAACAAAGTTTGTAACATCTAACATTCAAAATGATGCAGACATACAGATAATAAATAAGTCAACAGTTCTTGTAAAAACGAGTTAAAAACAGTAAAATTTGTCATGGTTTTCATTATACAGTTTATGACGATATATATACTTTTCTTACGTTTCATTTTTCAAATTGGAAGGATTCATTTTTACTTCCTTGTGGCTTCGCTTCAACTGTTGGTCTTTCTCATTCATGATATTTTATAAAGCATGATATATGTTATAAGTTCTTTGCTCAATTGAGGCAGCAAACAATGTAGCAGTTTATCTTAATGTAAGACAGTATTTTAAATCTAACAAAACAAAATATTAAGGCCAATTTAAGCGGACAAAAAATCATATACACCTTTGAATACAGAACAGCTTTCCCCTTTGCTGGCGCTCTATTTTCAATCTAATTTTATCTGGGACATATTATTTTTTGTCCCCCAGATTTGATTCAGAAACAAACTATTGAAATTTATTTAAATTCCTGTTACATGTGATTGCATGTGATGTGAAACCTTTAAAATTGACATCAAGTATTGCACGGTCTGCATTGAGAGTATTTTTATACTATAAAATATAAATCACTGATTGAATATAATTACCGGATATTTCATTAAACGGCATGTGCTATGTTTTGATTCCATTGTACACCTCCGATTAAAGAAAAGATACATGCTGTTTTATTCAAGGGAAACAATATCCTTATTGAAATAGAAATCAACTCATTAAATCGTTGGCGTTGTAAGCTATTCATGTTATTTTATGGAGTAAAGATAAGAGGGATCTCGATGACAATCTTTAGATTTAGGTTAAAGCACTGTAAATGCGATTTTGAAAAACAACAACATTTCAGGGTCGGAATTAAACATTCCTTTCTTTTATTTAACATAAAGAGTAACTTAAGTGTCAGCAAAATAACACAATTGCATCATACTTCATGACAATGTGATCTGCGGAATGATGCTATTCTTTAAACAAGATTATGTTTAATGTCTCAAAATTTTGGAAATACATTATATCTTTATTGCCTAAAAGGTGTTTGGAATTAAAATTCTCGGATTATGCGAAAAAGTGCCTACTTGGTGAAAATACAGCGGATTTATAAGCTTTACTGAAAAGAAGTATGTTACATTTGAATTTTAACCTTTAACCTTTTTTATTGTGAAATGGATTTGCCGAGATTTGAACCCAACTGAAGTTACCGTTTTACAGTAAAACCCGGCCAGACTGCTTGGTAGCACAAGCTGGCCTTGCCTTATACTACTGGAAAAGTCCTTGCACTGACAGTTCCGGCAGGCTATCGGTTACGTCCGGGTTATGTTCGGTCTAAACATACTTATGTAAGCTTGATTGCGAAACAAGTCCTTTCAACTAATAATAATAACTTTCGAGTCCGCTTCCTGGAACTAACCAGTACTGGTGCCATATGAAGAAACACCGTCGTGACCAGATTAGGGCTCGAACTATGATCCCTAGTTTGGGAGGCAGACACCTTAAACACAAGACCACCGCTAACCTTTAAGAATTTATGTTTAAATTAAATTATCGGTAACTTTTCTGTTGACATAAAAATCAGTAAATGTATAATTGGTAAAATAACCACTTTTCAAAGATTTAATATATTGTTTGCCCCTTTCCTACTTTTCTTATAAAGATATATGTGTTCACTTTTTGAAAAACATAATTAACATGTACGCTGAAAACCTCAGAAACATTTTAATCAAAGGCGTATTAAAACGACAATTAGGACATAGTTTATTGTATAATGTATTTAACATTTACCCTATTTGGACAGACGGGAAGAAAATGGAATTAAGTTTAAACAAACTGATTTTAGTTCGATTGTGATGGAAGCTATCAGCTTATTGAAACACTCGAAATCAATCAATCAATCAATCAACCAATCAATCAATCACATTCACAAGAATGCCTAAAATAAAGGTTCAACTTTTGTGAGATTATCTTAATGGTTTAACTTAAAAGAATAGATTACATCAATTACTGTATTGTTTAATTTACTAACGGATTCCAGTCAACGGCCGTTTCTTTCCACTATCATACGATATTGAAGAAATGATGGAAATTACATAATATTGTGCTTTAAATGCATTCATGCATTGGAATATAAACCACTGTTAGTATTTAATTACCGGATATTGGATTATGTCACATGCGAACAGCTTGATCCGATTGTAAACTTCCGGTAAAAGAAAGGTAACATGCTGTTGCATTTATATCTTCGTTTAGAAATCAAATAATTATTTAAATTGACATGAGATTGAGCCAACAATCGGGATGGAAAAAAATGAATCTTTGATTATGTTGACATTGTTTTAAGAAGTTTTTTCCCTTAAACCTAAAAGATAAAGAATCAATTATTCATAGGTTAAGAAACAATAGCTATGGAATATTTGAAGGGAACTATATGATGAATGGTATATCATGCATTGTAAAATCGATATAAAATCCTGTTATTTATATCACTTTGAGATATTAGCTACAAAGTCTTGTAATACGCAGAAATTATCGTATGACTTGTCATAGCGTGGACTATTTTCATGTGCGAAAAGCAGAAGACGCAATTTGAAAGACTCTTTATTTTAAAATTGGAGAACTTGATATCTCAGACAAGTATT
Organism: Ruditapes philippinarum; assembly: GCF_026571515.1. Lineage (NCBI taxonomy): Eukaryota > Metazoa > Mollusca > Bivalvia > Venerida > Veneridae > Ruditapes > Ruditapes philippinarum. The sequence goes on from NW_026854349.1 coordinate 164,211, forward strand.
AGCATTTCCAAAAATGCTTGGAAATGAGCATGGTTCTTGCCTAATACCTTTATTGTATGTGGTCAACATATAAAGCCAATAAAAATACTTGATTTACTCTACCGTTTCGTTCTAGTCAAAATATTTTGACGTGTACATTACAATTGATGACTGCGAATGTTTTGATTCTTGCTAACGTACGTGACTGCTTTTTTTAAACGGACCATAACTGACCTACTACACTATAGTTATGATGCAATAAAACTCTCATAGTTTAAACTCGCCCGGAAAAAGCATTTTTTGGAAAGAAAACAAAGAAAGCACTCTTATTTAGACCACATTATCTAATCAGAAATGACATAGAGCAAAATATTGCATTTTGCTCTGTTTTTTCTGCAAGAGCCTAAAGACTGGTCCTGAGTTCGTAAATTGATAATGGTATCTTTCAGTTGTACGAAAATGTAACCCGGCAAAAAATGGCGGTTTGGCGAGTCTATTTACGAACCCCTTGTTGAAGGTTTATGATATCCATTTTGTTATCATGTGATATTAGATGTTTCGCTTTGATTGGCTTAAGGCAAGCGGTGTACAGGTAGAACTGTTCAAATCTTGTTAATTGTATATATCTCCGTCCAGGAACGGCGATAAAAAATATCTGTCCATAATTGCATGGTGGACATAAGTTTATTACCGTCATGCTTCATGGATTACAAAAAAAGCAACACTTTTTTACTTGTCAAACATGTACACAGGTTAAGTGTTGGGCAATACAATGGCAGTATTGAATACTATGCATTTAGTTGCATGATCTTAGGTTAATGCTTTGAGTTACTGCAAAATGTTTGTTTACTACCTGACTTTGCAACTTTTTCATCACCGGAAAATGTAACAGTAAGTTCTCACTTTTGATTCGTTGCAGTGGATTTCAAATAACTCGAATCCTTTATACCTAAAATCTAAATTATAATTTTAAATCAAATAAATTATTTTGTACACACTTTTTCAATTTTACGTTGACAATAAACTTAAAACAACGGATATTGTTCAATTGATACGAATCCTAAAAGAATAGCTGTTCTTGCACTCAATGTAATAAACCAGTCATTAAAATTCCGCCCGACACTCATCCTCGGGATCCCAGGCTATTATACGTATACCAGTATCGGTAAATACTACGGAGTTCCGTCGATGCCCGACTCCCATCCTCTATAACCTAGGCTATTTACTGTTTACCAATATCGGTAAATATTAAATGTAAGTCGATGCCCGACTCCCATCCTTGGTTACCCAGGCTTTTTACCTTTTAGCTTCTATAAATGTATTCTTTTCCTATAATGAGGAGCGGATTACATTTGATTGGTGTATACAAATATTCAATAAAAAAAATTCTGACGGCGCTAACTAAGAACTTTATAGTGCAATTTTAAGAATCGATTATTGATAAGCATGATAAAAAGAAATTACAATTGATTGGTCTGACATCCATATATTCTCCAAAGGAAATGAGTGAAATTGTGTTAAAAGAATTTAAAAAAAAAACAAAAAAAAAAAACAATCATATGTCATGCACTATTAATACCAAAGGTTTGGAGACGAACTATCCATATAAGATTTCATATCTTTCGTTCTACCCCATTTCAACATTGTGTATATTGAATGAATGTATATCAATATGTATTGTGTATGATTATGAATAAAATATAAAATATTTTTAAAATCATAACAAAAGTCTTGCAAACGAATAATGAAACATAGTAACGAAACACTTAGAAGCAGATTTGATAAAATTTGTAAAATGTATAACCTCATTTTTATTTAGTTTGTAAGATGATAGTTATGAATTATAGAGTATTTAAAGAGACAGTGGTTAATGCAAAAGTTGATTGATACTTGTGTATCATTTTATCTAGAATTCAAACGCAATCTCGTGCACTTCAATTAGAAATGAGTTACAATAAACATTTAATCATTTTATCTAATTTCATAGACTTATTTTGCAAAAAATGTTGTTTGATGAAAAATAATATAAAGTACACACCAATTTGAATCACAGAAACACAAGTTATTAAGCAATCAACTCTTTGAGAAGTATTTGGACAAACGTTTATCAAACATAAGTTAAGTCAATAATTAATTATTGCAACTGTGCTGATTTTTTGTTAAGCTCAAAATTCTTATTTTAAGTACTCAAGTCAAAGGTATTATTATGGTTTCAAAGAGTTTGATTCAACTTCGTTTAAAAGGTTCATGTAAAATACCTCATGAATCATGATTTATTAGAGTACATGTTTAATTTATATTAAATTTATATTAACTATCGACTGAAGAAGATACATTTAAGTATTTAATATACTCAGTATCAAGATACATGAACATTGCAGAATAATCCGGTATGTAGACCAAACACTGTTTCTGTTTTGCTATAAACAACATTGTGACATAAATCATTGGTACTGTTTAATACTTGATATTAGATTATCGGTCATGCGCAAGTGGTAAGCATGTTGCACCAGTATACCACTATAGAGCTAAGCCAGCATTTACATCCATGAAGTCTGGCGGGGCTTTATACTGTATGTGACTCAGTTTTTGTACTTCCATAGAATTATACAGATAACACTGGTATGTTTTTTAATATGATCAGTTCAAAAATTCTAAGCGCTGTTATTTCATTGTACAATGTATGTGTTTGCAGTTGTGACCATGTCAGAAACGAAAACAAAATTAGAGTCTGAATATATCACATCAGGACCGGTTTAAAATACTTACCATATATCAAACAGGAAATGAAATATCATGCTCAAGGAAAATGAAAAAAAGAAAAATAAGAAATTAAAAAATTGTATATAAAGGCATATCATTGCTCAGAAACGATTTTTAAACAATTTTAAACAGGCAAAAATGAATATTATAGCGTTTAAATAATGGTGTAAGTCCATGTTAGATGGTTATAATGTGAACAAATTTTCGCTAAATGCGAATTTATTTGTCATAAAAGTAGCAAAATGTAAACAAAGTAGTATTTTACTTCCATACAAAATATTTAAACAAAATAACTACTAATTGCCAAAAAGCAAGAGAAGAAAAATATGCTTCAGGTTATTGGCCAATTTATAAGATTTTACAGGAAAAAAAATAAAAAAAGAAACGTTTGAGAAATAAAAATAAAGCATAAATTTGTGAAGCATAATGTACCTTTAAAGTATCGATATCATATATGTGACAAAAGTTCACCCTGAATATACTTTATTACAATAACCAACTTGAACATGTAGTCAACTTTCTTCTACAGAGATCTGAAAATATAGCTTTTGCCTACAGACACAATAAGAGGTTATCTATTCTCATCCATTTATACTGGTTAAGTATGGAGTCTTGATCTAATTTATGAAATGTACTTTTCCTGTTCATATTTATATTAGAATCATGTATAACATTTACTGGATTGTTCACATTATCTTTGCTTAGAAAATCTAGCTTATAATTCTAAATTTTCGCCGATGTATCTTGTGCTTTGCGTTACATTTTATATACAACTGGAAATGTCTCGTCAAAACTGGTTCCAACATATCTATGTGTATGTAACTTGATGGTAATGTTTAATTAAGGCAAATGGGAAATGTATCCTTATTGCATTTACAAGTATGTTGACCACCTAATGAAAATAATATTAAAAGTTTAGTGACGAACGAAAAGCTGTCCACAATGTGATTTTTGCTCTTTTAATATATTCATTTGGCTTTATATAGTATCAGGTGATGAAAGGAGTCTTATATTAGTTAACATTTATTAAATATATCAGTTTGTCAAAAGCCTGTTTTACAAAACATTCCCAGGTACTGCGTCTATTCAAAACGACATCAAATAAATGACCAAGTATATATTTACTTTTAGCTTTTCAAAATATAGAAAAAAAAACAACAAAACTTCTTATAAAAGAAAACAACTAAAGGTATGTCATATAAAAGTAACTCTTTTTCCACACATATTCTAAAATTCTTCCAATCAACTTCTTGTGTTTGCAAAACGTGATCGCTCTATATATAAATCATATTTGAATCAATTCACGCACGTTTTAATCTTAGTCTAAAACATCACATCAAATCACCACTGTGCTGAACCTCAACCCCGCTTATATGTTCTGAATCCCAAACAATCTAAGTCTAAAATGTTCATTTCAAATCAATCTTCAAGTTGTACTCGAAGTAGTAAAATTCTGTAGAAATGCTTAAACCGATGATTTAAAATAAAGAGGTAACAAAACATCACTAAGTACAATACTGACTCTATTGGACTCGTTCACAACTACAAACCCCTTAAACTTTCAACACTCCGTTTTATATTTTGAATAGAAAATTATAAGGTCATTGTCATAATTTTTTTCCAGATTTTTCATCGGACCGTAATGACGTCATAAGATCGTTTCCTTTTTAGTTTGCATACCTTAACAAACTCATATCTTTACATCATTTAAAGTTATTTGACGGAAACATTAGAGTATTGATGATGTCATTCAAACTAGTGTCAAGTCACGCGATTGCTTTCAAATAATCTTAATCGTGTATTACAACTCGGTCTGTCGCATTCAATAAACACACAGCTGGACCGTCTGGCATTAAAACGAGTTTATATTTTCATCTTAGACGAAATTCCCCTTTGGGTCTTGTTTACGTGATTAACTTCTGTTATAAGGATCGACTGCTTGAAACGTATGCAAAATTATGCAGACATACAGGTAATAAATAGGTAAAAAGTTCTTGAAAAAAAACAAGTTAAACAGTAAAATCGGTCATGGTTTTCATTATACAGTTTATGACGTTATATAGTTTATATACTTTTCTTACTTTTCATACACACCTTTGAATACGGAACAGATTTCCCCTTTGCTGGCGCTCTATATTCAATCTAATTTTATTTGGGACAAAACATATTATTTTTTGTCCCCCAGAAACAAACTATTGAAATTGATTTAAATCCCTGTTGCATGTGATTGAATGTGATGTGGAACCTTTAAAATAGACGTCAAGTACCGCACGGTCTGCATTGAGAGTATTTATTACTATAAAATATGAATCACTGATTTAATATAATTACCGGATATTTCATTAAACGGCATGTGCTATGTTTTGATTCCATTGTACACCTCCGATTAAAGAAAAGATACATGCTGTTTTATTCTAGGAAACAATAGCCTTATTGAAATAGAAATCAACTCATTAAATCGTTGGCGTTGTAAACTATTCATGTTATTTTATGGAGTAAAGATAAGAGGGATCTCGATGAAAGGACTGTAAATGCGATTTTGAAAAACAACAAAATTTCAGGGTCGGAATTAAACATTCCTTTCTTTCTTTTGTTTAACATAAAGAGTAACATAAGTGTCACCAAAATAACACAATTGCATCATACTTCATGTCAATGTGATCTGTGGAATGATGCTATTCTTTAATCAAGATTATGTTTAATGTCTCAAAATTTTGGAAATACATTATATCTATATTGCCTAAAAGGTGTTTGGAATTAAAATTCTCGGATAATGCGAAGAAGAGACTACTCGGTAAATACAGCGGATTTATAAGCTTTACTGAAGAGAAGTATGTTACATTTGAATTTTAACCTTTAACCTTTTTTATTGTGAAATGGATTTGCCGAGATTTAAACCCAACTGAAGTTACCGTTTTACAGTAAAACCCGGCCAGACTGCTTGGAAGCGCAAGCTGACCTTGCCTTATACTACTGGAAAAGTCCTTGCACTGACAGTTCCGGCAGGCTATCGGTTAAGTCCGGGTTATGTTTGGTCTTAACATACTTATTTAAGCTCGATTGCGAAACAAGTCCTTGCAACTAATAATAATAACTTTCGAGTCCGCTTCATGGAACTAACCAGTACTGGTGTCATATGAAGAATCACCGTCGTGACCCAATAAGGGCTCGAACTATGATCCCTAGGTTGGGATGCAGACACCTTAAACACAAGACCACCGCTCACCTTTAAGAATTTATGTTTAAATTGGATTATCGGTAAATTTTCTGTTGACATAAAAATCTGTAAATGTATAATTGGTAAAATAACCACTTTTCAAAGACTTAATATATTGTTTGCCCTTTTCCTACTTTTCTTATAAAGATATGTATCTTCAATCTTTGAAAAATATAATTATCATGTACGCTAAAACCTCAGAAACATTTTAATCAAAGGCGTATTAAAACGCCAAATGGGACAATTCATAGAATTATGTATTTAACATTTACCCTATTTGTACAGACGAGAAGAAAGTTTTTGGAATTAAGTTTAAACAAACTGATTTTAGTTCGATTGTGATGGAAGCTATAAGCTTATTGGAACACTTGAAATCAATCAATCCAATCAATCAATCAACCAATCAATCAATCAATCAATCAATCGAACGATTCTTCGATTTTGACACTTCCAATCACAGTGATTACGTCACGCTTCGCTGTTGTACTAATTAGGGAAACTCGAAGCTGCAGACGTATTTGTTGGTGTGAAGGAAAAACAAGTCTAACTATTTTTTTTGAAACGCCATAAAGAAAATATGTTCTAATATATATATGAATGGCCGGACTAAATATATCTGTTTTTACTTTGTACACAGTTTGGGAAGTTTTTATTATGATTGACTGAAATGGTGTAGAACTATATTGTTTTATATGAGCATGGATATTGTTGAAATTAGTCAAATGCAGGAAAAATATGGCTTTGGAAGGTTAATTATCGACAAACTATTTTTAGCTTCTCTAACATTATACCTGTTTTATATCTTCATGACAAGAATGTCTAAAATAAAGGTTCACTTTTTGTGAGATTATCTTAAAGGTTTAACTGACAACAATTACTGTATTATTTAATTTACTAACGGATTCCTGTCAACGGCCGTTTCTTTTCACTTTCAAACAATATTGAAGAAATAATGGAAATTACATAATATTGTGCTTTAAATGCATTCATGCATTGGAATATAAACCACTGTTAATATTTAATTACCGGATATTGGATTATGTCGCATGCGAACAGCTTGATCCGATTGTATACTTCCGGTAAAAGAGAGGTAACATGCTGTTACATTAATATCTTCGTTTAGAAATCAAATAATTATTTAAACTGACATGCGATTTTGCTAACAATCGGGATGGAAAAAAAATGAATCTTTGATTATGTTGACATTGTTTCAAGAAGTTGATTCTTTTCCTAAAACCTAAAAAATAAAGAATCAATGATTCATAGGTTAAGAAACAATAGCTAAGGAATATTTGGAGGGAACTATATGATGAATTGTATATCATGCATTGTAAAATCGATATAAAATCCTGTTATTTTATATCACTTTGAGATATTAGCTACAAAGTATTGTAATACGCAGAAATTATCGTATGACTTGGCATAGCGTGGATTATTTTCATGTGCGAAAAGTAGCAGACGCAATTTGAAAGACTCTTTATTTCAAAATTGGAGAAATTTATATCTCAGACAAGTATTAGCATTTCCAAAAAATGCTTGAAATCGCCGTTCAGCCATGAGCATAGGTATTGCCTACTACCCTTTTGTATGTGGTCAACATATAAAGCCAACAAAAATACTTGATTTACTCTACCGTTTCATTCTAGTCAAAATATTTTGACGTGTACATTAAAACTGATGACTGCGAATGTTTTGATTCATGCTTACGTACGTGACTGCTTTTATTTTAAAACGGACTATCACTAAAGTTATGATGCAATAAAACTCTCATAGTTTAAACTTGCCCAGAAGAAAGCATTTGTCTTCAAGTGCAAGTCTTTGGAAGGAAAACAAAGAAAGCACTTTATTTAGACCACATTATCTAAATTAAAATCAGAAATGACATAAAGCAAATCTTGCATTTTGCTCTGTCTTTCCCGCAAGAACCTAAAGACTGGTACTAATTTTGTAAATTGATAGTGGTATCTCTCAGTTGTACGAAAAGGTAACCCGGCAAAAATGGCGGTTTCGCGAGTCTATTTACGCACCCCTTGTTGAAGGATTTTGACGTCCATTTTGTTATCATGTGATATTAGATAATTCGCTTTGATTGGCTAAAGGCATACGATGTACATGTAGAACTGTTCAAATCTTGTTAATTGTTTATATTGCCGTCCAGGAACGGCGATAAAATTATCCGTCCATAATTGCATGGTGGACATAGGTTTATTTCCGTCATGTTTCATGTATTACACAAAAATAACACCTTTTTTGCATTTAGTTGCATAACTTCGGTTAATGCTTTGTGTTACTGCAAAATGTTTGTTTACTACTTGACTCCGCAACATTTGAATCAACGGAAAATGTAACAGCAAGTTCTCACTTTTGATTCGTTGAAGTGGATTTCAAATAACTCGAATCCTTCATACCTAGAATCTAACTTATAATTTTAAATCAAATTAATTATTTTGTACACACATTTTTCAATTTTACGTTGGCAATAAACTTAAAACAACGGATATTGTTTAATTGATACGAATCCCAATGTTCGCAGTTTTAAGGCGCACCAAATGACTGACTGTTTAGAGTCTTGTTATTTTCATAGATATGTATAATAGCATTAGGCTCTATCTTGAGTGTTGTCCTTTTCCCCAACCCCATACTTCCTCAGGGAGTATTAGCACAAACGTCTGCCATTTGTCAAATATCATTGAGGAAAATATTTAAAGTACTCATTTTTCTGGTAAAGCAAAATTATGTTTTTCATGAAATAAAGAATAGCTGTTCTTGCACTCAATGTAATACACCAGTCATTAAAATTCCGCCCGACACTCACCCTCGGGCACCCAGGCTTTTAAACATACTATACCAGTATCGGTAAATACTAGGAACTGTGTATCGTGAGTTTCCGTCGATGCCCGACTCCCATCCTTTATAACCTAGGCTGTTTACTTTAACCAATGTCGGTTAATATCAAATGTAGTGTATATGGAATGTGTACCATGGGTTCCGTCGATGCCTGACTCTCATTCTCGGTAACCTAGGATACCAGTATCGGTAAATAATACGGAAAGAGTACCGTGGGCTCAGTGGATGCCCGACTCATATCCTTGGTAACCCAGGCTTTTTACCTTTAGGCTTCTATAAATTTACTCTTTTCCTATAATGAGGAGCGGATTACATTTGATTCGTGTTTGACATTAGATACATACAAGTATTCAATAAAAATAATTCTGACGGCGCTTACAAAGAACTTTATAGTGCAATGTTAAGAACTCGATTATTGATAAGCATGATAAAAAGAAATTACAATTGATTGGTCTGACATCCCTATATTCTCCAAAGGAAATGAGTGCAATTGTGTTAAAAGAATTAAAAAAAACACACCAAAAAAGCAATCATGTATCATGCACTATTAATAACAAAGGTTTGGAGACGAACTATATAAGATTTCATATCTTTCGTTCTACCCCATTTCAACATTGTGTATATTGAATGAATGTATATTAATATGTATTGTGTATGATTATGAATAAAATATAAAATATTTTTAAACTAATAACAAAGGTCTTGCAAACGAATAATGAAACATAGTAACGAAACACTTAGAAGCAGATTTGATAAAATTTGTAAAATGAATAACCTCATTTTTATTTAGTTTGTAAGAGGATAGTTATGAATTATAGAGTATTTAAAAAGACAGTGGTTAATGCAAAAGTTAATTGATACTTGTGTATCATTTTATCTAGAATTCAAACGCAATCTCCTGCACTTCAATTAGAAATGAGTTACAAAAAACATTTAATCATTTTATCTAATTTCATAGACTTATTTAGCAAAAAAATGTTGTTTGATGAAAAATAATATAAAGTACACACCAATTTGAATCACAGAAACACATTTATCATAAAGTTATTAAGCAATCAACTCTTTTAGAAGTATTTGGACAAACGTTTATCAAACATAAGTTAAGTCAATAATTAATTATTGCAACTGTGCTGATTTTTTGTTTAGCTCAAAATTCTTATTTTAAGTACTTAAGTCAAAGGTATTATTATGGTTTCAAAGAGTTTGATTCAACTTCGTTTAAAAGGTTCATGTTAAATACCTCACGAATCATGATTTATTAGAGTACATGTTTAATTTATATTAAATTTATATTAACTATCGACTGAAGAAGATAAATTTAAGTATTTAATATACTCAGTAAGATACATGAACATTGCAGAATAATTCGGTATGTAGACCAAACACTGTTTCTGTTATGCTATATACAACATTGTGACATAAATCATTGGTACTGTTTAATACTTGATATTAGATTATCGGTCATGCGCAAGTGGTAAGCATGTTGCACCAGTATACCACTATAGAGCTAGGCCAGCATTTACATCCATGAAGTATGGCGGGGCTTTATACTGTATGTGACTCAGTTTTTGTACTTCCATAGAATTATACAGATAACACTGGTATGCTTTTTATTATGATCAGTTAAAAAATTCTAAGTTGTACAATGTATGTGTTTGCAGTTGTGACCATGTCAGAAACGAAAACAAAATTAGAGTCTGAATATTACATATCAGGACCGGTTTAAACTACTTACCATATATCAAACAGAAAATAAAAGATCATGCTCAAAAAAAAAAATAATAAAAAAATAAAAATAAGAAATTAAAAAATTGTATATAAAGGCATATAATGGCTCAGAACCGATTTTTAAAAAAATTCTAAACAGGCAAAAATGAATATTATAGCGTTTAAATAATGGTGTAAGTCCGTGTTAGATGGTTACAATGTAAACAAATTTGCGCTAAATGCGAATTTATTTGTCATAAAAGTAGCAAAATGTAAACAAAGTAGTATTTTTACTTCCATACAAAATATTTAAACAAAATAACTGTACTAATTGCCAAAAAGCAACAGAAGAAAAATATGCTTCAGGTAATTAGCCAATTTATAAGATTTAGGAAACAGGAAAAAAAAAAGAAAAAAAGAAGCGCTTGAGAAATAGAAATAAAGCATAAATTTGTGAAGCATAATGTACCTTTAAAGTATCGATGTTATATATGTGACAAAAGTTCACCCTGTATATACTTTATTACAATAAGCAACTTGAACTTGTAGTCAACTTTCTTCTACAGAGATCTGAGAATATAGCTTTTGCCCACAGACACAATAAGAGGTTATCTATTCTCATCCATTTATACTGGTTAAGTATGGAGTCTTGATCAAATTTATGAAATGTACTTTTCCTGTTCAAATTTATGTTAGAATCATGTTTAACATTTCCTGGATTTTTCACATTATCTTTGCTTACAAAATCTAGCTTATAATTCTAAATTTTCGCCGATGTATCTTGTGCTTTGCGTTACATTTTGTATACAACTGGAAATGTCTTGTCAAAACTGGTTCCAACATATCTATGTGTATGTAACTTGATGGTAATGTTTGATTAAGGCAAATGGGAAATGTATCCTTATTACATTTACAAGTATGTTGACCACCTAATGAAAATAATATTAAAAGTTTAGTGACGAACGAAAAGCTGTCCACAATGTGATTTTTGCTCTTTTAATATATTCATTTGGCTTTATATAGTATCAGGTTATGACAGGAGTCTTATATTAGTTAACATTTATTAAATATATCAGTTTGTCAAAAGCCTGCTTTACAAAACATTCTCAGTTACTGCGTCTATTCAAAACGACATCTAATAAATGACCAAGTATATATTTAATTTTAGCTTTTCAAAATATAAAAAAAATTAACAAAACTATTTATAAAAGAAAACAACTAAAGGTATGTCATATAAAAGTAACTCTTTTTCCACACATATTCTAAAATTCTTCCAATCAACTTCTAGTGTTTGCATCACGTAATCGCCCTATATATCAATCATATTTGGGTCAATTCACCCACATTTTCATCTTAGTCTAAAACATCACATCAAATCACCACTGTGCTGAACCTCAACCGCGCTTGTATTTTCTGAATCCCAAACAATCATGTCAAATCACTGTTGTTCGCCGTCTTGCCTGATTTTTATTTAATTTTTATAAGTCTAAAATTTTCATTTCAAATCAATTTTCAAGTTGTACTCGAAGAAGTAAAATTCTGTAGAAATGCTAAAACCGATGGTTTAAAATAAAGAGGTAACAAAACATCACTTGGTACAATACTGACTCTTTTGGACTCGTTCACAACTACAAACCCCTTAAACTTTTAACACTCCGTTTTATATTTAGAATAGAAAAATAATAAGGTCCTTGTCATAATTTTTTCTACTTAAGTCATATTTTTCCAGATTTTTCATCGGACCGTATTGACGTCATAAGATCGTTTCCTTTTTAGTTTGCATACCTTAACAAACTCATATCTTTACATCATTTAAAGTTATTCTACGGAAACATTAGAAAAGTGATGATGTCACACTATCTTTACATCCACGGAAACATTAGAATAGTGATGATGTCACTCTGACTAAGGCCAAGTCACGCGATTGCTTTCAGATAATCTTAATCGTGTATTACAACTCGGTCTGTCGCATTCAATAAACACACAGCTGGACCGTCTGGCATTAAAACGAGTTTATATTTTCATCTTAGACGAAATTCCCCTTTGGGTCTTGTTTACGCGATTAACTTCCGTTATTAGGATCGACTGCACATATATAAATCAGAGAAATATCAGAGTTCAATTTAACATGGACTTGAAACGTATGCAAAATTATGCAGACATACAGGTAATAAATAGGTAAACAGTTCTTGAAAAAAAACCCAGTAAAATCGGTCATAGTTTTCATTATACAGTTTATGTAGATATATAGTTTATATACTTTTACACCTTTGAATACGGAACAGCTTTTCCCTTTGCTGGCGCTCTATATTCAATCTAATTTTATCTGGGACAAAACATATTATTTTTGTCCCCCAGAAACAAACTATTGAAATTTTTTTAAATCCCTGTTGCACGTGATTGAATGTGATGTGGAACCTTTAAAATTGACGCCAAGTACCGCACGGTCTGCATTGAGAGTATTTTATTACTATAAAATATGAATCACTGATTTAATATAATTACCGGATATTTCATTAAACGGCATGTGCTTTATTTTGATTCCATTGCACACCTCCGATTAAAGAAAAGATACATGCTGTTTCTTTCAAGTAAACAATATCCTTATTGAAATAGAAATCAACTCATTAAATCATTGGCGTTGTAAGCTATTCGTGTTATTCTATGGAGTAAAGATAAGAGGGATCTCGATGACAATTCTTTAGGTTTAGGTTAAAGCACTGTAAATGCGATTTTGAAAAACAACATTTCAGGGTCGGAATTAAACATTACTTTCTTTTGTTTAAGATAAAAATAACATAAGTGTCACCAAAATAACACAACTGCATCATAATTCATGTCAATGTTATCCGCGGAATGATGCTATTCTTTAAACAAGATTATGTTTAATGTCTCAAAATTTTGGAAATACATTATATCTATATTGCCTAAAAGATGTTTGGAATTAAAATTTTCGGATTATGCGAAGAAGAGACTACTAGGTGAAAATACAGCGGATTTATAATCTTTACTGAAGAGAAGTATGCTTCATTTGAATTTTAACCTTTAATCTTTTTCATTGTAAAATGGATTTGCCGAGATTTAAACCCGACTGAAATTACCGTTTTACAGTAAGACCTGCTTTCGTGTCTGCTTCCTAGAACTAACCAGTACTGGTGCCATATGAAGAAACACCGTCGTGACCCGATTAGGGCACAAACTATGATCCCTAGGTTTGGAGGCAGACACCTTAACCACAGGACCACAGCTCACCTTTAAGAACCTTTATGTTTAAATTAGATTATGGGTAAATTTTCTGTTGACATAAAAATCTGTATAATTGGTAAACTAACCACTTTTTAAAGGCTTAATATATTGTTTGCCCTTTTCCTAATTTTCGTATAAAGATATGTATCTTCAATCTTTGAAAAATATAATTATCATGTACGCTAAAAACCTCAGAAACAATTTAATCAAAGGCGTATTAAAACGCCAATTGGGACAAGTCATAGAATATTGTATTTAACATTTACCCTATTTGGACAGACGGGAAGACATGAAATTAAGTTAAAACAAACTGATTTTAGTTCGATTGTGATGGAAGCTATAAGCTTATTGAAACACATGAAATCAATCAATCAATCAATCAATCAATGAATCATTCGAATGATTCTTCGATTTTGAAACTTCCAATCACAGTGATTACGTCACGCTTCGCTGTTGTACTAAATAGGGAAACTCGAAGCTGCGGGCATACTCCTTGGGGTGAAGGAAAAACAAGTATGACTTTTTTTTCTGAAACGCCATAAAGAATCTATGAATGGCCAGAATAAATATATCTGTTTCTACTTTGTACACAGTTTGGGAAGTTTTAATTATGATTGACTGAAATGGTATCGAACTTTATTCTTTTATATGATAATGGATATTGTTGAAATTAGGCAAATGCAGAAAAAATATGGCTTTGGAAGGTTAATTATCGACAAACTCTTTTTAGCTTCTCTAACATAATGCCTGTTTTATATCTTATGACAAGAATGTCTAAAATAAAGGTTCAACTTTTGTGAGATTATCTTAATGGTTAAACTAAAAAGAATAGATTACATCAATTACTGTATTATTTAATTTACTAACGGATTCCAGTCAACGGCCGTTTCTTTTCACTTTCATACAACATTGAAGAACTAATGGAAATTACATAATATTGTGTTTTAAATGCATTCATGCATTGGAATATAAACCACTGTTAATATTTAATTACCGGATATTGGATTTTGTCGCATGCGAACAGCTTGATCCGATTGTATACTTCCGGTAAAAGAAAGGTAACATGCTGTTGCATTAATATCTTCGTTTAGTAATCAAATAAATATTTAAACTGACATGCGATTTTGCTAACAATCGGGATGGAAATAAATAAATGAATCTTTGATTATGTTGACATTGTTTCAAGAAGTTGATTCGTTTCCTAAACCTAAAAAATAAAAAATCAATTATTCATAGGTTAAGAAACAATAGCTATGGAATATTTGGAGGGAACTATATGATGAATGGTATATCATGCATTGTAAAATCGATATAAAATCCTGTTATTTTTATATCACTTTGAGATATTATCTACAAAGTATTGTAATACGCAGAAATTATCGTATGACTTGACATAGCGTGAACTATTTTCATGTGCGAAAAGTAGCAGACGCAATTTGAAAGACTTTAAAGTTTGAGAAATTTATATCTCGGACAAGTATTAGCATTTCCAATAAGTAATAGTTATAGTATATGAAACGAGTTAGTTACGAGGGTATAACACTGGCTGGGGCGACATCAAGGGGTGTTTCTGCTAAAAAATAACGGCCGAGACAAATTTTTTTGCAGAAACATTCCGAGATGTCGCCCCAGCCAGTGTTATACCCCCGTAACTAACGAGTTTCATATACTATAACTGTTTTATCGCAATGGCATGTTTTCTTTTTTGTATAGAAACAAATAAATAAATTAATCGTTAGCTACATTACAGTTATTTAATACAAGGCAGTTTTTCAAGTTGTTTTCGCTGCCGCAAAAAATATATACAAAAGACATCCAATATAAAAGGCGGATTGTATACTGTTACCAAGATTGATTTTAGATTAAAGGGCTTGTTTCATTTCATTAATTATCTTTGTTTATATTTTTCATTGTATTATATATTTTATTTTATTGATTTCATTTTTTATTACTTTGTTGTTTTTTTGCTACTGGGAATGGTCGTCACCACTGCCCCATTGGAGCCTCTATGAAAAAACTGTATTGATATATACAAGTTGCGAAAAAAACTCGACCGATATATAACAGTCGAGTTTTTTTCTATATGAATCAATGAAAAAACTGTACTGTTATATATCAATCCAGTTTTGAAATGCTCATTGAAGTGTACTGAGTATAATGGGTTAGAAAGAACAAAGGAAAAGCTCACAGCCATGCGATAATGCTTAGAATCGCCGTTCAGCCATGACCATAGTTCTTGCCTAATACCTTTATTGTATGTGGTCAACATATAAAGCCAACAAAAATACTTGATTTACTCTACCGTTTCGTTCTAGTCAAAATATTTTGACGTGTACATTAAAATTGATGACTACGAATGTTTTGATTCATGCTTACGTACGTGACTGTTTTTTTTTTGAAACGGAATATAACTGACCTGCTACACTATAGTTACAAGAAAAGCATTGATGCAAAGCATCAAAGGGCGTCCAAGCAAGAAATGCAGCAAGTGAAGATGAACTAGTACACATATGATGACAAGATATTCTTATAAACTACCAGAAATGTATATCACTTATGAATGAGCGGAAAGACATTGTTCATTATGAACTTTGATTGGCATGCTAGAGATTAGAATATTACTTGTTATTTCTTTATGATCGTGGTTATTAATAGCAACGGATATACATGTATGCAATCATTTATAATCCATATGTGTAACGCATGATCAACACGTACCACACCTTTGTAATTGTCCCTTATTATGTTATCCCTATTAGCGAAGACACCCTCTTAAGGTATCTGTTCACACTTTAAGTTAGTAAAAATATGACACTGGTTATATATTACCATGTTGATCATGTTGAGCATAATTGTTTATTATACAATAATTGTAATATCTATTAATTTTAATAAAAAAATACAAATTTTATGAATATTGTTTTCTTTTCTTTTTTGTGTTTTATGTGCTGTTTTAATACTGAGTTTTTACTACTCTTTTTTATTAAAATTGTTAAATAAATTTTAAGAATTCAATTGTCATATTGACCGACGATTATAAGTCAAAGCTTAACTGGAAAAAGTCAGTAAATTATGGTTTATCTTTTAATATATAATATTGTTTATTTTTAATTCATGTACATGTACATTTGTATTTTTCTTTATCATTTTTTTAAATTATCAATCAATTGAATAATTCATAAAATCTAATTTGTAACTTTGAATAATTCCTCGGCATCTTTACTAAACACGGATAACAAATTAAATAAAATGTTTCAAAGTTGATAATGTCATTTTAATACCATAAAAATGTACCTTTTTCTCAATTATTGTACATATCACGGATTTATATTACATATAAATCCGTGTACATATTTATTGTTTTTATCACATATAGATAAAATGAAACATGCTATTGTTGTTGTTTTTTTTCTAATTGTAACGATATCAAACATCTACTCCAAAACCGGGAGAGACCGGACAATAAACGTGTGGTACTATTCGCCGGTCACTAGTAAATCCCGGTCAAAATGGACCGGGCGAGACCGGTAATTACCGATAGGAGTGATAAATAGATATATCTATAAATAGATTTTTGGAATATTTAGGTCATCAACTGATCTTTCTAGGATACATGTACAACAATAACATACCATGATAACCCACTGTGTACTACAAAATGATAAATAAAAAACCCCGAAGAGCGCGATTTATTGACGGAAAAGGTTATTTCATTTGAAAAAAAATGTTTGCATTGCGAAATTCTCCAGTTCGCTATTCATTGTAACATATCGCGACATTTCAATCTTAATTAATAATCAAGCACCCTCATACCGATCGGAATGATCGGCTTTTATTATGACCGACTAAAAGGCTCGAGAAGTTGCTGTCGCCCTTTCACAAAATCTGATTTCATTCCATTAGAGCGCCGCGCTTCGGCGCGGACGCCAATGATGCAATAAAACTCTCATAGTTTAAACTCGCCCGGAAGAAAGCATTTTTTCTTCAAGTGCAAGTTTTTGGAAAGAAAACAAAGAAACCACTCTTATTTAGACCACATTATCTAATCAGAAATGACATAAAGCAAAATATTGCATTTTGTTCTGTTTTTCCTGCAAGAACCTAAAGACTGGTACCGAGTTCGTAAATTGATAATGGCATCTTTCAGTTGTACGAAAAGGTAACCCGGCAAAAAAGGCGGTTTGGCTAGTCTATTTACGCACTCCTTGCTGAAGGTTTTTGACGTCCATTTTGTTATCATGTGATATTAGATTATTCGCTAAAGACAAACAGTGTACAGGTAGAACTGTTCAAATCTTGTTAATTGTATATATTAAAAATTATCCGTCCATAATTGCATGGTGGACATAAGTTTATTACCGTCATGCTTCATGGATTACAAAAATTAAAAAAAAAAAAAAACACACACACTTATTTTACTTGTCAAACATGTACACGGGCAATACAATGGCAGTATTGAATACTATGCATTTAGTTGCATGATCTTAGGTTAATGCTTTGAGTAACTGCAAAATGTTTGTTTACTACTTAACTCCGCAACTTTTGAATCAACGGAAAATGTAACAGCAAGTTATCACTTTTGATTCGTTGCAGTTGATTTTAAATAACTCGAATTCTTCATACCAAGAATCTAAATTATAATTTTAAATCAAATAAATTGTTTTATACTATTTTTTCAACTTTACGTTGACAATAAACTTAAAACAACGGATATTGTTCAATTGATACGAATCCCAAAGTTCGCAGATTTAAGATGCACCGACTGACTGACTCTTTAGAGTCTTGGTATTTTCATAGATATGTATAATAGCATTAGGCTCTATCTTGAGTCTTGTCCTTTTCCCCAACCCCATACTTCCTTAGGGAGTATTGACACAGACACCATTTAGCAAATATCATTGAGGAATTATATTTAAAGTACTCATTTTTTGGGGAAAGCAAAATTATGTTTTTCATGAAATAAAGAATAGATGTTCTCGTACTCAATGTAATACACCAGTCATTAAAATTCCGCCCGACACTAATCCTCGGGAACCCAGGCTATTAAACGTATATCAGTATCGGTAAATACTACGGACTGTGTACCGTGAGTTCCGTCGATGCCCGACTCACATCCTCTATAACCTAGGCTATTTACTGTTTACCAATATCGGTAAATATTAAATGTAGTGTATATGGAATGTGTACCATGGGTTCCGTTGATGCCCGAATCTCATCCTCGGTAACCTAGGCTATTTACCGTATACCAGTATCGGTAAATAATACGGAAAGAATACCGTGGGCTCAGTCGATGTCTGACTCATATCCTTGGTAACCCAGGCTTTTTACCTTTTAGCGTCTATAAATGTACTCTTTTCCTATAATGAGGAGCGGATTACATTTGATTGGTGTTTGACATAAGATACATACAAGTATTCAATAAAAAATATTCTGACGGCGCTTACCAAGAACTTTATAGTGCAATGCTAAGAATCGTTAATTGATAAGCCTGATATGAAGAGATTACAATTGATTGGTCTGACATCCCTATATTCTCCAAAGGAAATGAGTGAAATTGTGTTAAAAAGAAAAAAAAAGCATGTGTTATGGCCTATTAATTACAAAGGTCTTGTCTTGAAAACGAATAATGAAATGATAGAAACAAAAGACTTAGAAGCAGATTTGATAAAATTTGTTAAATGTATAACCTCCTTTTATCAAATTTCATGATAGCTTTAAATTATAGGTATTTAGAGAGACAGTGGTTAATGTTAAAATTTATTAAAACTTATGATTCATTTTATCCACAAGAAAGTAAAAAAGACATGTAGTAAATTAAACGCCCTATTAAAAAATGAATACAATTCGGTAATGTGTTTCTATAAAATTAATATTTTATTAATTTGCAGTGAAATGATTTCTTTTCTTTTTCAAGATCATGCTATAGGCAATTTCCTGCACTTCAATTGAACATGAATCAGAATAAATATTTAATTATTTTATAAGATTCCGGATTTTATAGAATTATTTTGGAAAAAAAATGTTGTTTGATGAATAATAATGTAAAGTATACACCGATTTGAATCACAGAAACACATTTATCATAAGGTAATTAAGCAATCAAATCTTTCAGAAGTATGTGGACAAACGTTTATCAAACATAAGTTAAGTCAATAATTAATTGTTGCAACTGTGCTGATTTTTGTTTGTTTCAAATTTCTTATTTTATGTACTTCAGTCAAAGGTATTATTATGGTTTCATAGTGTTTGATTCAACTTTGATTAAAAGGTTCATGTTAAATACCTCATAAGTCATCATTTACATGTTTCATCTAAAGTCATTATCGACTGAAGATACTTATTTATACTTAGGGGACGTCTAAGCCCCTCACTGTTGTGGGTTCGAATCCCAACAGGGACTTTGAATTCTTTCATGCGAGGAAGCTGTCTAGCTAGCTTACGGAACATTCGTGCCTAAAACATTGCACGGAGGGGCACCAGAGGTCTGCCTTCACCAGGAAAGCTTAAACGTCACCATATGACCTATTCTGTGTCGGTGTGACTAAAAACCCGATCACAGCAAACAAAAATTTATACCCAGATGCATTTAGATACAGAAAATACGCATTGCAGAAGAATTCCGTATAACGGCAAAATACTTTTTCTGTTATGTATTCTACAACATTGTAAAATAAATCACCGGTACTGTTTCATACTTGATATTGGATTATCCGTTAGGCGCACAAGAAGATCAGATTACACACTTCCGATGTAAAAGAGGTATCAAGTTGTTGAATTCTTCATTTCAGTTCAATTAACCCTTAACCTGTTGGAACTTAAATGTTTGTACAGAACCGTATAAAGTGATGCATATTTAAGTCAATAAATAATATTTTGTACAATATCAATACTATAAATTTAGTTTTTTGTTTATATACGAGGATATGATATAGCAATTATGTGAGTTTTTCTTTGCTGATTCATCTTAAATTTCATTTCCTTAAAAAGTAACATTTGTTATGTATATCGCGTAGGATGTATTCGTGTTGCATTTGCTCACCAAACGCTTATCTAAATCTTGTTGATCGTATTGCAACGTTATAAACAGTTCAAAACAGAAATGGTCTTTGATGACTGATAAATAATATACAAAACAAAATATTCGAAATCTTCAATTTTTGATCATTTATCATTAAATGGTTGAATATTCAAATCAAACGTTTATCTTCAAGCAATTTGTTTTATGATTTATACCTGCAAATGTTATAGGTACGAATTGCTCTACTTAGTAGCATAAATAGTTTTTACTTCCATACGAAATATTGTATCACTAAAAATAAATTGCCAAAACACAAACGAAACGAAAGACGGCTCAGCTCTTTGGTCAATGTGAACCTTATTTTGCTATAATAGGACAACAAAAGAATAAAACTTGAAATTAGAATACTATAAATTGTTCAGGCTTTATGAGACTTTAACATTTTTGCTACCTCTACAAAACATTATATCTAATGATAATGATAATAATACTAATAATAATAATAATTATTATAATAATAACATAATAATATATATATAATAATAATATATAATAATAATAATAATAATAATAATAATAATAATAATAATAATAATAATTATAATAATAATAATATATAATAATAATAATAATAATAATATTATGTTCTGTTCTATATCAAATTGAGAGCTTTTTGCTGAAGGTGATCAACATTCATATATTCGCAATCCATCATTACAACAGCATAAAACACATGCTTATCCTTCCTACAAAAAGTAGTATTCATTTATGAGGCTCTAAATGCCTTTAATAGAATATATCGTCATATCTAAAATTTTGTTTTCCGTCCAAAATAATAGCATATCATTGAGGAAGTATTTGCAGAAATGATTTGCTAGAAGGGAATGCAAGCCAACTTTAAAGAATATGGACAACGATGCCATGTTAAACAAATAGCAGAGACAATGTAAATTTAAATTAACATAAAAAAGCAAATGCAAATAATGGCAACAATGTAAATACCAAGTTTAATGCATAACGCAACACTGCCAATATAATTTCATTTCGGTAACAATGCCAAGTTTGATATACAGTGCGACAAGAATGCAAATTTTATCACATAACGATTTCAATGCCAAAGTAGTCATATACATGTTTTAATATGTAAACCAATGTGTATGTATGATTAAGGTCTTACACTATAAACGTCTTACATATAGGTTTTTTAATTTGGCAAGTCATGTAAATGACAGTTATCAATATGACATGATAACATGATATCTTTTATCACCGTTAACTTTGTCTTGTTCTTTTCATAAATACTCACAATTGTAAATAGATATATTGTATTTCATAGGCTCAATTGTACTATCCGTGATCTTATTTGCGGTGATTTCCTTATAATTTTTGTTGTATGTGTTTATTTAATTTCGGATTATATATGTGTTCTTACTGCTAACAAATGTTGAAAGGCTCAATTATTGCATTTAGTACCTTTTTTCAATGCATTTTACTAGTGAATTTGATCTTTGTTATTTCAATTGCACCATTGCGTTAAAATGTAGTATTATCACCAAACATACTGTACCAGAATCCCTTAACCTGCAATGGCCTAAAGATATCAGCCCTGGCCGCCATTATAGTGCCACACCAGGTTGTGCATTTGTGCTCTGTACTTTTGGTGGGTCATTCCCCTGAATTGATATATTGAAATCATCTAAACTAACAAAAGGCTGTACCAAATCACCTATTGTGACTGAGAGGTTGCCTTTAAGGATTGAGACATCAGAATTGCAGCCACCGTGTATTCCTGTTTAGTCGTCAGAGGCGATTAAATGGGTTCGAAAAACTAGAGTTGATGCACCTTTAAGCTCCAGGAGGTGATGTGGTTTTGACCTCTAGTGTTAAACCACACAAAACAAAAGAAAATATTTATATTATACGTTTGTAATGTCGGATTTTCATTGGACAACAATCACATTAAAATTGTCTTTATTTATACTGCTCGTTTGTAATGAACGAATAAGATTTTGGGATAAACGCTTCTTTAACGTAATCTGTATACACGCTCTGTTTATGAAATAATTTGCCATTGTTTCCGAAACAAATGAATACGGATGTTATTATATAATCGTTATCAAGACTTTCTACTGGATCAATAACTGTGTTAAAACAGTTTTTTTATTTCTCTTTCATTTCATTTACAGAGATGCTGGGTTTATTAATGTTTCCTTTTAACTGATGATACTGGGCAATACTATCCTGTAAAACCCTTGTATGTAAAACACACTCAACTATAAAAAAAATCAATTATTATTATAAATTAATTTCTATTCAAAATCCTTTTTACTTGCAGCTCGGGCAATATTAGGTTACATACGTCTATCTTTGGCAACTAAACCTGCTTGAGTCACACATTTTACAATATCCTACTAATTTTTTTAATAGTTTTTTTAAACACAATGTTATGCAAGCATTATTTTTTCATTAAGGGACTTGATAATAATTATATGGATACAAAATAATGAAGATGGATTTCATTGGCAGAAGAAAACAATTAGTTATATTTCCTTACGAGAATATTGCTTTTGTTTGTTTCATCCTGTCTTCATATAGAGTGCAATACAAATATGAGAGACAGATAATTATGTAAATTGAGTTATGAATACAAATCGCTTACAATTTATATCACTCTTTGTTTGTTATGATGTTTTTAATGGACATTTTCTGAATCATTGATTGTTTCGAAAGCAATTGCTAAGCATCAGTTTTGTACTTTTATAGAACTTGATATAAAATTTGCCCTTAAACGGGTGCAACTCTTGGTAGGAAAAAACGAGCTTGTAGTTGTCTTGTTATTATGCTGATTTATTTTTTTGGGGAATAAATATATACTTAAAGATATTAATCTCTAACCTTTATTTAAAAATATATACTGCTGCATCTGAACAAGAAAAAAACGTATTGCCTTGTTTCATTAAATAAACCAATTCATTAGTATAGTTATTATTATTTTCATATCTTATTCATATTAATATAAACAAAACTATTACTGTACACTTTAATTGAAATAAAGTAAGTATACAATACAGCAAAATAATTCACTATATAATATTATTTGCCTGAACACTCCGACTGTCATTTCGAATCAAATTTAACTTTTGTGCAATATTTCATGAAGCGTAATTTTTTTATTAAAAGATTTATTAGAAATCAAAGCTGAAGAATCCCTTGCCTAGTAAACGAATTAGCAATGTAACCATTACTGTAAAATGTTTAAATAGAATAGAGTTAGCACACAATACAGCAAAATAATTCTTTATTATTAATACAATATTATTTGCTTGAATACTCCGACTGTCCTTTCGAATCATATTTTCTTTTTAAGCAACATTTCTTGAAACGTAATTCTTATTAAAAAAGATTTGTTTAAAATAAAAGGTAAAAACTCCTTTGCCAAGTAAAGAATTACCAATTTAATTAGTTTTTGCGACGGACGCGCCCTCAGGCGCGTTCAGAGCTATGTCATCTACACATGGGATTTCGTCGGCTACAATCGCGCAATGTGTCTTCAACCGAATAACAGCCCACGAAATAGTACATGAATTTGATCCTATGAAACTCCCATACTTCGTCGGGATATCTTAAAAACTTCCATATTTAGCCTTTTCAATTTCAAATTAAGTTATCCAAGTTAAAATATAAACGTATTTGATTGGTAAAAACGCTGTAGCCCCGTAGTATTATTGCGCAATTATGCAAATAACTGCTGAAACGATTTACCGCTGTCGGTAAGCAAATTATGCTATAATTAAGGAGTAAGCTCAATAATTCATAGAAATTATAAGCAGGAAATAAATATTTCCCCATTAAACAAAACATTTTTATTAACAGATCAAAAGGTTTTGTGACTTTAGAATAACCAGCGCATTCATAAAAGAAGAACTCTTTTCGTGACTCATATCGCGGGTTTAGCTGAATATCCAGCAGTTATTAATAAATTAGACTACAGAACAATGGTTAGTATTATAAATAATGCATGTAACAAGGGAGTTTTTCAACACTTTACCACCATGTAGTCTTTCATGGTAATCTTTATTGAAGGAAGTTATAATATCAGTTCTACTTCCGATTCTTGTGTTTTGTTTACATAGTTTTCTAGGTCACGATATGAGTGATTATAATAGCCTTCGACCAGAAGATAACACTATTCTAAAAATAGATTCTGCATCATCTGTGCTAACTTTCGGACGAGTAAATAAACCAGCGGATACTTATTTTGTTTACATGTGTACATGCAATACTTTAAGAAATTCTATACAATTGTAAGAAAGCAAACAAGTTGAAAATGGAATAAAGTGTGAAATTGAAAGGGACAACTAAACACTGCAGTGCTTAAGTGACGTAAATGAAAAAAAAATCTAAAAAAAATACACCATTAATTGCTGATGATTTTAACCAAAAATATTTTTAATGAGACATATCCAAGAGAAATAAAAATACAAATTACTTATATTTTATTGTCTATATGCCCACTATGATATAACACGAAGCAATTCTAATTAACATTCTCACATGTATTATGATTGAAGTTTATTTGCATGGTTTTATTTTAGAAATATTTCGTTGACAGTTTTTTTTAAAAATATATTGCTCTACAAATCTCGAACTTGTATGGAACAAATTTTCTCTGTTATATCTTTTATGTTGTTTTTTATCTAAAAAAAGCCTTAATGTCTCTCCGGTTGCATGTCCGTCGCATTCAGTGCTGCAGCACTTTGATTATTCAGTGTTATGCTCTGCACTTCTATCTAGTCAAAGCTTAGTCGCATTATTTTTATAAGCTAAATGGGTTTATATTTTCATTTAAAAATTTTTTCACTCGATCGCGATTTTCTAATTTATCTTAATATTAATAACTAAATGTTGCGATTAATTTTAATATATGGTTTACTAATGTCAACCACCTGTGTCTCAGTAACAGCAAAGTCTACGTTATTTTGTATCATCCCTCGTACCTGTAAAACTGCACAACCGTATTTTAATATCTATTTCAAATTGATAATAGATACAAAACATGTTAGACAGTGTGTTTGACGTTCAAGGTTAAATTGATAAGACATCTTTACATGCAATTATTGCATGTTGAAATTTTAGAAAAATGCACAGGAAAATACACAGGAAAAGGAAAAAAGAAACTAGGCTAGCAACTCCATAGTGGCATATTCTCCCAACAGTTAACCATATAACTAACGCATTGACTATCTGACTAACTTGTTAGTTTTCGTGTTAACACGATAAATAATAGATTATAAACAGCCTGAATAGATATTTTTCTGTTATATAGATAACTAACGAATAGGTTTCTAACTTCTGAAAACACTAAAAACTGCCCAGAACTGCAAAAATTTACCAGTTAAATAATAGATTATTATCTGTTCATCTATAAAACTTTTGTCTTTGTCAACTTAAGTATCAGGTAATTATCTGTATAACTATATAATTTTTCAATTAATAGATAATGCGAATGTTTCGGATGTACCCTTGCGTTACTCATGTATTATCTGTGTACTAAAATTTATCTATTTTACCGCGATAATCATCATTGTTGGCAGAAATATGCCACCATACAACTCAGATTTCATTATGAATAAAGATATTATAACTATTCTTAAGGGGAGAAGTGGCCTAATGGTTAGAGTATCTGCATCTTTACCCAGAAATCATGGATTAGAGCCCTACTCGGGCAACGGCCATGTTTCTTCATATGACACCAGTACTGGTTGGTTCAAGGAAGCGAACTCGAAAGTGATTGATACAAGTTGCAAGAACTTGTTTCGCAATCGAGCTAAAATAAATGTTTAAACTATAATATTACCCCGTCGGTAGCATCATCGTTCGTAGCAGCTTTGGTGCTTTATTTTCAGACTTGTTATTTATGGCTTCAGTCACAATAAAGAGCAACGATTAATCGCTATAGAAAATTATCAGATGTGATCCCAAGGTAACAATACTGCAAATTCCTCACATACTTGACCTTATTTCTAAAATTCTTTCCTAAATTACAAACATGGAATGATGGGAAGTTGTTGAAAAGCTAAATGCCACTTTACATAATTTGTATGTTAGGATAGTCTTGTTGACTTCTTACAAAGTATATTTATTATCATAAATGAAATTGGAAGGAATTTAAAGGAATACTATAATATTTCTGTATGAGTAAATTAATAAAATATGTCTGTTAATATATAAGTTTTAGTTTTAAAATAAAAGTCGCCAAAACACCACATTTGATCTAATATTATTTTTATTAGAATCATAATATTTTTTATTGAATTATACAATATGGATAATATGCCTTAAAAGAGCTTAAACGGATAAGCGACATAAGAGTTGACATTTCTAAGGAAAACAAATTTACTGTGAAACAAATTGTAAAGTAATTACTCAAAAACTCAAAACGTATAATTTTATTCTTTGACAAATTGCAATTTCTCGTCTGCACAATTAGTTTGATTTTTTAAAACGCAAGATGAAAGCCAGATAGTAAACTGTCTATGAAATACAATTATCTATTTGTCAAAATTTCTATGACAAAGCAATTGGATTAAAAGCCGTCTTGTTTTAGCGACAGATGAAAGTCAAGAATGTCTGTCTGCTTATTATCTTATGGATTTGCAAGGAATCTAAGTGACATTCCGATGAGTTGCATTACAAGACGTTACAGCATTTGTGTCCAATGGCCTCTATCAAAGGTTAACTTAGTCTATCTAAAATGATTTTGTTAATATTAGTGACATTCCGACGAGTTGCATGACTAAACGTTAAAACATTTGTGCAATGGTCTGTATCAAAAGTTAATTTAGTCTATCTAAAATGCTTTTGTAAAAAAAAATATATTTAGTAATTATACATTTGAGCATTTTTGGCGTTCAAAATTTTATAATTCAAGTATATTAAAACTCCAACAGTTACAATCAATTTTCGGAATGATATTATTTCACATTTTATAATTGTCATTTTAAAAGCTCACGATACTTTTTAATATACTTGAACCAACTTCCCATTTAGTAAAAGAAACGACGTTTATGCGTATTTATTTTGTCATATTAAGCTTCTCGACTAAGCACGTTTAGACCCGAGAATGAGCAGAATCTGCTTTTGTTTAATTCCCGTATTTTATTTAGTCATTGTCTTAAACGTTCTCAGCTGGCCATATGTAACATGTTTTAAATGTTTCCTTTGAATCTAATATTTTTTTTAAAATCGAAAGATATTTAATGGGCGGCGATTTATGATCGCTATATGACAACTACCATCCTCTTGTAACAGTCTATTTTAACTCATTAAAAAAGATAACTTCAAAGGCATGGAGGGCAACAACAAAAAGTGGGAATTAAAGGATTCCTTATGTAAAAATATGAATGGTGTTATCAATTTTAACCGTCTCAATAAAGGAATAAGATATTAAGTCAAAACAAATCTATTATCTTTGTGAAATAATTGCATCGTCTACTGTATTTATATATCTGATGTACAGCTACAATAATTGACAACTTGTTTTGAATATCTTGGGATCATACACACATTTTATTTAAATTTATTGCGGCTCTGAATCTCATTTATGATAGTGTTGAACAATTGGTTCAAACATAGATTGTACATTTTGATGTACATTCTTTAATCTTTAATCATGGATATTTCATCAATAAGAGAGAAATACTAGCCTATCAGTTGATGTACTAACTGTCCATATTGTGGTTCTGATGTTATGAATCAATATTCGACAAAATAAACCCTTAAAAACACACACACAAAAAACACAAACAAATAAACACACCTCCTCCACAAAAAAACAATCCCCAGAAAAACAGTCTTGTGCACATTTTTATTATTATTTAGATCCATTAATGACTGCTTCAGCATCGCATACAATGGTAATTCTTACAATTTCAGTCAGATACTGCATAATGTGCAATCGTGAGCGTAATAAATTAAATGTTTCTCAAAATTAATTTTCTTCAAGGCAAGAGTTTCAAACAAGCTATTGTATCCATCCGATAAGCATCTTTGGAATAAATATTAGCAAATAAAATGACACAATTACACACAAATATTAAACATTTAGTGAAATTAATTAATTAAATGAATTTTTATTGTTCTGTGTTTGTAGAAATGTCATTGATTCTGCTTTCGGTGCCTATTTTTGTGTCGAACTTCACACAGTATATTACAAACAGTAAAAGAAAATAAACTAAGTAGATATAAACAAAGGACTAAAGATACTGTTCACCAATTTGAAAAAAAGGTGTTCACATATAAAGACTTATGAGTAACCATCATATTTTCTGTACGTCATGCTCTGTGTTGTTGCAATAAGTGCCAGCAGATTTAATGTGATGTATATTGTTAAAGATTTGCTATTGCTAGAGACTATTATTTTACTTTCTTGATGTTTTTTATATTAAGACATTAAACTTACATAATAAGACATTGCTTGACATATTACAGTAAATAAGTTTACTCTTGTATTGTAAAATATTCACGTGTGTTAGGTACAAGAGATATTCTATGTTATAACCAATGATCGTTCAAAATAAATTTCAATGTCTGCAAGAAATAAATAAATACTCCAATGCCAGATACTTGTTCAATTTTATGGCACAAAATAAAGGACCGTCTGAACGCCTTGACAAATTGAAACTAAACTTCTTGATATTTATTAAACATCTTTCCTGTTTCGGCGCCATAATGACCTTTATTATGTTGGTTTGCTGTAAAACCAAACATGTCAATAGACAACTATTTATATTACATGTAAATGTTTGTAATGTCGATGTTGTATATTGGACAATCATCACGTTAAACTTATCTTTATTTACACTACATGTTTGCAATAAACGAATAAGATGTTTGGATAGGTGTTTTTTTTAACAAAGTCTATTAAATCTCCTTAGTTGTGAATACATGTGCCATTGTTTCCGAAATAAATGGATAGGGCCGTTTTGTAAAATCGTTATAAGACTATTGACATGGTTCAGTGACTGTGTTTCAATGGGTGTTTCAAATGCTCTGCTTCTTCATGTTTCAATAAAACATACTGGTAAAATCTTTTATATCTAAAAGCATACACGGCTTCTAAAAATCTATAAATAAATTAATTTTACCTAGCAGCTCGGGCAATATAAGGTTACAAACGTTTAGGGACTTAATAATAATTCTTACTAGGATACAATATTATGACGATGGATTTTATTGGCAGAAGAAAACAATTAGTTATATTTCCTTACGAGAATATTGCTTTTGTTTGTTTCATCCTGTCTTCATATAAAGTGCAATACAAATATGAGAGACAGATAATTATGTAAATTGAGTTATGAATACAAATCACTTACAATTTATATCACTCTGTGTTTGTAATGATGTTTGTAATGGACATTTTCTGAATCATTGATTGCTTAGGAAGCAATTGCTGAACATCAGCGTTGTATTTTTATTAAAATTGATATAAAATATGCCCTAAAATAGGTACAACGTATGCTGATTTTCTGAGAATAAATATATAGTTACTTAAATATATTAATTTTTTTAACCAACCTTTATTTGAAAATTTATACTACTACATATGAAATAGAAGAAAAAACGTTTAGCCTTATTTCATTAAATAAACCAATTCATTAGTATAGTTATTATTATATTTATATTTTATACATATTAATATAAACAAATCTATTACTGTACACTTTAATTGAAATAAAGTAAGTATACAATACAGCAAAATAATTCACTATATAATATTATTTGCCTGAATACTCCGAGTTGTCATTTCGAATCAAATTTAATTTTTGTGCAATATTTCATGAAACGTATTTTTTTATTAAAAGATGTATTTGAAATCAAAGCTGAAGACTCCTTTGCATAGTAAACAAATAAGCAATATAACCATTACTGTAAAATGTTTAATTGAAAAAGAGTTAGCACACAATATAGCAAAATAATTCACTTTATACTATTATTAACTTGAATACTCCGACTGTCCTTTCGAATCATATTTTCTTTTCAAGCAACGTTTCTTGAAACGTAATTCTGTTTAGAAAAGAATTGTTTAAAATCAAAGGTAAAAACTCCTTTGCCAGCAATTAAGTTAGGTTGTATTCAGTGTTATGCTCTGCACTTCTATCTAGTCAAAGCTAATGCAGATACTAGGGCTGTTACAAAATACTCTAGACATTTGCTGCAAATTTTATATAGTTTAATCGTTTGACCTACATAAAAATATACCATCATGTACTGGAATATGTCCAGTATGATTTTTTTACAAAATATTAGGACAAAAATAAGTCATATACAAAACAAGATGGTCACTCTGAACTACCTAACGTATGTCGTTGCTCATTCATTACGACGTCGACGTCGAATCATTTTCAAGTGCTAAATGGATTTATATTTTCATTGAATTTAATTACACTCGATCGCATTGTTCTACTTTATCTTAATTACTTTACTTAATGTTGCGATCTATTTCAATGTATTTTTTACTAATGTAAACCACCAATATCTCAGTAGCAGCAAATTTCTACGTTATATTGTATCATCCCTCGTACCTTTGAAACAGCTCAATCGTATTTTAATATCTATTTTAAACTGAAAAAAGATTAAAATATGTTAGACAATCTGTTTGATGTTCAAGGATAAAATGATAACATATCTACACAAACAATTATTGCATGTTAAAATTTTGGGAAAATACACAGAAGAAAAAACCTAGCACGAATACATTACGATAGCAACTGTATGGTTGCATATTTCTGCCAACAGTTAACCATATAGTTATGGCGTCAACTATTTGACTAACTTGCTAACGTTCGTTATAACATGATTAATAACAGATATTAATCAGCATAACTAGATATTTTTCTGTTAGATAGATAAATAACGAATAAGTATCTAACTTCCAAAAGAGTGCAAAGAACTGCAAAAAATTACCAGTTAAATGAAAGATAATTATCTGCTGATCTATTCAACTTTTGTCTTTGTTAACTTAACTATAAAATAATGTATGAAGAGATAAATTTTCAGTTAATACAATATAATGCTAATGTTACGGACATGTCCCTTGCGTTTCTTATCTATTCCCTGTTAACTGAAAATTTATCTATTTTATCGCGATAATCATATGGTTAACTGTTGGCAGAACTATGCCACCATACAACTCAGTTTTCATTTTTGCATAAAGATATTATTAACCCGTCTGTAGCACCGTTTGAAGCAGCTTCGGTGGTTCATTTTAAGGTTCAGACACATTTTAAATCAACGATAAGTCACATTATACTAAAGAAAATTATCAGATGTGATCTCAAGGTAACAGTACTGCAAATGTTTCACATACTTACCTAATTATAAAATTTCTTTACTAAATTACAAACATTGAATGATTGGGTGAAAAGTTCAATGCCAAAATATTTGTATGTAAATGAGAAGGCTTTATTGGCTATATTCCATTCTTACAAAGTCTCTTTATTTGCATAAATGAAATCGAATGAAATTTAAAGTAAATTATAAAATTTCTGTATGTTATGAGTAAATTGATAAAATGGGTCTGTTAGTAAACAAGTTTTAAATTTAAACTTAAAGATGTCAAAATTGACAATTGATCTAATATTATTTTAATTCGAAGCATAATAATTTTATTGATTGATACAATAGGGATAATATGTCCTGAAAGCGCTTAAACGGATAAGCGAATTGTTTTGACATTTTCTTAGTAAAACAAATTTACTCTGAAACAAATTGTATCGTTATTACACATAAACTCAAAACGTATAATTTTATTCCTTGACAAAATGCCATTTCTCGTCTGCACAATTAGTTTGACTTTTTAAAACGTAAGATGAAAGCTAGACAGTAAACGGTCTATCAAATACAATTATCTTTTTGCCAAAATGTCTATGACAGAGCCGCCTTATTTTAGCGACAGTTGAAAGGCAAGAATGTCTGTCTGCTTATTATCTTATGGATTTGCAGGTAATATTAGTGACATTCCGATGAGTTGCATGACCAGACGTTACAGCATTTGTGCAATGGCCTGTATCAAAAATTAACTTAGTCTGCTGAAGTATATATCTAAAATGATTTTTAAAATATATATAAAGTATTAAGTAAATATAAAATGTATTACATTTGAGCATTTTGGCATACAACATTTTATAATTCAATTATAATAAAAGTCCAACAGTTGCAATCTATTTTTGGAATGCTATTCACATTATCCGCACAGTTTGCTAATAATTGTTATCATGGTGTAAGTTATTTTAAACTTACTTTATTGAGCTAATGGGATTTTAAGTGAAGAATACGCATATTTATGCGTAGCTATTTTGTCATAAGCGTCTTGACTATGCACTTTTAAACCCTAGTATGAGCACGGTCTTTATTCATTCAATTTCCTTTAAGTTATTTCAATTAAACTAAGTATGCACTGTTTTCAGTTGACCATATCCTACTTTATAATTGAATCTTATAATACTTTAAACGCCAAAGATACTAAATGGACGACCGTTTACGACGGCAACATTACAACTACCATACTCTTGTAACAGTCTAAGGAAATTCCGAGGGCATGGGGAGCAACAACCATAAGTGGGAATTAAATGATTCCTAATGTAAAAATATGAAAGGTATTATTAATTTGTACCGTCTAAATAAAGGAATAAGATATTAAGTCAAAACAAATCTATTGTTTTAGTGTAATAATTGCTTTGTCTACTGTATTTAGATATCTGATGTTCAGTTACAATAATAAACAATATTTTTTTAATATCTTTGAATCATACACACATTTTATTGAAATGTATTGCGGCTCTGAATCTCATTTATTATAGTATTGAACAATTGGTTAAAACATAGATTGTACATTTTGATGTATGTTCGTTAATCTTTAATCATGGGTATTTTATAAATAAGAGAGACATATTAGATACACACTGTAACTTATCAGTTAATGTACTACCTGTACATATTGTGGTTCTGATGTTACAAACTAAACCCTAAAAAACACAAACAAAATAAAATAAAGCAACCTCCCACACAAAAAACAGCATCCCAACAAATACAGTCTTGTGCACATTTTTTATTTTTATCTAGATCCATTTATCCCAGTTTCAGATCTCATAAAATGATAATTCTTTCAATTTCAGTTGAGCGTTATAAATTAAATGTTTTCTCAAAATTAATTTTCTTCAAGGCAAGATTTTCAAACAAACCATTGATTTCCATCCGATTAGCATCTTTCGAAAGAATATTATCAATTAAAATGACACAATTTCACACAGATATTAAACATTTAGTGAAATTACATTTTTCTGTGTTTTTAGAATTTATATAGCTTTAATCATGTGGTGCATATCTTTGTTTCGATCTTCACACAGTATATTGCACACAGTGGGAGACAATTAATGAAGTAGATGTAAACAAGAGTAGAGATACTGTTCATCGATTTGAAAGAAAAGTGTTCACGAATAAAAACTTACATGTACACTTATCATATTTTCTGTACGTCATGCTCTGTGTTGTAGCAATATGTGCCAGCAGATTTAATGTGATGTATATTGGTTAAAAATCACCTTATGCTAAAATTATTGTTTTATTTTATTGTTATTTTTATATGACATAAAAAATCTTTCGTAATAAGTCATTGCTTGAGATATCACTGTTGTAAATATTGTTTCTCTTTTCTTGTAATATATTCATGTGTGTTAAATGCCAGAGACATTTTATGATACAACTGTTGAGATAATCGGCCATAAGATTATGGAACCAATGTAATTGTGCTGCTAATATTCTTTATAACAATTTTCATAAAATATGGCTAAATACCCTTTAAATTTGAAAAAAAAAACAGCATACGATCAATCATTCAAAATTGTACCGCATTATTCAAATGTCAAATAATTGTTCAATTATCTGACACAAAATAAAGGGCCATTTGAACGCCTTGGCAAATTGAAACTAAACGTCTTGATATTTATTTATGTAACATTTTTCTGTTTCGAGCCATACGACCTAAATTGTGTTGGTGCGCCGTAAAACCAAACCAAACAAAATATTTTCATTATACATTTGTAATGTCGATGTTTTACTGGAGAATCATCACGTTAAAATTATCTTTATTAACACTTCAGGCTTGAAATGAACGAATGAGATTTTTGATAACCGTTTTCTTTAACATAATCTGTATCCATGCCCTCTATTAATGAACACATTTGCCATTGTTACCGAAACAAATGAATACGACTGTTTATATATACTCGTTACAAAGATTTTCTACTGGTTCAAAGGCTGTGTTGTAACGGTGTTTTTTCTATTATTTCTCTTTCATTTCATTTACCTAGATGCTGGATTTATTAACGTTTCATTTAACCAATTATACTGGGACATACATTCCTCTGTAAAAACCTTGTAAGTAAAAACAGACATAATTACGAAAAATCTATAAATTAGTTTCTATTTTATTATCATTAACCTTGCAGCTCGGGCAATATAAGGTTACAAACGTTTAAACTTGGCAACTCAACCTGCTTGAGCCACACATTTAACAATACCCTACTAATTTATTTAAATAGTTTTTAAACAACATGTCATGTAAGCATTATATTTTCATTAAGGGACTTAATAAGTAATAATTACATGGATACAAAATAATGAAGATGGATTAAATTGACAGACGAAAACAATTTGTTATCTTTCTTTAGGAGAATATTGCTTTTGTTTTAAGTTGTCTTCATATAGAGTGCAATACAAATATGAGAGACAGATAATTATGTAAATTGCGTTATGAATACAAATCGCTTACAATTAATATCACTCTTTGTTTGTAATGATGTTTGTAATGGACATTTTCTGAATCATTGATTGCTTCGGAAGCAATTGCTGAAACATCAGCTTTGTACTTTAATTAAACTTGATATAAAATAAGCCCTAAAATGGGTACAACTTTTGGTTGGAAAAACGAGCTTGTAGTTGATTATGCTTATTTTCTGGGAATAAATAAATACTAATAATATCAATTTTCTAACTTTAATTTAAATATTTATATTAACTACTACATATGAACAAGAAGAAAAATGTATTGCCTTGTTTCATTAAGTAAACCATTTCATTAGTATAGTTATAATTATATTCAACTCTTATTCATTTTAATATAAATAAAACTATTACTGTTATTAAACTATACAGCGAAATAATTATCTTTACAATATTATTTGCCTGAATACACTAGCTGTCATTCCGAATCATATTTCCGATTTTGTGAAATATTTCTTAAGATTTATTAACAAAATATTTATTTGAAATCAAAGCTGAAGACGCCTATGTCTAGTGAACGAATAAGCAATTTAATTAGTTTGTATTCAATCTTCTATCTATTCAAAGCTAATACAGATACTAGGG
Organism: Ruditapes philippinarum; assembly: GCF_026571515.1. NCBI lineage: Eukaryota > Metazoa > Mollusca > Bivalvia > Venerida > Veneridae > Ruditapes > Ruditapes philippinarum. The sequence goes on from NW_026854349.1 coordinate 200,414, forward strand.
ATGGTTCAAAATTTGCCTAGACTTTTGCTGTAAAATTTTATGCCGGCTTGCCGGTATTACTTTAGGATTTTACTGAGAAACAACCTAAAACTCCGAATCCATCCAAAAATTTAATCGACGCTTGGCTTCTTGCTTTCTACAAAATTTATCTATCATGGCTGGAATCCAAAATTATTTAACCAATCAAATTTAATCTTACATAGCCTCAAAAAACCTTCAATTTTCACGCAATTTATAAAAAGCAGCAAGTATTGCTTTGAGCGCAAATATATAATGATGATTAAAATGGTTGTTTTCATGAATTCTTTTCAATAAATCACTGACTTTTGATTTAGCGATTTCACCTGTTTTCTCTGAAGTAAGTTTTCGTTTAGTTAATTAACATAAGTGTACATCTGGTTCTGTGCATTTTTTTCTTTTTCTTTTTTTCCGGTCATTTTATCCTTTCCGGTTTTAAGTGTATTTATTTTCTGGTTGGGGGGGGGGGGGGGGGGTGCCGGGATCCGGGACGCCCGGGATCCGGGACGCCCGGGATCCGGGATCGTATTAGATATAAAGGAAAAACTAATAAAGTATATTTGTGTTGATTATTGTCGTAATGAAAGGCCATTAAACGTTGAGTTTTTATTTTTTATTGTATGTAATGAACATTAAATTAATTTAACTTAGGATATAGATATATTTAGAGCTATTTATTAACACACTTAAAATGCGGAAATCACAATACTTATAATTATATGCCTAATTAATTGTAAAAATCAAATACTATATTCTTGAATTGGTCATATCCCGGGATCCCTATATATTTTAATACGATACCGGCTTTTCTGAAAACTATATTCTTGAACTGGTCAATTCCCGAGATCCCTATATGTTTTAATACGATCCCGGCTTATCTGAAAAACATCTTCTTAGACTGGTCTATTTTCGGGATCCCTATATTTTTTAATACGATCCCGGCTTTTCTGGCTGAATTGTGTCTGTCACTCATTCCAATACTAAATAACATATTACAACTTAACTTCGTATAAAGAGACATCTTTATGAATTCTACCTATGTAACATTTTTTGGTCAAGGTCAACAGGCCATTTAGTAAATGTACATAGACATAGGGACTTCATTCTATCTGTTTACATGCATCTTCAGATATACTCATATTCCTCTTTGGTAAACAGAGAGAACTGGCTTCCATATCTTTATATGTCACTTTTATTTTGATGTTCGCTGAAGTCTCTTCAGCTAACACAACTGTCATTTTTACATTTAAACACACCCCTGGAAAAAATTACGAAGCGAGTCGCTACTAGCTTTTTTTTAAAAAGCTAACCTTGTATGGTATAGAAAAAATATACTCCGTGAATTGGATAAGTCCAGCATATGTTACAAACTATAAGAAAGAAAGAAATAGTAAGTCATTAAAAAACGACATACAAAACAAGATGGCCACTATGATATACCCAGCGCACGTCGTTACTCATTTCATTACAACATCAACTTCGCATCATTTTATTTTTGAAATAGTTTATTAAATAGGTTAAATTGGTTGATATTGTCATTGGAATTAATTCACAGGATCGCGATGTTCTATTTCATCGTATTAACTAAATGTTGCTATTTATTTCAACATACGATTTACTCATATAAACCACATCTCAGTATCTCAGTAATTTTGGATCATCGCTCGTACCTTTGAAACTGTTCAATGGTATTTTGATGTATATTTAACTGATTACAAATAAGATATGTTACACAACCTGGTTGATATTCAAAGATGAATTGATAACATATCTTTTATTTACAAACAATTGTTAGATGTTGAAATTTTAGAAAATACACAGGAAAAACTAGCACAAATGAATTAATATAGCGGAATGTTTCGGACATACCCCTTGCGTTTCTTATCTATTATCTGTTAACTGAAATTTTATCTATTTTATCGCGATAATTATATGGTTAACTGTTGGAAGAAATATGCCACTATACATTTTCATTTTGCATAAAGATATTATTACCCTGTCGGTAGCACCGTTCGTAGCAGCTTCGGTGGTTCATTTTCAGAATTGTTATTTAAAGCTTCATTCACATTTTAGAACAACGATTAGTCGCATTTAACTACAGAAAATTATCAGATGTGATCTCAAAGGAACGCTTATGCAAATTCCTTACAGACTTGCCCTTATTTTTTAAATTTCTTGCCTAAATTACAAACATTTTATGATGGGAAGTCATTAAAAAGTTAAATGCCAAAATATTTATAAATGAGACTGTGTAGTCTTGTTGACTATATTCATTTCTTACAAAGTTTATTTATTTGCATAATTGGAATCGAAAGGAATTTAAAGTAATATTACCAGTTTTAGATTTAAAATTAAAGTCGCCAAAAATGACATTTGATCTTATATTATTTTAATTCAAAGCATAATAATTTTTATTGATTTATACAATAGGTATAACATGTCATGAAAGAGCTTAAACGGAATTGTGTTGACATTTTCTAAGTAAAACAAATTTACTGTGAAACAAATTGTAACGTAATTACTTAAAAACTCAAAACATATAATTTTATTCCTTGACAAAATGCATTTACTTCTCTGCACAATTAACTTGACTTTTTAAGACGCATGAAGAAAGCCAGATAATAAACTGTCTATAAAATACAATTATCTATTTGCCAAAATTTCTATGAAAGTGTTATTAGATTATAAGCCGTCTTATTAAAGTCAAGATTGTCTGTCTGCTTATTATCTTATGGATTTGCAGGTAATATTAGTGACATTCCGATGAGTCGCATGACAAGACGTTACAACATTTGTGCAACGGCCAGTATCAAAAATTAACTTAGTCTACTGAAGTATATATCTAAAATGATTTTTTAAAATATATATAAAGTAATTATACATTTGAGCATTTTTGGCGCGTAAACTTTTATAATTCAAATATATTAAATGTCCAACAGTTGCAATCGAGTTTTGGAATGATACTATTTTACATTTTCTTGATATTTTAATAATTATTGTCATTTTGAAAGCTCACGATATTTTTTAATTTACTTTATTAAACTTCTAATTTAGTGAAAGAACCGCACGTTTATGCGTATTTATTTTGTCATATTTAGCTTCTTGACTAAGCACGTTTAAACCCGAGTATGAGCATAATCTGTTTTCGTTAAATTCCCGTTTTTTATTTTGTTATTTCAATTAAACTAAGTCTAAAACGTTTTCAATTGGACATATGTAACTTTTTTCATGTTTCCGTTTAATCTAATGATATTTCAAAATCCAAAAATACTTAATGGGAGGCGATTTACGACCGCTATATGACAACTGCCATCCTCTTGTAACAGCTTATTTTAAAACAAAAAATTCTCAGGACATTGACAGCAACAACAATAACTGGGAATTAAATGATTCCATATGTAAAAATATGAATGGTATTATTAATTTGTACCGTTTAAAAAGGGATAAGATATTCAGTCAAAAACAAATCTATTGACATAGTGTTATAATTTCTTTCTCTACTGCATTCGAATATCTGATGTTCAGTTTCAATAATAGACACTATTTTTTAATATCTTTGGATCATACACACATTTTATTCAAATGTAATGCGGCTCTGACTAACATTTATGACAGTGTTTTCGTTCTTGTTGCTGGGTCGTGTGGCAGTTGCGTTCATTGAACGCCACCTTTCCTTGTTGATCTTGTATATCATATTTTAAACAAATTGTTAAAAAATAGTACATTTGATATATATTCTTTCAACTTTCGTGTGGTGAACGCCACCTTTCCTTATTGATCTTGTTTATAATATTTTAAACAATTTGTTAAAAAATAGTACATTAATTTTGATATATGAGCCGCGTCATGACAAAACCAATATAGTGCATTTGCGACCAGCATCAATCCAGACCAGCCTGCGCATCCGCGCAGTCTGATCAGGATCCATGCTGTTCGCTATCAGTTTCTGTACTTGTTATAGGGTCTGTAAGCGAACAGTATGGATCCTGATCAGACTGCGCGGGCTGGTCTGGATCCATGCTGGTCTCAAACCCATTATGTTGGTTTTGTCGTGACGCGGCTTATATACTCTTTCAATGTTAATTATGGATATTTCATCAATAAGAGACACACGAGACATACACTGTAACCTATCTGTTGATGTACTATCTGTCCATAAAAATCCCCAAACAAAACAAAAAAAAACTACAAAAAACAACAACAACAAAAAACCCAAACAAATAAACAACAACATTCCTCCCCCGCAAAAAAACAACATCCCAACAAAAAAGTCTAGTTCACATTTTTAAATTATCTAGATCCATTAATCCCAGCTCCAGCATCTCATGCAATGGTAATTCTAACAATTTTAGTTAGGTACTGCATAATGTACAATCGTGAGCGTAATAAATTAAATGTTTTCTCAAAATTAATTTTCTTCAAGGCAAGAGTTTTAAACAATCTATTGATTTCCATCCGATTAGCATTTTTGGAATAAATATTAGCAAATAAAATGACGCATTTACACACAGATATTTAGAGAAATTAATTAATTGTATGAAGTTACTATATTCTGTGTTTGTAGAATTTACTCTGATGGATGCTTTCGGTGCATTTTTTTTGTGTCGAACTTCACACAATATATTACACACAGTAAAAAAGTAAAGTAGATATAAACAAAGGACTAAAGATACTTTTCATTAATATGAAAAAAGGTGTTCACAAAAAAGACTTATTAATAAACTTTTCATATTTTCTGTACGTCATGCTCTGTGTTGTTGCAATAAGTGTCAGCAGATTCAATAATGATGTATATTAGTTAAAATTCACCTATTGTCAGAGACTTTTATTTTACTTTATTGATGTTTTTTTTTTAAATAATAATACATAAAACTTTCATAATCAGACATTGCTTGAGATATCACTGTAAATATGTTTACTCTTTTCTTGTAAAATATTCATGTGTGTTACATACCAGAGACATTTTATGATACAACAGTTGAGATAATCGACCATAAGAACCAATGTAATTTTGCTGCTGTTATTTTTTTATAACTATTTTAATAAGATATGGCTTTAGATCCTTTAAATTTAACAAATCCAGGAAACGATTAATCATTGAAATTTGTACTGCACTATATTTGGAGCATTTACCTTTTAAAACGTATGTATATCATAAATACTGATCGCTCGAAATAAATTACAAAGTCTGAAATATATAAACAAATATTTCAACGTAAGAGAATTGTTTTTGTTATATTTCCTTGGGAGGATATTGCATTGCTTTTGGTTATTTCATGCTGTCTTCATACAGAGTGCAATGTAAACATAAAAGACAGTTTATTATGTAAATTGAGTTATGAATACAAATCGCTTACAATTTATATCACTCGTTGTTTCTCATGATGTTTGTAATGGACATTTTCTGAATCATTGATTGCTTTGAAAGCAATGAACATCAGCTGTGTACTTTTAATAAACTTGATATAAGATTTGCCCTAAAATGAGGAACAACTTTTGGTAGGAAAAACGAGCTTGTAGTAGACTTGTAATTATGCTGTTTGTTGGGAATAAATAAATACTTAAATATATTAATTTTCCAAGCTTTATTAAAAAATATATACTACTAGACTACTACATATGAACAAGCAGAAAAAAACGTATTACCTTGTTTCATTAAAAGAACCAATTCATTAGTATGGTTATAATTATTTTCATACCTTATACATATTAATATAAACAAAACTATTACTGTCAAATATTTAATTGAAATAGAGTAAATACACAATACAGAAAAATAATTCTCTATATAATATTATTTGCCGTCGTATTTCCTTTTTGTGAAATATTTCTTTTACCGTAATTCTTTTTAAATTGTTTTACATTTATTTGAAATCAAAGCCGAATACGCCTGTGCCTAGTAAACGAATTAGCAATTTAATTAGTTTGAATTCAATGTTTTGCGCCTGCACTTCTATTTATTCAAAGCTAATACAGATACAAGGGCTGTTCCAAAAAAGTCTAGACATTTGCGGTAAATCTTATTTAGTTTAACCATTTAACCTATCGTAACGAAAAATATACCATTATGTACTGGAATATGTCCAGTTTATTTTTTTTCAAAATATTAGGACAAAAATAAGTCATTTACAAAACAAGATGGTCACTATGATCTATCTAGCGCACGTTGTTGCTCATTCATTTCGACGTCGACGTCGCATCAGTTTTATAGGCTAAATGAGCCGCGTCACGACAAAACCAACATAATGGGTTTGCGACCAGCATGGATCCAGACCAGCCTGCGCATCCGCTCAGTCTGATCAGGATCCATGCTGTTCGCTTACCAACCCTATTACAAGTAGAGAAACTGATAGCGAACAGCATGTATGCTGATCAGACTGCGCGGATGCGCAGGCTGGTCTGGATCCATGCTGGTCGCAAACGCACTATGTTGGTTTTGTCGTGACGCGGCTCAAATGGTTTTATATTTTCATTGAAATTAATTTCACTCGATCGCAATTTTCTATTTTATCATAATTATTAACTAAATGTTGCGATACCACCAATATCTCAGTAGCAGCAAATGTCTACTTTATTTGTATCATCTCTCGTACCTTTGAAACGACTCAATCGTATTCTAATATCTATTTTAAACTAATTATAGATTAAAAATATGTAAGACAATCTGTTTGATGTTCAAGGATAAATTGATAGCATATCTTTACAAACCATTATAGCATGTTGAAATTTTAGACAAATACACAGGAAGAAAAACCTAGCACGAATACATTACGAAAGCAACTCTATGGTGGCATATTTCTGCCAACTGTTAATCATATAGTTATGGCGTTAACTATCTGACTAACTTGCTAACTTTCATGATATCATGATAAATATCAGATATTTATCAGCATAACTAGATATTTTTTCTGTTAGATAGATAAATAACGAATAAGTATCTAACTTCCTAAAACACTAAAGAGTGCCTAGACCTGCCAAAAATTACCAGTTAAATGATAGATAATTATCTGATTATCTATAAAACCTTTGTCTTTGTTAACTTAACTATCAAATAATTATCTGTATAATAAGATAAATTTTCAATAAATATACAATGCAGAATGTTTCGGACATAGCCCTTGCGTTTCTTATCTATTGTCTGCTAACGGAAAATATATCTATTTTTTGGCGATGATTATATGGTTAACTGTTGTCAGAAATATTCCACCACACAACTCAGTTTTCATTATGCATAAAGATTTTATTACCTTGTCGTTCGTAGCAGCTACATTTTCAGACTTGTTATTTGAATCTTCAGTCACATTTTAGGAAAACAAAAATTATCAGATGTGATTCCGATGTAACAATACTGCAAATTTCTCACATACTTGACCTATTTTTTTAGATTTCTTTCCTTAATTACAAACATTGAATGATAGGAAGTCGTTGAAAAGTTAAATGCCATTATATTTGTATGTAAGGAGAGCCTTGTGGACTTCTTACAGAGTCAATTTATTTGCATAAATAAAATTGAAAGTAATTTAAAGTAATATTTTAGCATTTCTGTATGTATGTGTAAATTAATAAAATGTGCCTGTTAATATATCAGTTCTAGGTTTACAATAAAAGTCGCCAAAAACACGACATTTGATTTTATATTATTTTTAGGGAAACATAATATTTTTTATTGATTTATACAATAGAGATAATATGACTTAGAAGGGCTTGAACGGATATGCGATCTGAGATGACATTTTCTGAGTAAAACAAATTTACTGTGAAACAAATTGTAAACGTTATTACACATAAACTCAAAACGTATAATTTTATTCCTTGACAGAATGCCATTTCTCGTCTGCACAATAAGTTTGAATTTTTAAGACGCAAGATGAAAGCCAGACAGTAAACTGTCTATGAAATACAATTATCTATGTGCCAAAATATCTATGACAGAGTTATTGGATTATAAGCCGTCTAAATTAAGCGACAGTTGAAAGTCAAGAATGTCTGTCTGCTTATTATCTTATGGATTTGCAAGGAATCTAAGTGACATTCCGATGAGTTGCATGACCAGACGTTACAACATTTGTGCAATGGCCTTTATCAAAAGTGAATTTAGTCTACTGCAGTATACATGGTATATATCTAAAATGGTTTTTCAAATATATATAAAGTTATTTATACATTTGAGCATTTTTGGCGTGCAACATTTGAAAATTCAATTATATTAAAACTCCAACAGTTGCAATCGATTTTAGAAATGATACTATTTCACATTTTATAATTATCATTTTAAAGCTCACTGTAATTTGTAATTTATCTTATCAAACTTCCTATTTATTTTGTCATATTAAGCTTCTTGACCAAGCATGTTTAATCCCGAGTATGAGCCTGATGTCTGTCTGCTTATTATCTTATGGATTTGCAAGGAATATTAGTGACATTCCGATGAGTTGCATGACCAGACGTTACAACATTTGTGCAATGTTCTGTATAAAAAGTTAAATTGTATTGAAAATGATAGCTTTTAAGTAAATCTTAGTATGTATCTTAAATCAGTGTGAAAACATATAAAAACAAATACATGTCACAAGCCATGTAACTGTGGTGGATATAACTTATTTACATTACTTAGAATAGTATGATATACAGTTCGACATTTGTAATCTAATTTTGAATGATACTTTTTACATTCTCGTACAGTTTACTTAATATTATCATCATGGTGTAAGTGATTGCAAAGCTCACGATATTTTTAAACTTACTTTATTAAGGAAAAGGAATTTTTGTGAAAGATGCTTATGTGTATTTATTTTGTTATAAGCTTTTGACTAAGCACGTATTTTATTTTGTTCTTTCAATTAAACCAAGTCTAAAACGTTTTCAGTTGGCCATATGTAACATTTCTAATGTTTCCGTTGAATCTAATAATATCTAAAAATCCAAAGATACTAAATGGGTGGCGATTTACGACCTATGACTACTATCCTCTTGTAACAGTCAGTTTTTTGGCTCACTTAAAAAAGAAAATTCCGAGGGCATAGACAGCAACAACAATAAGAAGGAATTAAATGATTCCTTATGTAAAAATATGCATTTTATTATATTAATTTGTACTATTTGAATATAGGAATAAAATATTAAGTCAAAACAAATCTATGGTATTAGTGTAATAATTGCTTTGTCTACTGTATTTAAATATTTGATGTACAGTTACAATAAAAGACAATAAGTTTTAATATCTTTGGATCATACGCACATTTTATTCAAATGTATTGCGGCTCTGAATCTCATTTATGACAGTGTTAAACCTTTCGGTAAACAATTTGTGAAAAAAATAGATAGTGTATTTTTGTGTATATTCTTTTTAATCTTTAATCATTGATAATTCATCAATTAGACAGACGTACGATCAGTTGAATATATTACCTGTCCATAATTTGGTTCTGATGTTACGAATCAACATTCGACAAAAAACCACCCTAAAAAACCCAAACAAAACAAATAAATAAATAATAATAATAATAATAAAATAAAATAAATAAACATTAACACCCCTCCCTCACAAAAAAACATCCTCGACAAAAACAGTCTTGTGCACATTTTTATTATTATCTAGATCCATTAATCCCTGCTTCAGCATCGCATACAATGGTAATTCTATCAATTTCATTTAGATAATGCATAATGAGCAATCGTGAGCGTAATAAATTAAATGTTTTCTCAAAATTAATTTTCTTCAAGACAAACTATTGATTTCCATCTGATTAGCATCTTTGGAATAAATATTAGCAAATAAAATGACACAATTATACAAAGATATTAAAATTAATTAATTTTAATGAATTTTTATTCTTCTGTGTTTGTAGAAATGTCATTAATGCATGCTTCCAGTGCCTATTTTTGTGTCGAACTTCTCACAGTATATTACACACAGTAAAAGAACATAAATAAAGTAGATATAAACAAAGAACTAAAGATACTGTTCACCAATTGGAAAGAAAAGTGTTCACAAATAAAGACTTATAAATAAACTGATCATATTTTCTGTACGTCATGCTCTGTGTTGCAGCAGATCTAATGTGATGTATATTGGTTAAAAAGATAAGATTATGGAACCCATATACTTTTACAGTTAATGATTTTTATAACAATATTTTATAAGATATAGCTTTATACCCTTTAAATGTGACAGACAAAGCAAACCATGCAATCATTCTAAATTGCATTGCACTATATTTGGAGCATGTAACAATTAACGTATAGATGTCCATTATGTTATGTTCGTTCAAAATAAATTTCAATGTCTGATATAAATATATATTTCAATGTTAGATAATTGTTCAATTTTCTGATACAATATAAAGTGCCGTCTGAACGACTTGCCAAATTGAAACTTAACTTCTTCAGATTTGTGAAAGATATAAGATGAAAATCAGATAGAAAGCTCTCCCGACCCTGGTAAACATTCGGCAATAGGCTTATTGAATTTATTGGATTGTAAATTTGTTAATATAAGCATTGGAAGTAAAGGTCGCTAAATAGAATTGGCGACTAACATTCAGTTGTCTTTCAAGTAAGACAGTTACAGTAGGTGTAGTTCTTCATGTAAAAAAAGTAAAAATTTATCTCCTATCTTACTTGGTATGAACTGTAGTAACACTTTATACATTGAGGCCAAATAATATCATATATCATAATATACATCTGTCAAAGCACTTTATTTATATGTATGTTGATATAGATATTGTTATATTGTTATGTGAATTTACGGCCAGGTTGAATTTATTTTGTATGTTTCGGGCAAAGAAACTTGTATATTTCGGAAAAAACAATGCCCATCCTCCCCATGAAATTTTTCTTGACATCTTTGATGCATACTCTAGCTAGTTCACTGATGGTTGTTTCAAATAACTATTATTATAGAAAATGTAATTTCATTTTTTAACATTGAATTGATACTATGATGTTTTGATTGTTTGATGTTATTTTAAAATAATAAAAAAGAACAAAAAGACCAAAAAATAATAATAAAAAAATGCCACAGAAAACAATACAAAAAGTTGTATATCAAATATTTATGTTCTTAGCAGTTAGCAGTTGTTGATATGCATTTAAAAGTAAAATAAGACTTATCCTAGGTACTTAGTTTATACTTAATTGTATGCTGTTTGGGTTACCAGAAGACCTCAGTGTTGTTATTATGTACATACTTTATGAGTTATTTAAATTTTTGAACATCAAAAAACTACAGCGATTGTGTTTCAAGTGTTTCACATATGAAACACATTTTTGGCATGTGATTTCGATAATATTCATTTCAATACATCACAATATGAGTTCAATACGAAGGACCAAGCGAACAAAAATTAATGCAAGATTTTATTGAAAACCAATACTTTGTGTAGACACGAGTGTTTAATTTATTTAATATATATATATTGTGCAAAGAATCTAATTAACAAGAGAACTTATATAACAATGATATAAATCAACATTTTATGATATCTTACAGTCAACCTCATGCAGGCGCTCAAAACAAAATAAGACTATAATAATTATATAATATCTAATTAACTTAGCCGACTAAAAGGAGTGAAAATTGCAAGGTCGGTGCATTGTAATAGCTCATTAAAACTGCGAAAGTAACTGTTGATTACATGAGAGTTGCAAATGTCGAGAAATAGTTTTTATCAATCCCAAAATGAATTACTTCAAATATTGTGCAGAAGGAAAAATCGAAGTAATACGTATATCGGTATTATATCGTGGAATGATCCGAAAGATTTGATTTGTTTACATATACTTATTTTAATGTATTATTATGATAAGTAATGTGTTCTTTGGAAATATCTCATACCAGATATATTTACAACATGATTATGTTATCAGAACAGATTCAACAGATGGTCTATAATTCCTAAGATTGTTGAGCTTTGAATCATAATGTAATGATTTATACTATGCCAAGCTTGTTTGCAATCCAAATACTTAAGTAGATTCATGACATTTGGTAATTTAATGGTATATGGCATTTTGCATTTTCTTTAGGTTTACGGAAATAGGTCCTTATTTGTTTTTGTTTGCTTTATATAATAAAGACTCTATATGAGATAAAGACTAAAGATCGAGGGAACACAAAATGTGTGAGAAAAAAATAACATCTGAAAAGTAATGCTTTAATATAAAGAGATTGAGAAACAAATTTAAGCTTAAAGATAGATTAAATCTAATTAACTATAGACACATGTTTGGAATTATTTTTGCATTTGATAAATACTTAAATTTGATTTTAAACAGGACATAAATTGTCAAGAAAAACATTTAAATGGTCCTATATTCAGAAAGTTAAATTAGTATAATATATGATTTTGTATGTATGAAATAACACCTGGTCAGTTTATATTCGTTAATCTTGATACAACTTCTTTCGGTGGAATTATTATCACAGTAAGACTTCCCGAAAGAAAATAATAATACGCATGGGTGAGATTTCTGAAAATTGGCGGACGGATGAGTTTATTAAGATTTTTGACAAAAAAATGTAAACGATATTGTGAATATAGTAGAAAAGCACAAAAAGGAAACTGTTGATAATACCGAAACATCATAAGTGTTTTTATAGATAAATGCATTATTTAAACATGTTACAAAGAATAATTCTTTTAAAAGACCCTAATCAATTTCAACAATTTCACTTGAAAACTACACAATGTGCAAGTGTGTACAAAATAAATTACCATGTTTGAACAAAATAAATTTCATTGAAGGCAAGAACTAATTCCAAAATATCGATTTCCATTCAAAAAGCCTGCGAAAAGGATAAATAAGACATGCATATTAAACCCGATCTAAAAGATTGCGTTTAGATTTATAGACTAAATCAAAGGACATTTGAGGAGATATATCGTTTTAAATGGTAACATTTGTGATGATGATGAAGACGAATACCAGCTATAACCTCAGTAAAAGATGAAATTATCTTCCATCAGAGTTTATTTTTACAATATTGTTTTCTAAGTTGAGGTTCAATACATGTATTCATAAAACTTGTACATAACTGCTACATAAATATTGGTATATGAATAATCAACATATAAGTAAGTATATTGAGAGAATTTAATACATTTAAAAAAGAAAATTTTCAACAAAGAAGGAGTTTCCACGCGAAAATGGTGTTTTTATTAGAAAAACGTTTTCAGCAAAAATGAAAAAAATATTTAAAATAATGTAGCATAAAAAGTTCCAGTTTCCGTCATGTAAAGAGTAAGTAAGATCTGAATGTGACAGACAGGATTTTGATTGAGTTTGTTCATTGACTGTACTGTAAAGTGTAAGCTACCATTCAAGCCCCCTAGCCCGGCTTAAGCAGAATTCAACATGTAACATGAAATGATAACACTTTGAATTTGGAAACATCCCCAGATTTGTTCCTAACGACAGTTGAAACATAAATTTATGTTACAAACAGTTATCGATAATTTATCGAATATTACTATTTCTATTTCTCTTAAATTTATAAAATGCTGCTTAAACAATGAGTTGATATCGGTTTCTGAAACTACAAAAACAATAATCTATGCCATGAATGATATACTGGTACATGTATATAAAACAGTTTTGACATCAATATTGAAATATATAAAGTGTGTGAAAGCCAACTTAAACTATGACGTCAAACAAACGTTTATTTTTCTTTATTTGAATTATCGGTTAAGTGATGTTCAATGCAGTACACACACATTAAATGACTGAAGAAATCCCGAGACACATTTTACAAGAAATAATGTAATTATTTTCAGTGTTTGTATAGCATAAATGAATCGTTATTCACTGTTTGGTATTGATAGAGCTCTTTAAAGATATATCTATTAAATAATTTCCGCCAACCAGACTTTAAAGTATATGTCTATCTGATAGATAAACGTTATAGATGTTAATAGTTATTGTATTGCATGTTTGTTACATCAATTGTCATAGGACAATTATGGCATCGGTATATTTGATAGAAAATGTATGAAAATGTATGAACATTATTTTTATTGTTTTCAAAAACGTGTTATCGAGCAGTATTATGAATTTGTTATACTATTTTTTTGGCGGGCTAATTATCATGAATGAAACTGTTCGTTTGTAACGTTGATTTTTGTTGGACCACATTCTAATTTCTCCTGCTGTATCTTGTTAATTTATATTGCTATCTATTTCTTATCAAATAGTGGCTTTATAAATTTGTTTTAAAGACGAAGACATGGCATATGACTTTCCTCAAATGTTTGTTTGCTATAAAACTGTCATCTGACGTCTCGGTTTCGGTTCATATTTACATACACATGCAAACATTTACGCCGGGTCATAAAAGACGTCTTACACTCATTAGAACTTCTAGACTAGTATATATTATTGTTTGGTATATAACATTTAACTTAGAATACTGTATCATACAACATGCACACAATCTTTATAATTGATACAATGTACGTAATATAAAATCGTTTTGAAAACTGCGTGAACGCAACGCCATTTTTCAACGGAGATCGCTTTGTTTTATGTTTACAATATGCACGGCTTCCATAAGGTTTTGAATTGATCAACGTAAGCAATTGCCTTTATCCTTATTATAATACAAGGTGTTCTTCCTATTGATATAGCATATCTGAATGCTATTTTCCAAAACAATATATTTTTGTAACAAAAAAAAGTGTTATTCATGTGTAATAATATTTAATGAAAATTATGCCTCAGAAACAAATATTCTTTTACTTCTTTAATTAGGTCAAATATGAATTTGATAACGTTTAAATAATGGATTTAGGGAATGTAAGATGCTTCCTACCTGAATAAAAAACAATAACTGTGAAATATATGTCAATAAAGTAGCAAAACGTAAACAAAGTACTATTTCGACTTCCTTACAAAATGTTAATTCAGTATAACTCTACTTATTGCCAAAAAGCAACAGAAATAAAGTGGTTTAGGTAATTGGCCAATGAGTGCTTTTGTGGATGCTTTGAAAGTACACCAACATTAAAAAGCTATTGAGAAAAAAATATAAAATAATTTTTAAGGTATTAAGGTCTTTAAAGTAAAAAAAGGTATTTGGTTTAAAAGAAATTGATACTTCGTATCCTAACCGTATTGTAACTGTAGCTTATTTTCAAATAAAATCATCATTATTATCATTATTTTACTACCCTTGTCATTTTCTCAAGAGTCATTTTCATTCTGTTTGTGAAAAAAATCTGTTTGTGAAATAATTTATTTTATTTTCATTTGAACGAAGTCAAACATATTTTATGTGTTGTTCCTCGTTGTTAAAATATTGCCACGGTTTAATTATTTCACATAATCTTAATAAGATAGTTATCCCCTAATGATAAATCATCATGTCAAATAACTGAGTGATTATTTCATTTGTGGTAAAAAAGATCAAAAGTCGTACTGATACCAGACTTAGTTATAAAGACAGTAAACCATTTAATTCACCCTTGTGCATTCTTATTCTATCAAGTGTAGTTTATGACTTAATGTTGAAAGAAAAAAGTGTTTGATCTAGGTGTTTGGAAACATTCTAGTAGAGTGATACATGTCTACTTTCATTGTATAAAGTATTAATTATGTATGAATGATGTACTTTATGTGACCAAAAGATAGTAGAATGATGACATCGCACGAGAGATCAGTAAATAAAACGTAAATTAATCACAACCAAGGGATGGTATTACTGGTGGGTTGATCTTTTCAAAGACTAGTTCGAACATTCCAAAATTTTATTCTGACATCGTGTTTTAAGCTAATTTAAAGAACACTAAGCAGCTGACACATATATTTTTGTACAAAATGTTCTATTAAATAACAAAATTTTGCCTGTTTCAATGAATTGATAATTAAAATATCAAATGTTGGAAGCTTCGTACAGTGGGATCACTCTTTTGAAAGTAAGAAGACATAATGATTTCATTCTATTACTTTTAACCGAAGACAAATAAGAAAGAATATATAAATATTTTTATATTTAGATGACAGTACATTAAATGCAGTTCCTCATCCATGAAAATTAGTTCCAAGTAAACATGTTTATTGATTTTGTGTTGCTTATTAAATTCCAGTGATCATCTTCCGATATCGGTATCGTATATTTCGTTTAAAATTAACTTTATACAGTATTTTGTCATTCTTCTATTAACATTTATAATCCCCAAAAAATATAATCTCAAAAACTAAATAACCTCTAACCATGCAATACAACAACTTAATCGACTAACATGGTTTGCTAAATTTAATGAGCACAATTTTAAAGTAACTATTAATAAGTAAGTTTAAACTTGGTGAAATTGTTAAGATCTGAGAATATAAAGCAAGAGGACCATGATGACCCTGAGTCGCTCACCAGAAACAACTGTTTTTCAGTGTTATTTTTCAAAGAACTTGCTGAAAGACCAGTCCAGCTCAACTTTTACTTGCCATTCTAATTTAAATTATTGAAATATTTTGCCCTAATATTTTGGAGGCTTTGTTAGAAATATCTATGTTGCAAGTGTGTTCCCATGAGACTATGTAGTATAAAATAATGCAGAATAAACAGGTCTAGGATTTCATGATATTTACGAACAGTCTGTAAATTTTTGGACGAGCCATAATTTTACAGATTTTTGTATCTGTAAATTTACAGACATTAAGTAAGAAAATAGTAGAAGCTGCATTAAAATTCAAAACCACAGGTTAAAATTAATAAGGTTACATACTATATGATTAAATGTAACAGTATGGTGAGATTCAAAACAATATGATGACTTTCAATTTTCACTTTTATTAAATATTTCAAAATCATCATACAAAGATGAAACTCACCACATTACCTTTGTAAATATAAACAATCAATAAAAAAACTAGTCAGAAGCTGCGGATTTTAGTGTAAAATTAAAAACAGCAAATTTCACATTGAATATAGATTTGTAAATTTATGGATTGAAAAATCTTTAAATTTCTAGACTATCCCTGGGATATAAGATAATGTTCCAGACTATCTATAAATTTACGGACAGTCCATAAATATCATGAAATAATAGACCTGATAAATCATTAAATGACCACTACAGCAGGGTTAATTTTGATGGAACATTTTTTCTTGATAACTTTTGTAAATGAATACACAAAATGTCACATGCAAAATATGTAAGGTGTTTACAGTATGGGACAACAAACTTTTTATTTGAGGGCAAATATGTGCCTAATCGGTAAAATTATGGAGCTTTAGTAGTGTCTGTCAAGCGTAACATACTAGTTCCGATTTTCCTCAACTCCCGTAACCAGTACCATACAGTACTAAAAAACTCTAAAGTTTGTGCATCCAGATGTGAATGATTTGTTTATTTCAGTAATACAAACTGTTTAATAACCAAAAATTCCTTACGAAGTTACGAAAAAATGGCTTCGGAGCATTATCATTTTGCATGGATTTCTCAGTTGTTTCAGCATTCGCCGATTGATTTGGTTGGGAAACCTCATTTGGTATAGGCGCAGAGTTGTTTACGGTAGATTCTGTCGCTCCATCAACGTTAACATTGTCTTTATTGAAGAATGAAGTCAATCTTGGCTGCTTTTTTTGAAGGCTACATTTGTGAATTTACCCAGATAATGACGTCACAATCTGAAGCGCCTAAGCGCTTTTAACATGTAATAATCACTAAAGCGTCTAAGATAAATCATGTGACCGATCAGCTGATGAAATTCATGCTATTTATAGAAAAAAAACATATACTACGACGCTCGCAAAAATATGCCTCACGGAAAACACATGGCTATAATATTACCGCATCAAATGCAAAAGTACTGTGTCAAAAAACGCAGAAAACGCTCTCTAGAGAAAACACTGCATGAAGTGATGTAATTAAGTGAATATGAATGAAACCAAATAGAGCTTGATACTAAGTTATTATATATCTTGTATAATGTGCTTAAGTTATTTTCATAAGAGGTCATGACCTCAAATAATTTCATCAGCAAACACCAGGTCATTCACATGTATGAAAGAAATTCCAGCATGAGTTGTTTCCCTTTCATTAAACTATAATTTAAAGAAATGCCATGGTATGGGGTATCTTAGCTTTAGCAGTCCTTAAAAGAGGCCAATCAAATAAATATGAGCAATTTTTATAAGAGATTACTATAAGAATGCTAATAACAAAGTTTGGTGATCATCCATCAATAAGTTCTGTAGAAAAAGCTGTCTAAAGGTTTATATCATTTTAGCTCCCTTGACCCCTAAAAGGGGCCTATCAAATTAATATGAGCAAATTTGATAGAAGACTACCTAAGAATGCTACAGACAAAGTTTGGTGATCATCCATCCATTAGTTCTGTAGAAGAAGATGTCTAAAGGTTTTTTTCTATTTTTAGCCCTAGAGACCCCTAAAAGGGGCCAATCAAATTAATATGAGCAAACTTGCCCTGTCCTTTTTATGTTTGGGGTCCGCCTGGGCTCCTTGCCATTGGTTCTTGTTGCTGGGTCATATGGGGGTTGCGTTCATTGAACGCCGCCTTTCCTTGTTGATCTTGTTTTTCATATTTGATAAAAGACTACCCAAGAATGCTACAGACAAAGTTTGGTGATCATCCATCAATTAGTTCTGTAGAGGAAGATGTTTAAAGGTCTTTCTATTTTTAGCTCTGTTGACCCCTAAAAGGGGCTAATTGGAATGGCATGAGCAAATTCAAGTGTGACTGTCACAAGGATGCTACAGACCAAATTTGAAGTAAATCTGTCCAGCGGTTTCAGAGAAGAAGACGATTGTTGACGCATGACGACGGACGACGGACGCCGGAGTATCCCCCTTTGATACTAATAGCTCGCCCTGAGCCTTCGGCTCTGGTGAGCTAACTAGGCGAAGGACATAATAAGTTTGTTTTTCGTAGACATACATTGTATTTAATATGCTATTGAACGATAAGCTTGTTTTTCTTGTTCGTACATTCATAATTTGATTTCGATTTTAACATAAAAACAACATTAATATGCACAAAGTGGAACACTTACTATACAAAAAGTGCTAGTTGTATATTTTAATTATGCACACATACGAATGAATATTCTAGGTTTATGGGGGTCTTTGCATATATATACATGTTCTATAGACTGGAACATAGTTTTCAGTAGTGCTAAAAAGTTAAATCATATTTCAGAATGAGAAAAGATTATTATTACAGTGAAGTGCAGGCCTTAATAATCTCATATTTTAAACCAAGTTATGATACTAATCCTTTCATTTATAAACACTGTTTAACTGATTCTTACGTAGTAGTGTAAAGTTACATATTCAATGATTGATTTAAACTTAACAGTGTATCTCTAAATATGTTATTACATAACAAGGAGCATAGTTGGCTATTATTGCATATTAAACACATGTTTTCTGTGACTGGGTATGACAAATAATATAATGATAGAAAAAGTGTTTATTATCTAAATAAAAATATTGATAGTATCTATGTGGACTTAATTTCATATTTATATTAGATTTTGTATGACAAGCAAGACGAACGATTTACTCTGTGTGTCAGTTTAATGACATGATCTATTGGTGATCATGTTTTTATGATATAGCTGATATAAGGTTATTTTGCAATGAATCTGATTGAGACAATTTTATGATAAATTAGACAACGACTACATATTGTTTAGGTTATCATTATTATCATATGTTTCTGATAAAAACCAAGGGTATGATCTTGATTCACTGTAACATTTCTTATTTTAGTATTGAAAGTTGAAAGTGATACAATTATTGAAAATATTATGAAATAATAATTCGAAATATTATGAATATTATAAAATTACAATACTGCAAAACTGCAATTCCTTTGGTATCAGAATGCATACAAATGGTCATTGTTATTTAGGTCAAATGTATATTTTTATTGTCTGCATAACATTATTCATTTTCAGCAATTATGTTCATGCATTTGCCAAAAAACGATTCACTGATTCGAACCGACGAAATATTATGATATTTTTGCCTAATAAAAGATGCAACTATTCAACAGATTTTCATGTAATGGTAGGTGCTTGAAAATCTTCTATTCAAGCTTATGTGTATACCTTTAACACTACTCAATCCCATTTCATGCTGATTTTGTATTGATAAAAGATAAAAAAAATAAAGATAATCTGTTTGATGTACAAGGGAAAGAAGATAAGTTATCTTTAAAAGAACTTATTACATGTTCAAATCATAGAACAAATAGATATCTGAAAAATCAGACAAACACGAATGCAATAGGTACAGTATAAATACAAAATCATGATAAATATTTTTACTTCGTTTACTCCGAATAAAAAAATGATACATTTGTCAAGGCTTCGAAGGCAGAATAGCGTACTTCCTTATCCAAAACAATATGAATTCAATTATCAATTTGTACTGTATAATGTTTTCTTACAGGATAAGATAGTAAGCCATAACTTATCTATAGTCTTAGTGTAATAATTGCTTTGGCACAGTAACTATAGCTTTATTAAAGTATCTGATGTACAAAACCTATCTAAGAAAATGGTAATTTTGTACAGTTTGATCTCAGGCATGCTTCGTTTATTTATTCAAACGCATTGCTTATTCTGAATTCCAGTTTATAACAATGATGAACTCCGTCTGTGCTTTGCCTTGTGCCCTGTCCTGTTTTTGTTTGAAGTCATGTCGGGCTCCTTGCCGGTGACACAGTGTTGCTGAGTCGTGTGTGGATTGCGTCCATTGAACGCCGACTTTTTTGTTGATCTTGTGTTTCATATTTTAATTGGTACTGAAGAGGAAACAGATTGTACGAATTATACATATCCATAGATATTAAAAAACACAAACATAAGATACGCTATTGATTTTTGTTGTTAAGCAATATGTAAGTTTTTATTCTTTAGCTCCAATTACTTTGTGCTCATTATGTGAATATTATGCTCATACGAATCTTTAATTATGTAGTAGTTATAAATTTCCAGTTGTTCATTACATTTTTCATTCACCATGCATTTCATTTTGTGTACAGCAACATTGAATAAACAAAATCACAGATGACAGATGTCTTTCTGTACTGTCTTTTGGCTGACAACATTCCAAATCCTTATCTCCTATGTATTTGTAAAGTTGTACCTTTTGTAATAGTTAATAGCTTTTGTACCACATAAACTTGAGATACGTCTGTGTGAACTGATTTTCATAGACAGATAATTCGAAAAAATGAAAATATTTATCAAATAGTTTGTGTATTTCATTTTTAAATTAATGCTTTTATGACAAAAAAGTATGCAAGAACGTAGGTTACACTTTGGATTTGTAAATGAAGAATTGCCTGTTTTGTGGGTTTAAACCACGTAAGGGGTAACTCGTTGTTTCACAGAGAAAGACATTTTAAACTCATTGCTTAGTAATGGTTTGTTCCAGTGACAAAGTAAATGCTAAAATAGATTTGAAACATTATTATCTGTCTTCATCAATCCAAACGTCGGCATCATAGAACATTAATTTTAGCAAAGTCAATGGAAATCTGTACAAAACGCAACCAAATGCGTAATTTCTTTCTTATAGGAGAAAAGCTACCCTCAAAATATTGATTTTTTAATCCATTAAGAAAGATGAGAAAGGAAATTATCAAAGTGACACGAGTGGATATTATAAACTTTAAGAAAAACGTTAAAGCTGCAAATAATAGATTTCATAAAAACAGAAATAGTGACATTTTATGTTTTTATATTTATTTTATTTTGCTGTCCAGACAACCAAATCTGCAACAACCTTTTGGCGAAATCGGAAGTACAATTTCTGTTTGCATGAGAAACTTCGCCTTCGGATCATCAATATGTAATCAACAAACATGGCAATAGGTAGCAGTCTTAATTAAAAGGTATATTTCCGCATTATAACGGATGTTTTTATAACAATTTAATATTTTTTATGACATGATTACTGTTGCTGAAAGCCAGGCCTAATGCACCGTGAAGCTTAAACGGTAAAAGTGTGTTTGCACATTTGCTGTGTTCCGGATTGCAACTATAATACTGTTACGTAACACGTAAACGAGCTGGTTATAGTCTTCATTTGCGTGTTAGTAGAGTTCGTATACGAACTTTAGAATTACCGTAGATTTTCCATTTAAAATCATAATCAATGAACAATATTTAAAGGATCACTTTGCTTCCAGATTTTTAAGAATTTAAACTACAGCCCTTACAAATAACAAAAATATTTGTCTACGAAACTTGCGGTGGGTAAGGTGGAGGTGCCTTTCAGTTGATTAAAAAAATATTTTGTGTACGAAACTTGCGGTGGGTAAGGTGGAGGTGCCTTTCAGTTGATTAAAAAATGTTACACAGATTATAAAGATATTGTTCTCTCTGCACAACAAATGTTAAAATCATGAAATGTGAGTAAAGTAACTACTCATAAATGCATGTTAACAAATTGATATAAAATAATTCAACATTGGGAGGTGACAAAACCGGCAATAATTGAGAATGATTGTTTTTTATATATTAATATGAACAACATGATTTTCATACATCTGTTTATTCATTTGTTTGAATTCGAACACACACACCATGTTTTCTTTAAATGTTATAAACTCAATGATACTTACCCATTACCTATGGGTCGGAGTTAAATCGTATACACATGTATGCACAGTGCGTTAACTGGAATGCAGGTATTAGTTACCCGCACTCCAAAGCATCTCATTTTTTCTGTGGTTTACATCATGTGACGACTGAGAAGGGGATAACGACAGAATTGTCATTTTCAGATGCTCGTTTATTGCTTGTATTTTTCTGGCGTTTCATATTGTGACTAAAGGAAGCGTGCTTTAATTTTTGCCTATGATACAAAAGAGAAAGACCATCAAAATACTCAGCTATCTGATATATACTCGGGGCTATGCCCCCTCGTACAAATCAGAATGCCTAGTGTTTCGATGCTTTTTCTATTAATAGGCTATACTACAATATCATTTAATGTCAAGTAAAAAATACTTCAAACATATTTGATAATACATAATTTGCAAAAAAACGTATATTCCTAGTTATGTTGACATATAACGTATATCAATGTTTTTGTGTTCCTGCGATTTACTTCAAAGGAGTTAAATGAGAAAAGGTATG
Source organism: Ruditapes philippinarum (assembly GCF_026571515.1). Lineage (NCBI taxonomy): Eukaryota > Metazoa > Mollusca > Bivalvia > Venerida > Veneridae > Ruditapes > Ruditapes philippinarum. The sequence continues at coordinate 223,551 of NW_026854349.1, forward strand.
TCTTCAAATATATAAACCATACACATGATGGTTTATATCAACGAAAAACTTTATTTCGGGTAATATATTGCCAGACAATTTTCTTTCAAGTCGGATGTAAAAAGGGAGAATCTAATAAGAAGATAAAGTTAATTTTAAATTGTATGTTTATATTTTTTCTACTTCTTTGATGTATATTTTAAACGTTAAGATACTATTAAATTATAGAATAAACTATAAATGTCTTTTTTTTGGAAATATATGTAGAAGACTATGTTTTCAATGTTTCTTTCTGATCGTAGACAATAACGTTATCATGGAAATATATTGCTTTAAATGTAGACCGTTTAGTAAATTAAATAGTAATTAAAATTAGGTTATTAAATAGGACCGTTTACTAATAAGTTAGTCCCCTACCGGTTAAACCGGTAGGGGACTTATTAAGACAGTACGCTCTTGTAATTTACAATATAAGCGTACCAGAAAAAAGTATTAATCGTTCATTAATTTTGATTTTTCTGGCGACTGAAATTCTAAATCAGGTTGAGTAAGCTTACAGGATATACTCATACATTAAATGAAGCATTCTGTTTTATTTGTGCAAATGATAGGGGGCCCCTTTCATACTTACTTTAGAAACGAAATTATCCAGTCCAATATTTCGGCCGGCCATTGTCGTTAGTCTTAATACACATAACTTGTACCGTATTAAGATCTTACCTACGCTAAAAAAATAAAGATGTAAACAAATTGTAATTTAATGCTTGGAGTTGTTGACAAAGTATATGAAATATATGAAGTAAATGTCTACATAAATTAAGTAAAATTAGAGATTAATAAGTAACAGTCTAATATTTATATACTTATTACTGTTGTAACAGAAACCATGGAAAACATTCTTGATTTGTCAAAAAAGATACCTTACTTACATTAAGTATTAGAAAGAGCATCGAAACACGAGACAATCTGATTTGTACGAGGGTTATCTTTTGTATCATAGACAAAGATAAAAACACGTTCCCTGTTGTCGCAAAATGAATTCCAAGAAAATATAAGCCAAACAATGGGCACGCTCTGAAGTGCGGGTAACTAATACCTGCACTCTGGTTAACGCACTGTGCATGTATATGTTTGTATACGATTTAACTCTGACAAAAATTAAACCATTATCTAAACCAACGAGGTAAATAACTACTTTTAATTCGTTTTTAAGTCCGAGATTATTATGAACAATTGACGAAATGTTCCGATTTGAAATTATCAACATCCAAATATCTCAGAGACTGATTAAAATGAAAATAATATTTGTCATATGTTTTGGTTATTTGCAAATTTGATGAAATAATTAAAACTATATTACATGAATATCATATAAAACATCCGTTAAATTTTGATTTGTTTACTAAACTTTGATATATGATATAAAGTTATGTGTTCATTTGAAATATATGATAACAGATATGTTATTCTAACAAAATGATTATGTTATACAAGCATATTCAACAGATGGTCTGCAATATCTCAAATTCTAGTGATGTGAATCATAATGTTATATTTCATTATTGTATCATAGTTTGGGGACCTTTCTGTTGAAAAAGCGTCAGAGTTAAATCGTATACATATACATGCACAATGCGGTAACTGGAGTGCAGGTATTAGTTACCCGTACTCCAGATAATACCCGTTGATTGGCTCATTTTTGCTGGGGTTTACTTTAATGTGACTGCAGAAAAAGGGAAAGCGGCAGAAATATTATATTCAAATGCTCGTTCATTGGTTACATTTTTTCTGGGGTTTCATATTCTGGCAACAGTGTTGTTATGTTTGACTATGATACAAAAGAGAAAGAACAATCTCCCCCTCGTCCAAATCAGATAGCCTCGTGTTTCGGTGCTCTTTCTATCACTAATTTTGCTAGATTAACATAATTCTACACGTTGTTTTCTTTTGAATTTGTAAGTGTGTATTATAATGTTAGTTAAGTTAAAAAAAACAATCTACTTGAATTTTGGCTTAGAAACAGTGTCATCTGAATTATTTCCCTTTATATGCTCAAATTGAAGAAAATTAATATTTCTATCCTGAACATATTACACTAGCATTTTGCATCAGATAACAAGATAAATGAGATCTCTCATTTTATCAAGCACAATTAAATATATCTGACAAGAATTTTAGCTAAAACTAAAACCTTTGGTTTACTGTAATCATATGCCGTTTTGTTGAACGTGTTTTCATCAATAGAAAAAATTAGATATAGAGTTTTGGTCTGCACTATAATTCTTGTTAGTTTTTCCGCCCAATTCGCTCTCAGAATATCAGTTATGTTTTATGTTTTAATTACAATATTTTGATAACAAATTTTATTACTAAAACTATGCTAGTCTTAACATACCCTCAGATCCCATTTCAAAATTCCATTTTAATACGCCGCTTTTTACGGAATGCACTACTATGTCACATTAAGAGTTCCATGATAACCGGCGTATAAACACATCTGCGGATGTTTCTAATTTCAAATGTTTGCCATTTCATATTTTAATGTTGAATTCTGCTTAAGCCGGTTCTAGTGGGCGTGTCCGTTAGTTTGCACTTTACAGTACCGTTCATGAATCAATTAATTAAACCGAGCCTGTAACATTTTCAATTCAGCCCTTTTTGACTATCTTTCTTATTTTCTCTATATTAACAATAATAATTGTGAAAAAGGAAGAAAAATGACAACCAGGAAACGGCATATAATATCGAGACATAGCTTGAGATTAATAAATAAGTAAACTGTTTTCAATTATTTTTCTTTTTTGTTTTATCGTTTTATGTCTCGATCTAAATTTCTCCCGTCGGGCAACAATCAATTAACCATTTGCAATTGAAATGTGCAATGTGCAGTCGTGTGCATAATAAATAACAATGTTTTCTTAAAATTAATTTTCTTGAAGGCAAGAGTTACAACCAAAATATCGACTTTCATTCAATAAGCAAATGAAGCAAGAACGACAAGATCAAAGTAATACAGCTAGACAAACATATTAAACTCTATCTGAAAGATTGCGTTTAGAGTTATTGACTGAATTTAATGATTTTAAAGATGTTATATCATTTTAGACGGTCACATTATAATGTTGATAAGGGATATTAGTGGATTTTTTTTATTTATTTCGTTTTGTTTATTAATGAATAAAGAAAGCTCGTTATGTTACAGGGATCTTTTAATGTTCATTAAACGTACCAATTTTAAAGTGTTTCTTTATGAAAAAGATATGAAACATTTGTCTAGTGATTTTCTTCTAAATAAAAAGATATATAAAAAATGGAACGCATGGATAGCACACACAGTGTTCTTTGCAGATCACAACCAATCCTTAGATACCTGACACTCCTGTGAGAGGAAATTCACGACGAAATATTGGTGCTTTAACATGCTAGTGATTAATTTGTGTTAACGTCAATGTTTAAAATGCTGCATTTGCTCTTAAGAAAGTTAACAGCGAGATATTCCATTTTCTTTTTAAACACATAACTGCAAAGTATGTTGTATTTCTGTTTTAACCAGTTGGATATTTGATCGTTGACAACATATCTAATATTTTTTCTGGTCCTTCAGGATCAATGGTTCCAGCACGTTAGTGTTGAAGATATCCGCTACAGCCGGTGCCAGGGGGCGTGATAGGTGTTGCATTCTAAATTATCCCTAATGAACAGACTCAATCAAACTGAGTCTGTAATTTTCATATACTATTGTTGTTTCATTGCTTCCGAAGATTTGCCCCGTGTCCGAATTTAAAGTATCGGCAAATAATTTATAAAAAAACAACATTTAATTTAGTAAATTTAAAATAACATTTCTTTAAAACAAAACGCCTGAAACAGCTAAAACATGTTGCAGGTTATGTTCGATATGGCCTGTTCAACTATTTTGAATTATAACATACTCGTATATATGCTCATATTTTCATTTTTATTGGCAAGTTTTAATGCAAATATGTATCAATTATGCTGATTTGCAAAGTTTATTCGCGTTACTACAACACTTTGTAATAATCTTATTCCGGATGAATTATTTAACTTAGTAACTTATTGGTTTACAAAATAAAACAAAATTAAATCATCATCCCTTTAATCCAATACAGTGTCAGTTAAAGAAAGCAATACAAGAACACATGTTGTAAATCGTTTTTTAGCGATGGTTAAATTTCACCTAATTTTCGCAATATAAATACTTCCAACAGAAAAATGATTTCAAAAAAAATCTTATAACAATATCATTCATCGCAAATTTGTGATCCTATAAATGTAGGTAAAATTTTTCATGAACTCCAGTTATCGCGATTTTAAAACTATGGTTTCGCGAAAAGTATTATGTTTTACACAAAAATCTCAAATGCTTGGATTGCTGAACATATTTTAACATTTTATATTTTGGTATATTAGATAAAAAAGTCAGTCTCTGTGCTTTTATGTTTTTAGCTTACTTACATATAAATACCCGCTCTTAATAATAAATTAGCCTGTCAAATAAATTTAAGGAAATATCATTTATAGTTAAAAGGTCAATAGGAGGACAGAACAAAATATTTACATGGAAACAAAATAATTTGATACAGCCGACTTTCGCTGAAATTGTAGTTTATGGTGACAAGTTCAAAGAACATTTTATTTGATCTTTTTGATCTAAATGAAACCTTCTACATTTAATAGTACCTGTATAACTTTATTTGTGTAAAGTCTTAATAATGAATGAATCGATGAACTTTTATGTGAGAATAATGATGTTCACAAAAGACAAGTGGCAATTTTAATACCATCAAAAGCTCAAAGTACTTCTAAGATTGCTTTTTTAAACAGAGATCACGAACATTTCAACAACTGTGTTTTTTTTTGTCATGGTGTTTTCTAACATATAGAGAAAACAATATCTAGCACACAGAAATATTTTTAACTAAGATCATTTGCAGGAATTTCATGGCAATATGAATATTTATCATTCAAATGTGAAATAAAAAAGGATTTTATCCTTGCTTTTATTTTAACAAAATTCTGATGTATAGTCAGAATAAATATATTGATATAATATAACCACTGGCAACTCGTTACAAATTAAGTTTAACATTGTATTGATAACTTTGATTTAAAATGTTATTCAAATGATCTATTTCGATAGTATTTGATTCCATACTTTTCTGTAAGTTTTTTTTTATATTTTCATTTCAAATGACAATACATGAAATGCAATTCCTCCTACAAGAAAATTAGTTTCTCGACAACATGGTTATTTATCACTCAAACATTTACAATTTTTGTTTTATATTCATTGAAATTCAGTAACGCTGTTGATTATATGGCGCCAAGTTGAAAATAAACCCCGCTGAAAAAATATGAAAGGAGGAATAGTATTCTGCTTTCTGAAGAAATAGATATTGCATAATTAAAAAAATACTTATTAAATTAATTTTTTTAAATATGTATCGTACATTGTAAAGGTTAAATTTTACTTTATACAAAAACAACAATTTAACATGTGTTAATGTTTTATTTATTTATTTTGGACATTAACTTGTGCGTACAGTGCAATACAAAATAGATTTTGATTCCGTGCTAATTACTCTTTAAAAGCAAAAATGCCGATAACTTGTTCAAAGACAGAAAAAATAAACATTTCCTTATATTGTTTGCATAGAAGCATTATATCTCAATATAAAACAAGTTTTTTCTCTCCATTTTTCTCCATTTTTCCCGATGCCAGAAAGGCATAAAATTGAATGATTATCTTTAAAATAGTTTCTCACGATTTAATAATATCATACTAAAACCGAATGCAAAATTGACTGAATCATTTGATTTTTAAATTGCGGTTGATTGATTATTTTTCTATGGCTAATAGTTCACTTTCTGTTGCTGAACTGGCCAAGGGTGTTCAAATTTTGTATGCACCTCTTGCTATAAATAAATTTGTTTTGATATTGAATAGTTTTTAATCAAGTTTATAATCACAAAAACGTTATGTTTTCATTGTATCACTTTGACCTGAATTTAAAATTAAATGCATTGCTAGAGTGAACGTGATAGGTTATTTTTTTACACGTATAAAGGATTATAAAATTGACAGACAACTTATTATCATGGTAAGACGTTGTTGTCTGTGATATCCTTTCTATGTTTAGAAATTAAAAAAAAAAAAACTTTTAAAAATAGGATCTAATGTGCATTTTTTTGATATGTTATAATTCCATATTATCATGTCATTGTCTTTCTTAACAAAATCAGCAAAATTATTTACAATAGGATTAAGCGCTGTCCAAAAACTAGCACTGCACATTAAGGTGTTTAAGAGCTTTCGGACTTCATTTGATTGATGATCATACAATTGTCATTTAAATTTTGTATGTCTATTAACTTATGGGGAACAATGATAGATTGCTTTAGCAATGTGATAAAAAATTACATAAAACATAATAAGAAGATTGTTTTGATCATAGTTTCAGGTAATAAATCATTTGGCTGACTCGTACATTAAACATATGTTACTGAGTGTTAAAATGTTATCAGATATAAAGTAGTGTATCAAGTTTTAATAGCAACAAAGTATGTATTATAAATATTTATTTTTGACAGTATTACGCTATCAGATTGAACTAATCTCTAGAAAGCACGTTGAAAAGATTTATCTACAAATCAATATTGTGCTTGGTTCGTGACTTTAATCAGTTAAAGATCGTTACGTTAGTGTTTTTCATAAAATAAGTTGTCATCGCTGAGAAGAATATGTATTAATTAAAATAGTTCATATTATTGCTTCAAAGATGTATCTGTTTATAAAACATAACATTTTATACAGGTCAGTTTAATATCTGTTTCATGACCTGTTATCAGGATATGGTGAAATTTATAAGTAAACATTTTGAGACGTTTTCCATAACGTATGTTATTGACAATAAAGTTTAAGTTTCAAGACTTTTTATTTTTATTTTTGGTTTTCCATTATTATGCCTTATGATATGCTAGTGTTTTTTTCCAAAATTTATTGAAACATTTGGAACGAATTTATGGTATTATGGAACTTATTTATTCATAGGTAAAAATATTTTAGAGCTTGATATTGCTTCTTAGACCAGAGAGATCCTAAGTATCAACCCTGAATTAGTAAGAGTAGAACAAGCAATGTTTAAATATAGTGTAAAACGATGTTAAATATATTATATAGAAATATTTAAATTGGTTCTTATTTAAATGACATACCATCTGAAAAAAGAATAATCACAAAAGCAACAACAACAACAAACACCTCACACAAAAAAGACATTATGGTTTTGCTAGGACTTTATTATACTGACACTCGTACATTTGCAGTTTATGTTTACATAGTAAACATTATATAAAATCAAGTTTTGAAAAGATAAGAAATATGTACAAAATATCTCAATGCTCCTTTATACAGGAAAACATCGTGAGAATTGGCCTAAAAATAGAAATGTCAGATACCAAATAATTTTCATTCGTTTAACTGAGGTACTTTTATTAAGGTTCAGCTAGTCATTGTATTTACATTAACTCAAATGAAATCCTACTTTCAGGAAAGATTTATTTGAAATACATGATAAGTTTGCTGAATATCATATGTACGCCTATTTAAAATTGCCATGTGCTGCTACTATAGTAGGTATTTTACTACTGTCAACATAACCCGTAAGACTAGACCAGGAATAAACAAGGGAAGGATACTACGTTAATTCTCACCTGCAAAATGCTATTAATCAGACTGTTTTTGTCGACTCGAAGATAAAAAATAATTCTTTCATTTTAAGAAATCGTTAGAATATCAAAGCATAATGTAGCGTACCAAATATTGGCTTTAGTACTTGATATAGTTTTAAATAACGTTCAAAATTTAACACCTCTGGTTTAAGCCTGGAAACTGGATAAATTTTGTTTGGGAGTCCGAGTGAGAGCTTTTAGGAAAACAAATCTTTATCCCGTTTTCAGGACTTAACTAGGCAGAAAACATGGTCCTTATGTGATATACTTTAGTAAATTTTTCTACATTTGCTATGACATGTATTATGCAGTGAGACATAATTTATAAAATTAATATTCATGTTAAATCTATATCGATTCAGAAATATATTTTTCTGAAACGCTCAAACAATTTTGTCCATGCCTAAATTCAAAGTTGTGTAAAGGTATGCAATTGAGATTTGCAGGTGGCTTTCATCGGGAAATTGAAAAGCAAGTCGATTGTCTAAAATAATGTCAACAAAAACTTCATCCCACTGATTACTCTCTGAAATTTCCATAAATATAATCGAACGGGTAATTTAATGTCGAGTAGATTGACTGGGCCCTGCTTGACTCCTTGTCGGTGGCCAAGTATTGCTGTTTTTTTGTTCAGGGATGCGTTTATTGAAGCCGCCTTTCCTTGATGATCTTTAATGTTTTCATATCTGATATAAAACGGTGGTTTGAATAATTATATTATTAAGCGATTCTTAGTGCAGTGCGATAGATTACAAATACCGAGTGTTGTAGACGCACAATTTACTGGGGGCTCAAATTATACTGTTTAATATGACCTTAAAAATTCTTTCACAAATCGAGAACGTTAATAAGTCATGTCAACATTACCAGTGACCAACATACCAACAAACGAAGTGTGTTTTACCTTTTTAATATAAACATTATTATTCATTCACATAAAAAAACTACGCTCCTTTAGCAGCTAGATGAATACGCAACCACAAGTGAACGCTTGTAGAGAACAATTTAACCGATGCATTCCTATTCGGGAATAAATAAAGGCAAACAGTCGATTGTTCAACCATTTTGATCAGAATACGTATTGTTAGGATTTTTATTTATATAAGCATTTCATGATCAAATTAATTGTTGCTTGAATCGTACGGATTTAATCTTACTTAATTATTTATGCAGAAATTCACTTTGTTTTTCATGCACTTTACATAGGACATAACATAATTAAGATATCAAACGGATGTTTATCTTCCCATTGGCCAGTTGATTTAGCGATGTTAACTGGTGTGCGCAAACTTAAAAGGACTGCAGAAGAATTTCCGACGAGATATAGATGCAATAGAATGATCAATAACATCAGTCGATTGAAATTGGTTTTTGTGCATTGAGGTTGTACATTCAAAATAAGACAAAATAAAGTCTTTATTGTAAATATTATGGTCTATATTTAGAAATCAATGAAGTGTTGTTTTTCTCAGGAACAATACGCCGCTTTTCATGGAATGGCATGACGTGTTTCATTATTTTACATTATTGGTTCCATGATTACGTCCGTATGGACACATACCCGGATGTTTCTTAATTCAATAGTTCACCATATATGTGTAGATGTTAAATGTTAAAGCGTGGAAGGTACTTTGCAATATTTTGAACTTTGTTGGTTTTGCGCTCTTAAGTGATTCCGATTTTTGTTCTAGTGGTACATCCTTATCATTTAAATAGCTTGAATACTTCTATGTGTTAGCAGATGTTGTAAAAGAACTTTAAAGAATATATATATTTTATTTTTTTATATCATATTTTACCATTTATCGTAACGTTTGAGACAATAACTAATTTCCTTCTCGCTAAATTAAAGCTTGGAAAAACACTATATTTGGAAAAAACGGGGAATTCCCCGGAAGCATTAAAAACAAAGGAAAACAAAATAAAAGAAAATTACAGCTTTGGTTTGAATGAGTCTGTTCATTAGAGATCACGCAAAACTGATAATACCATGCCTTCCGTTTAAGGCCAGGTGCAAAGAAAAGATAACTCAAGTATGCAAACTGTATGCTTTGTTTAAGAAGATAAATAAAAAGACAAATGTTAGGTTAATAATTTCTCAATTCTAGTGTCAGATATAGTTTAAAGGTTTAGGAATGCTCACAACCGTGTTGTTTCCGCTGTGAAAAGATTTCCCGTACATGCAATCTATGTTGTTATAATTTCATCCTCAATGGATTGTTCGGTGTAGGTGTCCTCCTCCTTGTCCAGGCTTGCTCCTGTTACTGGGTCGGCTGGGGGTTGCGTTCATTGAACACCACCTTTCCTTGATGATCTTGTTTATCATATTTTAGGAATGCATTATTATTTGCAATATTTAACAAATGACTTGGTCCGACATTTTATACTTTATTACTTTCATTATAATTGTAGAGGCGTCTGTAGCCTTGTTCTGAATATTTTTCTTCTTCAAACTACTTGCCCCTGATCATCCAGGTTTGGAGGTTCTACTAAAGTGCCCATTCGTGTCTAAAATAATGCCCGAAGGAACGCCAGAGGTCTTCCATTACGAGTAAACCTGAAAAGTTGCCATATTTCCTTTACAGTGTTGGTGCGACTTACAACCCAGTAAAAGATATATGTGTAATTGACTATAAAGCATAAAAATGGTATCTCTGACTAAGTTGCAACCTTATAAAGAAACAAATGTCAATTATAATGTTATTGATAAAAAGATCATGCCATAGAAATATTGATATCATGTTTCAAAGCCATTGACCTTAAGATCAAACATGGTAAGACGTTCCTTCTTTTATATTCCAATGTTGCTTGTACTTGTAAACTGTTCGTCATGCTCGTGTGTGAAAATCAATAGTGCTTTTCAAGAAAGTGGCTTTGGAGAAAACATTTCTATTTATCACGTATACAACAGCATTTTGTGTCATTATTTATTTTATCCATGGGACATGTTAATAGTTTGTTTGTTTTGATGGGCTTTACTTTCCACAGCCACTATAAACATAAATATGACTTTACACTTTTACTGTTAAGAGGAGATCTAAGATGCTCCTTCATGTATTTTTAGACAGGACCCAGGCGTTCTTGTTTTTAAGAATTCAGACATGGCTCGAACATAATATGGTACAAGTCTGACTTCCTTTAATTTTTGTTGATCGATTTCTTAATATTGCTATTGAAAAAATAAAATGAAAAAAAAACCCTGAAAAGGAATAAGGAATAAATGAACGCTCCTGTTAATATTATACTATCATAACTTACTATAGATTCCATGAAGCCAGGTTACATGATATAACAATTTATCGCAATTTCAAAAAGTAATCTGAAATGGAAATTTCAGGTAAATAAACAACAAGTAATATTTGCAGAAAAAAATTGGTAATATTCATATAATATTCTTATTTTGTTCTTTTATTTAATGTATTGAGTAATAATATATTAAGTTTCATAATTTGAAATAAACGTGAGGAAATTTTGACCTGATAATCTATTCTAGAAGATATGCTGATATTATTTGTTTCTCAAGTTACATATTCATTCAACAGTATGCATATCACAAACTCATGAATCAGAATGTTGAACTGCTGAATATCCTGAACAATGAACAATACTTTATAACCTTTCAAAATTCCATTTTAACTAGTTTCGCCCATTGTTTTCTCGTTTAGGGCACACGCATTCCTCGCTATTTATGGATTGACAATACTATGTCACACGAAAGGTTCCATGATAACCGCCGTATAAACACATCTGCGGATGTTTTTAATTTCAAAATTTTGCCATTTCATGTTTAAATGTTGAATTCTGCTTAGGCCAGTGCTAGTGGGCGTGGACGTGAGTTTACACTTGACAGTACCGTCCATGAACAGGCTTAAGCAAACCGAGCCTGCATCATTTTCAATTCTGCCGTTTTGGACTATCTTTCTTATTTTCTCTATATTAACAATAATAAGTGTGGGAAAGGAAGGAAAATGACAACCAGGAAACTGAATATAATATCGAGGCATATAATATCAGGGTTTAAAAAATAAGTACACTGTTTTTAAATTTACTTTTTTATTTAAAAGACTTGAAAATATCGTTTTATGTCTCGATCTGAATTTCTCCCGTCGGGCAACAATCAATTAACCATTTTTAATTGAAATGTGCAATGTGCAATCGTGTGCATAATAAATAACAATGTTTTCTCAAAATTAATTTTCTTGATGGCAAGAGTTACAACCAAAATATCGACTTTCTTTCAATAAGCAATGAAGCAAGAACGACAAGATCAAAGTGATACAATAAGACAAACATATTAAACTCTATCTGAAAGATTGCGTTTAGATTTATAGACTGAATTTAATGAAATTTAAGCTGTTATATGATTTTAAACGGTCACATTTATAATGTTGATAAGGGATATTAAAGGGTATTATTTATTAATTTCATTTTGTTTGTTATTTGCAATAAAATAAACATCGTTTTGAAGTTCATTAAACGTACCAACTTTAAAGTGTTTCTTTATGAAAAAGATATGATATTTGTCTAGTAATTTTCTTCTGAATAAAAAAAAAATGGAACGCATGAAAAGCACACACAGTGTTCTTTGCAGCCATTAACCAATCCTAAGACCCTTGACACTACTGTGAGTAGAAATACACGACGAAATATTGGTGCTTTTACATGCTACCACTAGTGGTTAATTTGTGTTAATGTCAAATGCTGCATTTGCCTCGAAGAAAATTTATAGCGAGATATTCCTGTTCCTTTTTAAGCATATAACTGCACATTATGTTGTATTTCTGTTTAAAACAGTCGGAAATTAAACGTGGACAAAACAAAATAGCTTATATTGTTCGAGTCCTTAGAAGCATTGATTTTATGAGATTCGCTATAGCTCGTGCAAGAGGTGTGAGAGGTGTTGCATTTTATACTAGCCCTCATAAACCGACTCAACCAAACCGCGTTTGCATGTTTCATATACTTTTGTTGTTTCGTTGTTTCAGAAGGATCGTCCAAATTTAAAGGATGGGCGAAGAATTACAAAAAAAATCTTTCTTTTTATATTTAATTCAGTAAAAGTTAAAAATTAAAAAAAACGCCTTATACTGCAAAAAACATATAACATGTTCGGTTCGATTGGGCCTGTTCAACTATTTCAAATTATAACATATGCATGCTCCTATTTTCATTTGTATTGACAAGTTTTAATTCAAATATTATCAGCTATGCTGATTTGCAAATTTTATTTGTGTAAAAAACAGTTATTACAATATTTTGTTATAATCTTATACCGGATGAGTTATTTAACTTAATAATTAATTGATTTAAAAAAATAAAACAATTTAAATCATTTCATTTTCCCTTTAATCCAATAAAGTGTCATTTAAAGAAAGCATAATAAGGTACATATTAGGTTTTATAAGGGATGGTTAGAGATCCTGTAAGTTAATTAAGGTTGCTACAACACTTAAGTTAAATTTAATATATGTAAATAATTATGCTTATAAAACAATTTTCAAACATCAAATAATATGTAGGATATGTACTGCAAATATTTGTCCACATTATATGTAATCACTAAAATATATGCATTCATTTTTTATTCAAAAATTTGAATTAGACTTTATAGAAAATAAATTTCTAACTACCTCCCTTTATTACATGTAACATGAAACGGTAATATCTTTACAAATAAAGATTTTCGGAACTTACAATTTTGATAAATCTTCACTTGAGCGTAACATTTATGATATAAAACCATAAAATATTGAGTCACAGGATCTTTAAATTTCACCTAGTTTTCGCAATTTAATATTTCACGAACAGAAACATGTTTCGACAAAATTCTTATTCATCGGAAATTTGTGAGCGTACGAATGTAGCTTAAATCTTTTATGAACTCCAGTTATCGCGATTTTAAAACTATGGTTTCGCGAAAAGAATAATGGTTTACACGAAATAATAATAAATTAGCCTGTCAAATAAATTAAAGGAAATACCATTCATGGTTAAAAGATCAATAGGAGGATAGAACAAAATATTTACATCGAAACTAAATAATTTGATACAGCCGAGTTTCGCTGAAATTGTAGTTTACGGTGACAAGTTCAAAGAACATTTTATTTGATCTTTTTGATCTAAATGAAACCTTCTACATTTAATAGTACTTGTATAACTTTATGTGTGTAAAGTCTAAATAATGAATTAGTCGATGAACTGTTATGTGAGAATAATGATGTTCACAAAAGACAAGTGGCACTTTTAATACCACCAAAAGATCAAAGTACCTCTTAGATTGCTTTTTCAAACAGAGGTCACGAACATTCCAACAACTTTTTTGTCATGGTGTTTTTTTAACTTATAAAGAAAACAATATCTAGCACACATAAATATTTTTAATTAAGATTATATAAAGGAATTTCATGAAAGAAACAAAATGCAATACTAATGTTCATCATTCAAATATGAAATAAAGTAATGATTCTATCCTTGCTTTTATTTTAACAAAAAAATGATGTATAGTCAGGATAAATATATTGATATAATATAACCACTGGCAACGCGTTACAAATTAAGTTTAACATTGTGTTGATAACTTTGATTTAAAATGTTATTTAAATGATTTATTTCGATATTATTTGATTCCATACTTTTCTGTAAGTTTTTTTTCTATTTTACTTTAAAATAACAAAACATTTAATGTAGTTCCTCCTACAAGAAAATTAGTTTCTCGACAACATGGTTATTTATCACTCAAACATTTACAATTTTTGTTTTATATTCATTGAAATTCAGTATCGCTGTTGATAATATGGCGCCAAGTTGAAAATAAACCCCGCTGAAAGAATATAAAAGGAGGAATAGTATTCTGCTTTCTAAAGAGAAATAGATATTGCATAATTGAAAAAAAAACTTATTAAATTAAAATAATTTTTTTAAATATGTATCGTACATTTTAAAGGTTAAATTTATTTTATAAAAAATAACAACAATACAACATGTTTTAATGTTTTCTTTATTAATCTGGGTCATTAACTTGTGCGTACAGTGTAATACAAAATATATTTCAAGTTTCAAGTTTTATTGATACACTCAGCATATTTACATATGATAAGAGGTGTACAATAATATATAAACAAAATTACTAAATGTGTAATCAGGTTGTGTATACCAATTAAATGAGCTACAGTAGTTTTTTAAAAAGTTTTTATAACTACAATATTTCATAACATACAATGTAACTATGTCATTGTGTACATGCTATATTTTGCAAAATAGAAAAATATTTATAGATTGTAAATAATAAAAAAAAACAACAACAAAACAATGTGACTAGCCAGGTGGGTTCTTAAAGTATTCAAGTATAACATAAACATATTTAACTAAGTTGCTTAATTTTTGTGGATCTGTTTCATTCATTAATTTTCTAAACGTAAACATATTTTTGTTTTGTTGATTAATTTGTGGTAAAAGTCCTTTTCGTTTATTTTCAAAATAACTACATGAAAAAATGTAATGGAATTCATCACCTATATCATTTGAGTTACAAAGACTACATTTTCTTTCACTTCTAACAATACCTAACCACCTTCCTCTTTCTATAGGGAGGAGATTGTTACACAATCGAAAATTAACAAATGTTTTTAAATATTTGTCTGACAGTAAACAAAGGTACGGTTCAAAGCAATGATCAGTTTTGTACATTCTATAATTTAAACATTTTGGCATTGAGTCGACATCACTACGCCATTTTTGTACATATTGGTTACACATTGATATATCAATGGTTTTTAACAATAAGCATTTAGAACCACTAAACTTCTGATTTAACCAAATATAACTCATACCTGTTTCGTCAAAAATACTCTTAACATTCAATAACCATTTGTACTCCTTACCATTTCTTACAAAATCTTCATATACAAGCTTATAAATATTTGACGATAATTTTTGTATTGAATTACTGTTAACTAAATCATACCAATAACCAGCAATTCGTTTCTTAATAGTAATTGATAATGGAAATCGCCCAAGTTCGCCATAAACCATAACATGCGGTGTACTTTTCTTAACACGTAATACATATTGAAGGAAATCTGTATGCACTTTTTCTATAAGCGACAAGTCACCATAACCCCACACTTCACACCCATAAGTTATAATTGGTACAATTGTATGATCGAATAACTTTAACTGACAATCAATAGGTAAATCTAGATTTCTTATTTTCTTATATAAACCAAACATTGCCCGTCTTGCTTGATCAACAATATGTTTCTTTGCAACCGCAAATTGTCTGTTCTTAGAAAAAACTACACCAAGATATTTAAACGTGTCTACGATCCCCAAAACTTGATTATCTACCGTAATATTCCTGTTTCTATTTCTTTTATCACCAAATACCATTACTTTTGTTTTATCAAAGTTTATATTTAATTTCCAGATATGACAATAATTAGAAAAGGTGTTCAACACAGATATAAGATCTTGTTCTGTTTTAGCAAAAAGAATGGTATCGTCAGCATATAACAAAACAACAAGTTTCAAAAATATTTCAATGTTATTATCTTCAAGTATAACTGAAACATCGTTATTACATAACATGTAATTTTCTTAGTCATTTAGGTACAGAGAAAAAATTACCAATGACAAATTTTCTCCTTGTCTTAAGCCCCTATAACAACCAAAAAAAAAAATGAAAATTTGCCATTTACAGATACACATGACTTGATTTCACTGTACATATTCTTTATTACATTTAAAATCTTTCCAGAAATATTGTATTTGACAAGTTTACACCAAACGCCTGCTCTCCATACAGAGTCAAAGGCTTTTTGAAAGTCAATAAAAGCACAAAAAAGTTTTGTTTTCTTATGTTTAAGGTAATCTGTTAACATGTGGAGAATAAAAATATTATCAACAGTTGAATGATGCTTCCTAAATCCAGCTTGGTTTGAATTTAATAAATTATAACTTTCTACATATTTTGTCAATCTTTCATTTAGTATACTTGTAAATAATTTCCCTATACAACTAAGCAATGTAAAAGGTCTATAGTTTTCAGGCATTTCAATACTACCTTTATTTTTATAGATTGGTACAATACATCCTGTCAACCAAGAATCTGGCAAAAAACCAGTGTTAAGAATACAGTTAAACAATTTGTGATAAAGTGGTATAAGTAAAGTACTGCTTCCCTTAATATATTCGTTAGTAACATGATCCAGACCAGCCGCCTTACCATTCTTAAGTTTATCTATTGCTCTTTGTATCTCAGAGATTGTTATGCTATCATTAAGCCCATTATCAAAATTAACATTTGGAAAATCTGTTTCTGTGTTGTCATTTGCATCTACTGTATCTGTATTAAGCTGTCTATAAAAATCATAAAATGCTGAAACATCAACATCAGTCATTTGTTTTTTCTTACTTATACTATTAACATAATTCCAATATTCTTAAGGCGATGAGTTTTTCATGTTTCGTATTTTCTTTCTCTGCTCCCTTTTAAAATTGACAATACTTTTTCTCATAATATACTTATAATTTTTACTAGAATTATATAAATCAGACATGTTACGTTCATTTTTTGTCCATTGGTATTTTCGCTTACATCTATGATATAACGTTCTAGCATTTATGCAATCATTATCAAACCAAGGCTGTCTACAGCCATCTGAAATATTTGTTTTCATTTTGTGTATACCAAATGTTTTCTTTGCAGATACAAGGAGTGTATTTTCAATGTTTCGAAAAATAGAGTTAATAAAATCTTTATCAATTTCTTCGCAGCTTTCGATTTCTCTTAACATATCATCAACTTTATTACTGTTAATATTGTCAAGAAATACATTTGCTTTGGATTGAGTCCAACCTTTAATTTTCTCATTGGAAGAATAAGTCTGCCTTAAATTATTTTCAACAATATGTGATAAATTGAAATTGATTGGACAGTGCACATCAGAGTATAATGCGTTAAATTCGTCTATAGTAAGACCGTTAAATAGTTTTAGTGCGTGTGCTGAAGCTATTACATAATCAACAATTGAAGAGTTTTTACAAGTAAAACTACATACATTTTTATCTGTAAACGACCTTCCGTTTAAAATCACTGTTTCATTCGATTTACAAAAATCTACAAGATCTCTTCCTAAACGATTAGCAACTTTATCCATTGAAACACGTGCTACAGAAAAATCATTTTTTCTCAACTCGTTTATAATATCTACATCAAATATACTGTTATATTCAATATCTATAATATCAAAAAGTTTTTCATCAACTTGCAATATATCATCAACATTACCAGTTCTAGCATTGAAGTCACCAAATGTAACTATATGTTTATAATTGGTACAGAAATTTTCATACTCTGTGTAAAACAAGTCAATATATATTTTTGTTGAAAATATTTAGAATTTTCTGGTGGGATGTAAACAGAGCCAAAAATAACATCTTCGTCTGTTTCAAACAAACATTTTGATAATTTAAACCACTGAACATATTCACATTCAGTATCGATCTGGGTAAAGTATTTTCTCAAGAAGTTTTTAACAAAAAACGCAATGCCTCCAGACTTCCTAGCAACTCTTTGTTTCCGATTTTTATAAATACAATAGTTATTTTCAAAATTTATGACATCAAGATCATCAAGATGTGTTTCACAGCATGAAATTATATCAAAAGATGAAAGATAAGATTGAAATTCTGGTATAGTGCTTTTTGAGCATAACCCACAAACATTTAAACTACAAAATGAAATAGATTTTGAATTGCCACCATGACAAGCCTATGCTGACACCTGTGAATGTGGTCCGTCGGTGTTTGGTTGATTTCTTTGGCCTTTGTTTTTAATATGGTAGGCATCAGCTTTGACTTCCTCTCCTTCAACGTATAACTTGTCCTTGACCAATACCGCCTTTTTCTTTTCCCTCCTTGCTTTTCGTAGTATCGGGTACAATGGGCGACGTTTATCCTCAATCTCCTCCGGGAATTGTTCATGTATACCAAAGTTTGTGCCCTTAAGAAATCGTCCCGATTAACGAACTCTCTCCCTGTCCTTAAAGAAACTAAATTTAGCAATGATGGGTCGGGGAATTGGTTTACCTCCCTTGTCAAATCTGACATATTTGCTAGAGTATGGTCTAGAACGATGAACACGTTCAAATTGAATCTCCTTTCTGATTTCAAGTTTGTCACGAATAAAGGAGCGCAATACATTTTCACAGTCTTCACCCTCAGTGTAATCTATATTTGTAAAAACCAAATTGTCTCTCATTGCTCTACACTTAACATCTAAAAGCTCCTCTTTAAGACTAGAATTAACAGCTTTCATTTCGATCATTGTGGCTCTTATTTCATCATTTTCACGTGTAATAGTTTTCACAGACAGTTCTAATTAATTCAATTTCACAACATCTGTGTTTCTCTGAACCACCATATCATCAAATTGAGAGCTAACAAAATTAACTGATTTTTCAAATTCTTTACTTGAATTTTCTGTATGCTTTAATCTCTGTTCAAAGTCAATAATTTTATTGTTCATAGATTGCACAGATTTTTCAATTTTGTCCAATTGATCAGGTTTATTCAGTTTGTCAAGGCCCTTCTCAAGTAACATCAATTTGGACATTAACGCATCATATTCAGATAACGTAAGAGTTACCTTGCTTTCAGATGTTTTTTGTGAGGCTTGCAGAACTTTTCCTGAGTCTAGGTCAAGATAGGATAAGTCGCCCTCATTATGGTCCGAGGAGTCTGAGCTAAAGACTGAACGTAGTCTTTTTGCTGCCTGGTTTCGACCCCCCCAACGTTGATCTAGGTGTATTATTATCAAATTCCATTTTACCTGAAAAAAATCTTTACAGAGCACGCAATAATAAACGAACTAAAGCAAAAATAAATATTTATTCAGTCAGTTGGGTGTATTTGGCTCTGTTACCTATTATGCACACATGTATTTAATATATCTATTGTTATTATTATAGTGCAAGCTTAATTATCACCAATAATGCATTGTTTTCTTTAACATAGCACTACACTACATAATATTCTGATCACAAGGGTGTCTGATTATAAACAAGTTAATAAAAAAAAATATAAAAAATAGAGCAGAGTAAATGATATATATAAGTATATATAAGTACGAGTATAAGTACAAGGGGGACAATCAAGCTCGCACAAACGTAGGTGTTCTAGATATGGAACCAAAAAATGAAAACACAAACGATTAACAGTTATCAGTTATTGGTATAATACCCGTCAGCTATTTTATTGTCTATTTGTCTACTGTGTGCACTTGTTTTGTGTTTATTCAACTGGAAAGTAATCGAAAATGGCGATCAAATCTACCTTGTTTACGATAATTTAGCAAAGTTTAACAGAAAATAACTCTTTTAATACTGATCAAATTCCAAAAGCAACGATATCATTCCATAGGTAAAGTAATGACAAAAACGTATTTACCAAATGTACTACTCCAAAATTCAAAATATCAGCAAAAAAAAAGGAAAATAACACAGAGCCAAATGTCACAACCTTACACAACCTGATCACAATTCACATTTTGATTCCATGCTAATTACTCTTTAAAAGCAAAAATGCTGATAACTTGTTCAAAGACAGAAAAAATAAACATTTTCTCATATTGTTCGCACAGAAGCATTCTATCTCAATATAAAACAAGTTTTTTTTCTTTTTTCTTCATTTTTCACAATGCAAGAAAGGCATAAAATTGAATGATTATCTTTAATATAGTTTCTCACGATTCAATAATATCACACTTAAAACCGAGTGCAAAGCTATTGCCTGAATCATTTGAAATTTAAAAGCGGTTGATTAATTATTTTTTCTATGGCAAATAGAAATAGTTTTTTCAAGAGCAAAACTTGCCAAAGGTGTTCAAATATTGTATGCAGCTCTTGCAATAAATTTATTATGATATTAAATATTCATTAATCAAGTTTATAATCACCAGAACGTTTATTAAATTGACAAACAACTTATTATCATGGTAAGACATTGTTTTCAGTGATATCCTATCTACGTTTAGAAATTAAAAAAAAAAACTTTTAAAAATAGGATCTAATGTGCATATTTTTGATATGTTATAATCGCAAATTATCATGTTATTGTCTTTCTTAACAAAATCAGCAAAAAATATTAACAATAGGATTATTAAGCCCTGTCCAAAAACTAGCATTGCACAACAAGGTGTTTCAGAGCTTTCGGACTTAAATTCAATCCATTTCATTGGTGATCATACACGTATTTAAATTGTGTATGTCTATAAACTTATGGGGAACAATGATAAATTGCTTTAGCAATGTGATAAAATAAATTACTTAAAACATAATAAGAAGATTGTTTTGATCATAGTTTCAGGTTATAAATCATTTGGCTGACTCGTACATAAAACATGTGTTACTGAGTGTTAAAATGTTATCAGATATAAAGTAGTGTATCAAGTGTTAATAGCAACAAAGTATGTATTATAAATATTTATTTTTGACAGTATTACGCTATCAGATTGAACTAATCTCTAGAGAGCACGTTGAAAAGATTTATCTACAAATCAATATTGCACTTGGTTCGTGACTTTAATCAGTTAAAGATCGTTACATTAGTGTTTTTCATAAAATAAGTTGTCATCGCTGAGAAGAATATGTATTTAGTAAAATAGTTGATATTTTTGTTACTAAGATGTACATGTATCTGTTTATTAAACATAGAGTTTTTTACATGTTCATTTAACATCTGTTTCATGACCTGTTATCAGGATATTGTGAAATGTATAAGTAAACATCTTTGAGACGTTTTCTATAACATATGTTATTGACAATAAAGTTTAAGTTTCAAGACTTTTTATTTTTATTTTTCCATTATTATGCCTTATGATATACTAGTGCTTTTTTCCAAAATTTATTGAAACATTTGGAACAAATTTATGGTATTACGGAATTTATATTTATTTATAGGTAAAAATAATTTTAGAACTTGATATTGCTTCTTAGACCAGAGAGATCCAAAATGAGTAAGAGTATAACAAGCAATGTTTAAATATAGTGTAAAACGATATTAATTATATTATATAGAAATATTTAATTTGGTTCTTAATTAAAAGACATATCATCTGAAAAAAGAATAATAACAAAAACAACAACAACAACAAAACACCACACACAAAAAAAACATTATGGTTTTGCTAGGACTTTAATATATTGATACACGTACATTTGCAGTTTATGTTTACATAGTAAACATAGTAAACATTATATTAAATCAAGTTTTGAAACGATAAGAAATATGTACAAAATATCACAATGCTCCTTTATACAGGAAAACATCGTGAGAATTCGCCTAAAAATAGAAATATCAGATACCAAATAATTTTACTGCTACTGTAGTAGATATCTGACTACTTTCAACAGAATCCGTAAAATATGATCAACATGGAAAGGCGGCGTTCAGTGAACTAAGACTAGGCATGGAATAAACATTGGTAGGATACTACGTCATCGCGCACCTGCAAAATGCTCACAATCGGAGTGTTTTTTTTTTGTCGACTCACTTTATGCTTAAATGTGCGAGATACAGAGTCATTAGAAAACGATATATTAATGAATATTTTTCACTTCGACCAAGTATGTTTAAGCTAATTGAACTGCTAAGATCTGTGAATCACAAGACAATGACAAATTTGGTGATGTTCATCAAATGTGCACTTAAAATTCGAGAAAATATGCTACGACAAAATGACTTTTCATAAACTCTATATTTAAATTTATTGCCGACTGTTTAATGAGTTAATTAATTTGCTTGTCAACACATACCTTCATTTACGTAAATAATATTTATATTCATATTAATTTTATTATTTATTTGACATGACCTTTTATATGTAATGCATGTATAGATGATAAACTATGTTTAAATCTAAAATCTAATAAACGATATGTTCTGTTCTGTTCTGTATAAAATAATTCTTTCATTCTAAGAAATCGTTAGAATATCAAAACATAATGTATCGTACCAAATGTTGACTTTAGTGCTTGATATAATTTTAAATAACGTTCAAAATTTTATACCTCTGGTTTAAGCCTGAAAACTGGATAAAATTTGTTTGGGAGTCCGAGTTAGAGCATTTAGGAATGTTTTTATCCCGTTTTCAGGACTAAACGAGGCAGTAAAAATGGTCCTTGTGATTTAATTTCGAGTAGATTGACTGGGTCCTGCTTGACTCCTTGTCGGTGGCCCTGTATTGCTGTTTTTCGTTATTAAAAAAATATCATAAACAAGATCAACAAGGAAAGGCGGCATTCAATGAACGCCACCTTTCCTTGATGATCTTTAATGTTTTATATCTAATATAAAACGGTGGTTTGAACAATTATATTATCAAGCGATTCTCAGTGCAGTACGATAGCTTCCAAACGCCGAGTGTTATAGACGCACAATTTACCTGGGGCTCAAATAATACTGATCTCAAGATTTTTTATCTCAGTTTTTCATTAAATTAACATTCCATGATCAAATTACTTGTTGCTTGAATCTCCCGGATTTAATCTTTTAAAAAAATATATAGTTTAAATAATTATACAAAATAGAAATTCACTTTGTTACACATACATTTTACATACATTGTAGGACAGAAATGATCTGAATAACATAATTAGGATATCAAACGGATATTTATCTTCCCATTGGCCAGTTGATTTAGCGATGTTAACTGGTGTGCGCAAACTTAAAAGGACTGCAGAAGAATTTCCCACGAGATATCAATGCAATAGAATTATCAATAACATCAGTCGGTTGTAATTGATTTCTGTGCATTGTGGTTGTTCAAAAGAAGGAAGAAGTAATTATTGTAAATACTATAGTGTATATTTTGAAAATCAATGAAGTGTTATTTTTCTTGGGAACCATATGTCACTTTTAATGGAATGGCTGGACCTGTTATATTATTTTACATTAAAGGGACTATGATTTCGTCTTTATTAACACATACGTGAATGTTTCTTAATTCAATATTTTACCATTTTCATGTGTAAATGTTAAATGTAAAAGCGTGTATGGTAGCTTGAAATTACCATCACCGTCGATGAATAGACTCAATTAAACCGAACTTGTAATATTTTCCATTTCATTTTGTTGCTTTTGCGCCCTTGAGTGATTCCCAGTTTTTCTAGAGTGGTACTTCCTTATCATTTAAACGGCTTGGATACTTTGATGTTAAAGCAGATGTTTTAAAAAGACATGAAAGAAGTTACTCATATTTTATCATTTATCGTAACGTTTGAGACAATAACTTATTTCTTTCTCATACTGGTTTTAACTCAATATGGAAAAAGGATGACTTCCTTTCATTTTTGTTGATAGTTGTCTCTATATTTTCTGATTGCTATTTAAAAAAAAACTGAAAAAGAAAAAAAAAAACTGAAAAAGTAATAAAGAATAAACGAACGCTCTAGTTAGCTTTCTTTGCCATTATTATGCTATAATAACTTACGATATAGATTCCATGAAAGGTTAAACCAATGAAAAAGCAAGGTTGCATGATAAAAAAATAATTTATCGCAATTTCAACGTGTAATCTGAAATAGAAATTTCAAGTTAATAAATAACTAGTAATATTTGCAGAAAAATAGGTAAGATTTATATAATATTCTTAGTTTGTTTCTTCGTTTAATATATTGCGTGATAACATATCAAATTTCATAATTTGAAATAATCGTGAGAAAATTTTGACCTGATAATCTATTCCAGAAGATATGTTGATATTATTTGTTTCTCTGTTTACAAATTCATTCAACAGTATGCATTTCACAAAATCATGAATCGGAATGTTGAATTGTTATATATACTGAAATAATGAACATAACATGTTCAAGCGAGCTTTTTATTGTATTATTTTTTTATTCCATACCAGGCTAATATATAAAACAACACTTACCCATCTTCGGATCTACACTAAACATTCTTTTTTAGGAAACAACATTCAAAATATGCACTGACTGAAAAGCAAATAAAGCAAACATTTGCCACCAATTTTAAAACCAATAAAATATCGAAAACAAGGCATTGTATCAATTAATTTCGATTAGCGTGAACAGTTTAAGTGGCAGTTGTAAAACACATCGATAAACAAAAATGTTATAAAAAATAGTATCATTCATGATTAATGATTTATAAATCATTTTGTGTATATATCTTTAATGTTGTTATACAATTTATATCAATAACACTTTTTTGTTATTGATGTTATTAGTGTTTGTGTATCGCTTCCACGATTCCAAAACTGAGTTAAAAAAATGTCAACTTGGTTTTAAATCGTGTTCAGCTAGATCTGCTGAAATTTATCATGGAAATTTTAAATCAATGGTTGTCATTCCTCAAAACAGTTGTCAATAATAATCTCTTTTATTCTTTGTAAATTGCTATTATATTCCAACAATATAAGACGTTTCATAACAAAATGTTCAAACAATATTGCATGTGCTTTTACAATGAGAAACAACATATACCAACTTTCTTTCGGGAAAAATAAATTTCTAAAGTAATTTCTTCATAAAAAAGAAAACAAAATACTTATTTATACACTTAAAATATTGAAACGTAAAAATAAATCGAAATGATCACTGTAAAGTAAAATAGGATATATTTTGCAATAAATAAAAAATTTGAACAAATTTGCGGACTTTCGGTAATTTTTACTTTCAGTTCTTATAATTTCTTAGATACTCAGAAAACTTCAGTGAAAATTCATTTAGCAAAAGTCTTCAGTTCGGGAAATACTTAAATATTTAGCAAAAACACTATTTTCTAGAGCCATCTTTTAACACGTTTGGTAAATGATAGAGCTACCTCTTTCGGAGGTATACCGTAAATCGCTCTATCGCTTCTTCCAAACTAGTGCATGTCTTATATCAACTTTACGTTTCTGGAAATTTTAATCAAATCTACATGGCATAACATTCTCCAAATTTCGATATTTGGTGTAGAGTTTACAAAATATATAAAAAATGAAAACTCTGGACATTTGATTTTAGTAACATGCACTAGCTCGGAAGTAACGGTAGAGCGATTTACCGTATACCGCCGATAGAGGCAGCTCTATCATTTGCCAGTGTGTATGAAACACAACAGTTTTACAGATTCTTTTAAGGATTTGTTTCTTCATTAGTTCGGAAGGTCTTCTTCACAGCAATATAAGACTCAAAGCCCTACCCCAAGCAAAATTTCCTGTAGACTCCCTCGTTGCATGGGCCGGCGATTTGTTCTGTCTGTATATCAAGCGTATAAATTATGGTAAAAAAACCGATCATTTTCTCGAGCCAACCGTTAACCACAATTGTCTGATTTCTTTTTGGACTCTTTTTTCCATTAGTTTAGAGAGCCTTCTTCACAGTATTATAAGGCATAAAAGCCACGTGGCATGTTTAATTTTTTCTTTCTGTATATAATGTGAAATCATTGTTATTCATGGGAGATAAATTTTCATGGATTTCGTGAATTGGGTCAACCACGAAATTAAGTCTTGACGAACAAATTGTTGGTAACGTATAACTTTATTTGTCTAAAGGATCGACCATAAATAATTAATGATACCGATCATGATATCAAGCTATTATACTATTTTCAATGAATATATTTACAATAATTGATCAATAAATTTAATATCCCCTATCAAATAATTATCAATTATTTAAGATAAAAATCTTTGTTGATACCGGATTATCATGCTTCAAAGAGACTAATGAATTCCATGATTGATATATATAGACAACAAACAGAAGGGTATTAGTTTTTCAGTAACGTTTTACAATTCATTACGTTTCATTGCATAGGCAGACATTGTTTGTCCAATTGAGAACGGTCGCTTACATCTTTTTCAGTGTTGTTATTATTTTCTGGTCCTTAAGGATTATTGGTTTGAATATAAAAGTGCTTCAAATGGAAAACTGATGAAGCCGTTACGAGTGAGCTTTAGAGATACTGCATTTTGTATAATTTTACATGAACAAATTCATGATAAACGTGTGTGCAGTTTTCACATCTTGCTCTCGTGCATACAACAGCACGTGTTAAGTTTTGTAAGTAATCTCTAAAACGTTGCCAATATTTTCCCTAGAATTCTATTTTTTTTCTGGGTCTATAAAAAGTAAATTAATACTATTACTTTAATATGTAATATTCCTCCCCGTGGCTAAGGAGTTGCCTTTAAGGCCGTAAAAATTCGCACTGTACTTTCAATCAAAGATGTTATTTTTTATTCTTGAAGAGCATCCAGCACGACATTATTGTTTTGTGTACATGTTTGTGGTATGTTAAGTTTCTTCTATTTGACTTTTTTTCAACTTGGATAGTTCAAGTACACCTACTTTAATATAATCACTCTTAGGATATGGTTTCTTCTTTTTAAATTTGTCTTTTTTGACGTCTTATCTGTGGTAAGCAGGCTACATAAGCTCTGATCCCCTTTTAAAATTCATTTTTCTTTAGTTCCGCCTTATAGAAGTCTATGTATCTCTTAGCTCAATCAGGTTAGATGGTTATGACCCCTGGTGTTACTTTAAGTTGTAACATCAGAGATTAGCCAAACTCATCTTTTCTATTTCGGCGCCATTTGACCTAAATTTTGTTGGTGCCCCGTAAAAAATTAAATAATCATTTAGACACAAACATTTCAAAATACAGTTTGAACAGTGATGGGTTTGTAATGCATATTACAATTTCCATAATCCGGCGTTAACAAACTCAAAACAAACTAGTAAACATGTGCTTCATTTTTATTTCGCTGCTTACAAATCTCTTTCCCTGAAAGCATCACGTTTCGTAAACATCTGCGACATAACATTTAGAACAGCGAGTATAAACTTAAACATTGAATGACATAAACATGATGAATCCCCCCCAAAAAATAATTAGGGATGAAAACTGATATTTCTTTCTGAAATATATTTATATTCAAAAGGCAATTAGCTTTATCGCAAAAATCTAGCTTAAGTTTCTTTTCTCGTCACATATATTAATTTGAAATGGCTAGATTTATATTATTACACATTTTTTCTAAATGTAAGTTATGGACAGTCTTAACGGCATTTAAGAAGAAGTAAAGGAATTAATGATATTTTACTATAAAGTCGTTTTGCAATTATCAATTTAAACCAAGTTTAATATAATATGTTGCATCATATGCTGAATAATGGAACAATGACACTACATTTTTCTCGCAGATCATATTACTGGAATTATATTATGTATATGTTGTTTTTTTCAAATGAAACGCCTATAAAAATGAATCAAGCGGACAGTGTTAATGTTAATGTGTTGATTTACAAATCGAGTAAAATTTTCTGAACCAGAAAAGAAATGATAACAAACCACTAGTTTGTGAACTCAAACATGCAATATATTTGTTCAATCTTGTGGTACACATATAATACGTTTAATAATACGTTGTATTTTGGAAAATTCCTAAGCTTATGGTTTTGTCTGTTTAAAAAACAAAATTCATAGAACAATTTTATATATTTCATTAGTTTTGTTTACACAAGTTTCACTCTTCATAATAATAATAATAAAGTTCAAATAAATCTAGTCTTAATATGAACATTCGAATAATTAACTTTGTTTATAAGAGCAATGTTGTGCAATAACCTTAAATGGCTTCAGAAGAAAAATCCAATTAGGAAATGATACCAATTAAATATCCAGTATGCTTAATTACATTAACTAATTGAAGTTCACCAGAAGTCGGAAGCGATTGATTCCACGTACACCAATAAAACAATAGTTTTAGAATCAACGGTTTATATTTATGATATCTATTCCATTTGGGATAGGCAATTATTGCCTTGCATAATTTTTATCTCTCTGTGGAACATACCAATAGCGTTTTTTTATAACTAGTTTTAACAAACTTGTTAAGCAAATGTAGCATATAATTTGCTACAATCTTTTTTAAAGAAACTAACGCTTTGATATACTGTGTTTTTAGTTAACAATGTTTGTACCTTAAATGAATTTACATACCACTGGCAAATGTCAAAGGACATGAAATATATGACGACAATATGTATACATGCATGACTGATTAAATGTTAATTAATGTATAATCACAACATAGTTTACCATGTATTGTATGGATGGATGAGTAAAATAGATCGTGATTTTCAAATTGTGCGTAAAATACAAATTAATATGTCACTGAGCTTTTGTTGTCTAGTATGTCGGATTATTTAAGGGCTAAAGATCAAAACATTGCCCATGATATGTTTTTTTTCGATATTCGATAAGGTCAAAGAGTGATAAAAAAGTTGGCTGACAGTCTTCGGATAACGTACGTTACGAACAATATAAGTTAAATCCATTTTATTTTATAACATGAATTTAGAAATATTTTTATCGTTTTTATTATCGTCTGCTACAGAGGCGACTTATTATCCATGGTCCGTCACAAAACGTTTCGGGACTACTCCTACGGAATAAATGTGCAATATTATCCAAACTTTACAGGAACTATCAATTGCACATATCGTAGGAATTTTCCAGTTCAATGACTTAAGTCAAAGACTCCTTGCCACTGGTTCTTGTTGCTGGGTCCTACGGGGGTTGCGTTCATTGAACGCCGCCTTTCCTTGTTGATCTTGTTTATCATATTTAATGGGTATTTTTTTAATGATGTATACTTTCAAAGTTTGTGCGGACTTGTCTTAAGGGGTTGATGGCTTAGATGACCATTCACTCTGCTATATTTATTGCTATGCTGGTAATCCGGGAATCTTCAAAGTGACACTTTTGTGTCATTCTGTGAACCTCTGCGTATGGTCTTGTAATACAATGTGTATGCCCAAAATGAGACCGATTTGGCAGGAAACAATGAAAATCAAATGGTGAAGAAACTACGGTGCCCCTTACGGGACACAGTAGAATACAACACTATTATACAAGTGAACGAAACAGATTCACAGACCAGTACTCATGGACGACCTGCCTCCAATTCAGAAATAAAACAAACATAAAGATTATATAGTCAGTCCGATCAGAAATACGTATGATCTATATTTTTTTAAGTAATAAAAAATATCAGCATTGCATAATTAATGTGATACTGAAGTATCTTGTATTAATGATACTACTTATTACAATGAAAATAAATACTAATAATTAAAATAACAACACTAATTAGTCCATCCCAATAACATAATTAGCATATCACCCGAATGTTTATCTTCCTATTAGCCAGTTGATTAAGCGATGGTTACTGGTGTGCGCAAACTTGAACGGACTGCAGAAGAATTTCCCACGAGATATCAAGGCAATAAATTGATCAATAACATCAGTCGGTTGAAATTGGCTTTTGTGCATTGAGGTTTTACATTTAAAAAAGGCAGGGTAAAATAATAATTGTAAATATTTTGGTGTATATTAAAAGAAACAACAATTTTATGAAGAGTTAGATATTTTAAGGACACATACGCCGCTTTTTATAGAAGTTCACGAACGTGACACATCGAACGTTCCATGATTTTCAGCGTATGAACATATCTGCGGATATTTCTAGGTTCAAATGCTTATTTTTTTTTATATGCAAACGTTAAACTGTGCCAACGTCGTTGCTGAACCTGGTGCTAGGGGATGCGGATGCTTCTAAATTTAAAGTTTACCATTTTTATGTTTGTTTTTTTTTTTTTTTCATGTTAGATTTTGCTGACGCCGTTGCTAGGGGGCGCTGATGTTAGCTTGCAATCACCACTACTGTACATTAACTGTAATTAATTACATTTCCATCATTTTCACAGCTTAATAATCTTAATAATTTTAGCAGATATTGTAAAAGACAGTTAATCATGTATCGTAATGTTAGTGACTGTTATTTATTTATCTTTTCGAAAAAACCCAATTAGTATGAGTTTGAAAGCTGAATTCAATCCTTGAGTAAAATGAATCGGGAACAGACAAAACGTCCCGGAAGCATTGAAAGCAATAATAGTAACATTAAATGAAAACTGTAGATTTGCTTTAAGTCAGTTACAAAAGATATAATGAACAACTGATATTGTAAAATATTCTGTGTTAAAGCCCGATGAGAAAATAAAATACTTTTTAGTACATGTATATACAATTCGTATTTTGTTAGACAAGACGAACAAACAGGAAACTATACAAGAGCTGTCACAGAAGACAGCAAAGCTCGACTAATAAAATACTGGACGCAGTAAGGACAAAGCTATGAAAGAAAAATCAATTATGTTTATTTATGTATTAAGTTATAGTAGAAAATAACATTTGTTAACATATATTCCAAGATCAAGGGATATAATTCTAGAAAGTTTTGAACCTTGTTACACAACATGTGTGTAATGATAAGAAATATATATTTGAAGTTTGAAGTAGATACCTTAAAAAGTAAAGAAGTTATAATATTTCTAAAAGAAAATCCTAAGTTCAAAGAGAGATAAATCTGTAAATATTGCTTTAAGAGTTATGAACATTGTCACATAAAATGTTATTGATGGTAAGGAATACGTATTTGAAGTTTGAGGTAGATACCTTTAAAACTAAAAAAGTTATAGTAAAAATAACATTTTTCTAGTAAAAAAATCTAAGTTTATGGGGAGATAATTCTTGCAATATTGGTGCTAGAGTTATGAACCTTGTCACATAAGAATAAGATGTGGATGATGATAAGGTACATATATTTGAAGTATGAAGTTGATCCCTTTAGAAATAAATAAGTAACAGTAAAAAATAATATTTTTTAAGGAAAATGCTAAGTTCAAGGGGAGATAAATCTGAAAATATTGGTGCTAGAGTTGTAAACCTTGTCACATAAGATGGGGATGATGATAAGGAACAAATATTTGAAGTTTGAAGTTGACAAAGTTATAGTGAAAAATATTTTACTGCACCAAAACTTTAATCTGAATCTGGACGCCGGCGCCGGGGCGAGTAGGACAGCTCTCCATATACTTCGTATAGTCGAGCTAAAATAGGCAACTTATCAATCCTAGTGTATAAAACAATAAACAGCGTCGAGAAGATATTATTATTTGTAAAATAGACTTGGTAGGACATTTCAAAAATACTTACATTCAGAATATAACGGAAAAGGCATCCTTGGTCAAAAAGTAAAGTTCGTTGACTTCAAACCACAAACAACATGCCCCTCATCACCATTGTGCTGGTCGTTCTAAAGGTAACCCAGTGTATTATATATTTGGCTGTTAACATGAAATAATATCTCTTACTCATGCAACTGTTGGTGTATTAATCTTAAAGCAAGTAGTCCAACAACAATGTATTGATAAAAAGAACATGTCATAGAAATATTGTTATCATGCTTTTAAGTCATTGACCTTGAGATCGAACATGCTTTGAAATGTCTATATTCATATTCCATTGTTGCTGGTCCTTGTAAACTGTTCGTAATGCTCATGTGTGAAGATCAATATTGCTTTCCAAGAAACTGTCTTTAAAGAAAACATTTCTATTCATCACGCACGTAACAGCATTTAATGTCATGATTTATTTCATCCATTGAACAGTTTGTTTTCTTTGATTGGCTTTTATTTACACAGACACTATTAGCATATATATGCCTTCTTGGGTCCATGCTGGTGTGACTGGATTGTGTCGGGGGCTGTATATTATCTCCTTCTTTTTACCTTTTTAGTTGTGAAGGAGATCTTAGATGCTCCTTTTATGTTTTTTTTTTTCAGGAACGACCAGTTACATGAATAGAAGCAAGGACATCCGCTTGCTAGAGCCCTTTTATTGCTTTAAAGAATTTAAAGCGCTTGAAATGATACACACACGTAGCGACACATGGATGGCATCTTTATTAAAACACATCAATAACAACAAGAACAAAAACAACATCACAAACAATTAAAAATGAAAAAGGACACATGCACCCAAATGTTTTAACTTTCTTTATCCATAATTAACTTACGATTATATATCATATAAATTCTACAAAATAAAATATCGAGGTTGCTTTATGAAATAATTGATCGCATTGTTAAATTGCAATGAGTTATGAATTTCAAATTGAAAAATAACCAGTAATGTTTGAAGAAGATTTATGTATTATTATTGTGATTGTGTTTTCTAATTTCATGTTTTGTGAGATAACATACAAAGTTTCATAAATTCGAAAGAAACGTGATAAAGTTTTGACCCGATTATCTTTTGCAGAAGATATATAATAACATGTTTGTTTCTCACGTTAATATTCATTCAACAGCATGCATATCAGAAAATCATGAAGGTTATATATAAACAATACTTCATAACATATTCAAGCGAATTATTATGATATGATATTGTGTTTAGTTTATTTATTTTATTTAGTTCCGTCCATTGTTTTCTCGTTTAGGGCACTCGCATTTTTATTACTTTTTTATTACTTGGAATGGCACTTACGTGTCACATTGAAGGTTCTATGACAACCGCCATATAAACACATCTGCGGTCTGCAACATTTTCATTTTTTATGTGTTGGACTTTCTTTAGGGATTCTTGTTTTCTCTATTTTATCGCCACATCAGCGTTGTTTGTGCCGTGTGGAGGCTGTAAAAAGTCGCCCCATACATTCAATCAGAGATGTTATATTTCCGATCCTTAAAGATCGTTCAGCACGACATTATTGTTGTGTTTGTGGTATTTAAAGTTTCAAATATTTGACATTTTCTAGTTGTATGGTTTTAGTTTCTTCTATTTGGCCTTCCAGTATTCCTACCTAATAACTGTATAATCACTCTAAGGATATGTTGCCTTCTTTTTAAATTTGTTTTTTGACGTCTTGTCTGTGATATGCAGGCTTCATGACCTCAGATCCCCTGTCAAAATTCCATTTTATTTAGTTCCGCCCATTGTTTTCTGGTTTAGGCACACACATTTTTTAACTCGAGGACCTTATGCCGCCTTTCATGAAATGGCACTTTTGGGTCACATTGAAGGTTCAGTATTATAAATGCCACATGACCACATCTGCGGATGTTTCTTAATTCAAAAGTTTGCCATTTCATATTTAAATGTTGAATTTTGTTTAAGCCAGTGCTAGGGGCGTGGACGGTAGTTTGCACTTGACAGTACCATCTATGGACAGACTCAATCAAACCGAGCCTGCAACATTTTCAATTTTGAAGTGTTTGGCTTTCTTATTAATAAGTGATTCTTTTTTTTCTCTATTTTAGACTTGAAATAGGGAAACCGGAATCTCTAAAGAACGCTCAAATCGACAAAATTGAAAATGCTGCATGCTCGGTTTGATGAAGCCTGTTCATGCCACGCATATTATCTCTCAAAGACAAAACCATTTATCTTTGAATAGAGAAATAACCAGAACCTTCAACCGATCATTGCCCTTTCTATGTTATTAGTAAAAAAGATGTTGACAAACCTACACAATCCATTTAGAATAATAATATTGTGAACTATCAAGTTAAATTGCAATTATGGAAATTAAATCGAACAAATATTTGGATAGCTGATTCAGCAATGTTTTCTGTAAATAACAAGTTTAGTTTCCAAAACGCTTAGACGGATTTTCCACTAACTTTAAAACCAATAAAATATCAAGGGTATTGCATCGCATCAATGTATTCCAATTTGCATGAACAGATTAAAGATGCAGTTTTAAAACACGTCGATAAAACAAAGACTTTAATTTAATTGTAAAAAGAAAACACTATAATAAATCATTTAAAGATTTATAAATCATTCTCAACATTGTGGAGAGGTCTAAAAACTTTTCTGAAAAGGGGAAATACCTGTTCCTTTGCTTTTATATTTTATGTTTGTTGACTACAGACAACGACATACAAATGCAGTGCATTCTAAACGTTCATTTTATGAAACATACTATCTATCATTATATAATATTCTCTTTAGGATATGCTGCCTACAATTAATAACATTTTGTTGTGGTTAATACTTCCGAGTGATCACTTTGTTTCCAGACTTTCTTGTTACCAGTTTCAATAACAAGAATATGTTTAACACCCAGATTAAAAATATGGCTGTTGTACATGTTTTCAACATATGAAACTGAATGTTAATATACCTATGCGATAAATGTTCAATAATTATGATTACTAAGACAAAAAATTCAACGAATGTTTTAACTAATATGGAGAAAAAAATATAAAAACGGTGTGACCGAGTGGTACTAGTTATCGTAGGATTTTTTGCCACATAGGTTCAAACCCCGCAAGGAGCAACCAGTTGTTTCTGTGATATATTATCTTTACAACCATTGGTAAGTACTGGTTGGTTTATAGAACAGAT
This sequence comes from Ruditapes philippinarum, assembly GCF_026571515.1. Classification (NCBI taxonomy): domain Eukaryota; kingdom Metazoa; phylum Mollusca; class Bivalvia; order Venerida; family Veneridae; genus Ruditapes; species Ruditapes philippinarum. The sequence continues at coordinate 258,558 of NW_026854349.1, forward strand.
TAAAGCTTAAAGTACCCAACACATTTAAACTAAAATAAATTGTAATAACTAATTGAGATAAAATGACATAATCAGATTAAATCGTATATTGGGTCGTCTTTGATGATGAATGACTTGCATTACGCTCATGATATGAAGCTATATTGAATGAATATATTAATAGTAATTGATAAATGAATTTAATACCAGCATTTGTTCTACGCCTATCAAATTATTATCAATTATTCAAGATATAATTCCGTGTTGATATCGGATTATCATGCTTCAAAAAGACTAATATATGCAATGATGTATAGATAACAAACATGGATATTTGTTTATAGTGATGTTCGACGATTGATTACGATTCGCTTCATTCAAATCATAACATGGGCTTGTATTGTTTGTCTAACTGAGAACATTAGCTTACAGCTTTATTAATGTACTGATATCTTTCTGTTTGATAGAGTGTAAGAAGGATATGAATAACACTGAACGTTTAATATAACATAGCTAACTGCATGAAGAAAACCATATAGAGCCTTATGAAACTTCATGGCAATTTATGGTGAAATGCATGCCATTAATCGAGTACTGCAAAGTATGATATGTTGTTACAGGTACTTAAAAAATAAACAACTATTTAAAATGTCTTGATGTAAAGTTACATTAAAAATTGATTCATTTAACCGTGGATATTTTACAAAGTCTTATTTTAGTACATTTAAATATACAAGTATTGACATTGAATTGCTCCTCAATTGTTTAACAATTTGCTCAATAGCAAAACAATAAGTGGATAACTTTTGCCATATACTTATAGCAATTCGGCATCATTATAAATGATTATATGTTATCTAATATCTTATACGTGTCTAGGTTAGTTTTATTTCATTTCATTTCCCATTGGCTTCTTTATTACTTATTTTTCGTGGTGGTCTAGTATCAAATAAAACATCAACATATTAAAGATTACATCAAATTGGCTTATTGTTATGGTTGATTTTCATGATCCAGAACAATGTTCAGAGAACAGATTAAATGTTCAAATGAATTTTTTTTATATCAAAACGGATGTTTAATTATTTAAATAACATAACATTAAAATAATTGATTATATTATTTTAGCAATGTTGTGAAATAACTTTAAACGGCTTCAGAAGAACGTCTCATTCGGATTTTTAACCAATACAAAGCCACGATGATGATTTCGTCAATTAATTGCAATTCACTAGGTTTGAAGTGACAGATTCAAGATACATCAATAAAACAATAGCTTTTAGAATCAATGGTTCAGATATATGATATCCAGTTCATTTGAGATAGACAATTAGTGTCTTGTACAGTTTTGAACTAAGTAAGGCAAATGTGTGACAGAATTTGTCCTGAAATGAACTCTTATTGTATGTGTTTTATAGTCCTTTAGTTTCTAATAGGTATTCAAGATAAGTTCTTGCTGTTGCTTTTGTTTCTTATCTTTTATAAACAGAAGAATGTTGATATATAGATTATAAAATAAATGCTAGAATTGGCTGAAAATGATTTTTTTTGTAGTTTCAATGCTTTTGGTGGAATTTTCTACTTTTTTCAAGAATTATATCTCTCAACAACAAATGTCTAGCGGTTTATGGCAGCTGTACAAGTAAACCCAGACTTCACTTCAGCGGGATCATTTATTCCATCATATTAATTATTGAAGATTGAATAGGGGGCGTGAAAATTGTTGCTCTGTTCAATTATCTCTCATTAAAAGATTCAATCAGACAGAGTCTTTAAGTTCATATACTAATTCTATTGTTATCATTGGTTCCGAGGGATGTACCCTTGTCAAGAATAAAATGTATTTTTATACAATCTATAAATTCAAGTTTGGCATTTATAGATATTTAGGTTATCTGCATTAATATTTTGATAATTTGTTTATGATTAACATCTAATTCTACATGTGAAAGGCAACAACATATATATCTAATAAAAGTTTGAAATTCCTGTATTATTCACAAGGTACATAAGACAAGAGGGTGAATTCTAACTTAAAAAATATAATTTCAGCATTACCAATTTTCAATTTCAACTAAATGTTTTCACAATTTTAACGTAACATATATTATATGTACGATTTAAACTTGAATTCATTTTTTTTCAACTTCAATATCCTTATTTCATGAATTGAAGACTGAAACTTCATGAAAACACAATTTTATCTATTGTACACTGTGCATTCATGGTGTTTTAAACGTTAAATTTTGAATTTGAAATGTCATCACCGGCCTTTCGTAACTAAAATATAAACTGCTTCAATACACTTTAATCGAATGTTAATTAAACAATAATAAAAACTTCTATATATATCTTAATATATGTACAGAAGAATGTGAATTAAGCAATTATCTTCAATCCTTCACTACAAAACGTAAAGAACTGACCATGTACGGAATAATATCAAAGTTCTGAATGGTTGTTTCAACACAAATGCGAACGTTATTTCACAAATATAAAAGGTTGCTTCAAAAATAAAAATTGTTGTTTTACAACAAATGTAAATTGTTGTTTTACAAAAAATGTAAATTGTTGTTTTGCAAAATATGCGAATGTTTGTTTCATTATGTATTGAACGCAAATAATAATTGTGTAAAATCCAGAAGTTTATGAGTTTGTTGTCATTAACATAATCTGTTTTGAATTATGTTTTCAACAAATTAGATATAAAAATGCCTAAAATATGTTTGTGTTAATAAAATAATTGGTTCAATGAATGAAATACTTTGCCATGTTTAATATACATGAAATAATGATTTGAAATACTGTGTTATTATAATGTTTATACCTTAAATAATTTTACATACCGCTGGCAAATGTCAAAGAACATGACATATATAACGACAATATGTATACATGCATGATTAATTTGTTGCAAATTAATGCATGATCACATCATAAATTTGCCATGTTTTTATGGATGAACGAGTAAAATAGATAATAGTATCAAATTGTGCGTAAAATACAAATTATTATGTCACTGAGATTTTGTTGTCCAGTGTTTCGGATTGATGAACAAATTATATTTTCAAAAGACTAAAGATCCAAACACTGCCAATAAAGAATGGTTCAACAGATTGTCAATAAGGTGGCGGCATGGCCGAGTGGTTAACGCGTCGGACTAGTAATCTAATGATCGCTAGCCGCATGAGTTCAAACCCCGTCACGGGCAAGTCGTTGTTTCCTTGAGCAAGAAACTTTACACACATTGCTCAGTACTGGTTGGTTCCAGGAACGGATTCGAAAGTGTGTCTATAAGCTTATAGCTTCCTACACAGTCGAACTAAAATAAATTCTGTATAAACCAAGGTCAAAGAAGAAATATCGCCAGCTTGCTTTCCTCAGATGATTACGTTATTCCACCCAGTATTTCTTGTTTTTCAGCATGAACACTGTGTCTCCGATTTGTTTATTATCCTCAGTAAAGAAAATTAGATGATCTCAGTATGAGTAATATCCAAATATTATCTAATTACAAATTTCAAAAAGCTTCTTGCGTTTTTAAATTTGTATAAAGATTGTTTTATGCCATAACAATTATATAACGGGTGTCTCAAAATATATATTTTATTTTTTTGTTTTTAGTGGTAAAATTTTCATTTGATATTTCAAAAAAATTAGAGGACAAGTCCGTGCGAATTATAAAAGCCATTAGCCCTATTTCTATTAGCATATATTGAGTTAGGTTTAAAGCACAGTTAACTGTTTAAATCATTCATATATAGCTGCATATCATTCCTATATAATTGCATATCAGGTGGTGTGCTCCAGATTAGAGATATTTGATTCCTGTCTGATTAATACCTCTTTCTAGTTTAGCAAGTATAGCGGTTAATCAAAGTAAAACGATAAGGCTGGAATTTCATTATCTACGACGAAATTATTGTCTTAAACCTGCAGTTTATATAGCGATTTATAAGGCTGTAATTGGAATGCATTAGTATAATTCATAACTGATGTGTTCTATATAATACTCTTGTTTGTAAAAACGTAATATAAGCATTCAATTTCCAAACAAAAAACGAATGATTGTTCCTAAAATGTTTTGTCCAGATTATAGGATGGACAATGTCATTTAAGATATATAGCGTGATAATGGTTTAAGATTTCACTAAGATTGATTTTGTATCTTGAATTATAAACAAATCTTCCTTAGATTTCTATGTCATTCATTTATCATTTTCTTCACGGAACTATGGCTGCACTGTGTAAAATAATATATAAACAAAGAGAAATCTATTCATATGAGGAATGTGAATTTTCCCAAATTTACTGAAACCATTACATTCGTCTTCTATAGGCTACTTACATCCTGCAATGAACAAATGAGTTCACTTAATGCTATTCAAATACCAGTTCTACAGTTCTAAAATTCCTGATCAAAACAAGTAAGTAATTACAAAATAAATTGTTGATTTTTTTTCCAACGACAGTTGTGTTTAAAGTATTTTACATGTAGTACCGGGTATTCATATATTATTTATCAATTATTGAATCTTTACCTTTTATTGGAAAAACAATTGTTTTTATGTTTACAAATAATTATTTAGACCTCAAAAGAGTAAAAATAAGTTAATGTTGACCAAAGCCCAGAGACAAGATTTGCAAAATAGGTTTTTCATTTGAAACACATTGCAAAAAAGATATGAAAATATGTTATGATATAAATATGGTAACATTTAGAATGAGTTTCAATCCGAATTTTGCTTTCTCCTGTGCCCATTTACTTTGAAGGCCTATTAATCAAACAATTGTATTTGATTTTCTTCTGGGTTGCTATTGTTTCCTATTATTTAGTGATTATCCTGTCCGTGCTCTGCCTTGTGCCTCATCCTGTTTTTTTGTTTGGTCTTTGTTGCTGGGAAATGTGGGGGTTGCGTTCATTGAACACCACCTTTCCTTGTTGATCTTGTTTACCATACTTTTTGCTGCTTTCAACTGACAAAATGAGGTCATTTAGGATTTAGTTATTTATACCATTTTTAAAAGAAGAAATTGTATTAGTTTTGTTATATGTTATATCAAGTAAACAAAGTAAATCTTTGTCGAAGATCTACGTTCTATGAACGTTCCCTTGCCTCGTTAGTTCTCAAAGTTTATATATAATTTTCAGCTGATGTGACATATATTTTACAAAAAGAAAAAAGTAACGCGATGTTGAAAATCAAGATAAAAAGCAAAACAGGTATGCATTTTACGCCTAGATATATATCCATCAACGTTACTACAAGAATGTGATGTCTTTATGTTATAAGTGAGTTAGGTAAAATGAGGAATGTTATTCAGTGACATTTTATTTTGTTGTAAACTGAATGTTCTTATAACACACGTCGTTGGATTTTTTGTTTCAAAATTGTTCTGGACGAACATTTACCAAATTTTTGTTTGGTACAATGATGGATAAAATATTTTCCTATCACAAAAGGAAAGCATTGTATATTAGTTAAAATGAAAAAAAAAGAGAAAAAAAAAACAAAACAAAAAACAAAAAACAAAACACTTCTACATATATTTATAAAGAATTAATAAAAACCATGGTTTTTATATGATACATTATCCAGTAGGATATATTTACTCTAAGTCATAACAAAATAAACTATTCTTACTTAACAAATTTACTTGTTTTGAAAAAAATATACATAACCGAATTCTGTCGTAACATTTGGTATGTTTTTATTGTATTTCGTACTCTTATCCATTATTTCTATTGTTCTAGAATATCGGTGAATCTTTGTAAAACGAGAATTCCGATATTATTTTGATTAAGGGGTTTATTTATGACATAATTATCGCCTTTTACCTGTGGCTTTCGCAACAATTTGTAGGCCAAGTAGTGTAAAATGAACATCAATGTTACATTTTCTACAAATATCAATTTACGACTTGTCAGTATTTGTATTGCAATTAGTAACGGCAACTAGTAAATACAAAATACTCCGTACATGATTCACAAAACTTTGATAAATAAATATCAATTGATGTATTACTCTTTTAACGATTCGAATTTTCAAAAGTTTTTGGTACATGTTTGAAGTATGAGTTTCAAATCCTAAAATAATTGTGTTGAGGTGATAAAGTTAAAATGATTTTACAGCCGATTTTTATTATTTCTTTTTATCAATGACACATTGGAGACTATCACGTTGAACAATATATTGTAGCCGGCTTGCAGCAATTGAATAATCCGTGTTATGTCAGGTATTAAGTTGATTGACAATTATCTCTTAATGTCCCTTATTAAATTTCATAAAATAGTAAATAAGCAGACAATATTTGTATCAGATGAAAATTTCCCAGGCATACAGGCGAAAACCAAAACCAAAAGAATAAAGACACATCGCACAATATCTTATTTATAGTACATCAAAATTAGTTTAGATAATATTTATTCAAGGCATTGTACATAAATAGCATTTACAAAAATTCACGAGAAATCAGACTAGATTAGAAACTAAGTAAAACAATACTTATATCAATTCCTCTCCAGTAAAGGTTAATTTTCAAAATAAAGATTCCAAAATGTTGGGGCTAGATGAAAACTCTTTGAATGTACATTAAAGAATAAGAGAATAGTTGATTGTTGAATAATCACTCTTTAGGTAACCAAAATCCCAATTCACTATGACATTTTGGTCTGATATCACTTTATAAACATTGTGTTATTCATTCCGTAACAAAGTATAAACTTTCATACGGGTATTTGATTTAAAAATATCTATCTTGATTAATATTTTGTATGCATTTCCAGTTATCTGTTATTGATTAAATGTTTCTTTCAAATAAATTGATGTTCATCGTTTTTCAATTTATCAATATCTAGCTACGCATTGCCATGCAAAGGTGCATCTTAAAATGATAAAATGATATTCTATGACATACTAGTAACCTAGCGACAGAAGCAAATGACGTTTTACTTACACATTTCGTACAATTACATTTTGATATGGTTTATTTCTTATTCATTGTATTGTTACTTATTTTTCCGATTCTAAAATCTAAACAGAAAGTGTCAAACAAAATAACATATACTATGATTCAGATACAATGCGAAAATATGCATGATCAATCTTGTGATGATTGAATTAATAATTGGACATGGGTGGTGTCATGTAGTGTAAGCATGAATGCGTTTTGTTTTTAATTTAGGTCTTGTAAGATGCACATTTTTTCATTATTACAAGTTATGTATTAGAACAAATGGTTTTCTATATATACTTTAATACGGGCCTTCCCTTTGATTTCAGTTTCTATGATTTTGCTACAAAGATTTTTTTTTAATTAAGCAACATAAGCTGATAATGATAGTAAATGACAGTAAAAGATTGTGCTTTTATTATTTACTCCTATTTTTAATAATCTTAGAAACATGCAAATTAATTGCATGAATATAAAATAACACACAGCTTATCATTGAAAATAATTAATTCTTTATATCTCATAATGATGAACATATTTTTTAAGACTCTTAGAAGCACTTATACATTATTCAGAATAGATTGGTCTGTTTCCATTTGTAAAGCAAATTTCAGTCTACAAACATGCAGAAGACGTTTCCTGCACAGATTGCATGTGTTTGTTTTAAGAATGGGTGCTAGTATAAACGCATTTATACCATATATACATAATACTAGTATGTGTTTAGGGGACAGGGATGGCCCCGGTCATTTTTGTGACATGGTGTTGTGAAGGTCCTTGAAACTTCTGATATTTCTCTGTCATTTTATTTCTTTCTTGTTTGTGTGTAGGAAATGAGAAGTATTTTTGGGTTTTTACCCAAAACTAAGCATTTTGGTAGCTTTGAATGAATTTGTGACTCTCCGAATTGAGGTGAAAAAAGTTAAAAATCAAGCATTGACACTTGGCGCCAAACAAGTAAAACATTTCGGATAAATTTTGTGAAAAATCTAAATTTATGACAGATACTTTATTGATCATTTTTGAAAATGCAATTGCTTGCACTGTGTGTTAGTGATATTTTTGAAAAATCGGGCGGATTCTAGAGTATGCTGCACCTTCATGATGATTGTCCATATTGGTATATTTTAGGTGTGATTTTTGCTGGGTGGGGGTTAATAAAAATTGCTGTCAGTCATTTTCAAGGAGCAATGCATGCAAACTATTATGTTCTTCAATGTATGTCATGTATCATTGAATAATGATGTGCAACTGGTTATCTGCCAGTGAAACAGACTTTGAAATATTTGGAATTGTGTTTCTGGCCACACTGAAGTACAAAATCGTTCATTTTTATGTCCCCTGCCCCATTCGCTACAAAATTACATAACTTACGGCATAAGTAATATACATCTCAGTCAAACTTGCCAAACATTTGCAAAACCTCGAGCAGCATCTACGAAAATCAATTGCATAAACTTGTTCAAATGAAGCCAATTATTAACTTTATCAGCAGACCTTAATTGAAAACGAAACATGTGATTTTCTTCCTGTTTCAAATCATTTAATCTTAATTTGCTCTTCCTAGATATAATTATCTATTCTTAATCCAGTTTCGAGATACTTGTGTATGATTATTCAAATTATCACTTGTTTTTTTTGTAAATTCGATTCTCTACCTACTTCCGTTGCCAGTTGTATTGCATGAATGACTTTATGTCAGAATTTAGTTTGTTTTGTTTTGCCGTTTCATAACAATTTTAGTGATATAAGACAGGCATTTGACGTTAATTAATTTATTACTGTTAATAAAATTGTAAACTCCAGTAACTTTATGGGAAAGAATGAATGGTCTTCATTTTCATTTGACTATTATTAAAAAATAATGAACAAGAGCATAGCATTGACAATTGTTTTGCGAAATTTCATGAAATAAAACGCTCTTTTAAGTGCCCGTGTATTCCTATCAGTTTTGCTTATTATAAACGGCATCTGTAAAAGGGGAGACTGCTATAAAATCACTTTTAATTCTATCTAAAAAGTGTTAAAAATAAAGGATATTTGTTTGTGTTTTAAGACTGAAATAAATTTCACTGAGTGAACACAAGATGCAATATTTTCACGAGTGGCATAGCCATGAGTGAAAATAGTACAGCTGGTGTTCAAGAAAGAAACATTTTTCAATCTTATATGTAAAAAAAATATTTTTTTTTCTATTTTATGGTTTTTTTTAAATCATTTTAATTTTTTTATACTGATTTTGCCGCGTACCGTCGCGCATTCTCCTTTATGGCATCATCACATCATGACGTCACATCATCAATTTTAAAATATAGCTATGTTAGCCCACATCTATTTACAAATTCAACCTTTTAGCCAGTTTAGTGTCTCATCAAAGATTATGTAATTTTTAACATTTTCGTCCCAAAGATAAAAAGAGTAATTTCATGAGAGCTTCTTCGTATTTCAATTATTTTTTTCATGATAATCCATACCTTTACCATAGGCTTTTTGAGTTGATAGGTCTCTTTATTGTTATTATGCAACATTGTGCAGAGTATGGCAATTTATATGATTAATGTGGAATATCAAATTTATATGACTGGCGAGTCTTATCGACCTGAAAATAAATAGCTCTTTGAAAGCCAGTATACAATACTTTTATTTGAACTTATGTTGGTATTGTGATATCATTGATACAATATGGAAAATTAAAGTTTCTAGTTTCCATTTCAATCAATAATTCAGTAAGAGAAAAATAATGTTTAAAGCTTATTTATCTCCACTGTTTGTATCAAGAAAGTCATTATCTACAACATTTAGTCTTTGAAAAAAATACTATTCACATTTTGCAATAAAAATAACAAAAAACGGATTGAATGAAAATAAAACATCCATTTGCAGTTCTGTTTCAAAATTAAAATATAAATACTGGTTAATAATGAAATCGTTGATGAACATTCACCGCTAAATTACTTAATCAGAGAAGCTTAATATCAAAGTTATATCATTTTGTTTGATATAGATATGAACAACTACCTATAAAAAGGCCATATCAGTAAAATGATTATGTAATAAGCTCTTTATCATTTGATTCAGTTACATATTATCAGATTATCATCCCCGCAACAAAAATGTTGGCGGTGCTTTTAACAGATATCAGAAAATTCAAACCAATTCTGTATACGATATTCCCTCTTATCAGTACACTCAAAAGAGGTACTATTCGAGATAATAAATTTTTGTTATTCTGGCAGATTGTAAACGTCCTTGAATTTCAGTTTAAGGATGTGTTAGCATCATTCGTTTTGTACAATGAATGCTGAGTAATATATTTGACCCTTGAAATCTGTTCAAGCATTATTTACATTGTTTTAACTTGTTTTTAAGAGTTTTAATACGTTCAATATACTAAAAGTTTCATTTAATTACGCCCATTCTACTCTTACTATTTGACTTAGTATGAATTGTTTTGTTTTATAATAAAGCAATTTAGTTTAGTTACATTATTTCGTTTACATATATTTCAAGTGTTTTCCTGATTTGACTTTTTCATGTTAATGTACGGTATAAACATGTTTTTTACGGATTGATTGATTTATTGATGCGCAAATAACGGCAAATTGACGTAAAAAGGCCGAAATAATTTGTTTTTAACTTTTCTTTTTCATCCCTATTTATGTTTTTCTTTATAAAAATATTGCAACATTCCTATAGCCACAAATAACATTTTATACAGGTAAACAAACATACAGTCTGATGGTAGTCTCTATTACTGTAACAATTATATGATGTGGGCTTTACAATGTAATTACTTTTTTACAAACAAAACTTCGAAGATAATTGTTATTTATTAGAATAGCTCCTTTGTTGTTTCAACTGCACTTGACATGGCTGCTGCAATTACAAAAGTCATCAGGACAGAAATATATTCAAACTTTCTGACAAAATGTAAAGTCTGAGAAAATTGTTCCTTGCGTAATTTAAGTAAATAGACACTAACTCTTAACCATTCAAAGAAAAGTATGTAAAACTGTAATTCTGGACAATTAATCTTCATCTCAAATTAACTTTTACCAAATAAAGCACTGTTAAAATGCAACGATTTTATGTAGTAAAAACTGAAAATCAACGACTGATTTCTTTTAACATCCTAGAACAGTAAACTGGTATTTCTTTGCACTTGTGACTTAACCGTATTGAGCTGATTGATAATTGAAAGGAGCGTTATAAGCACTCAGTATAAAAGGTTACAACCCAGCAAACACATGACGTTAAAATAACGTCGGATTAATGTTAGATTTTGGTCACGACGTCGGCGACCAAAATACGACGTAAATCTGACGTTAAAATACCGATGTCTAATAGACGTTTCTTTTTGACGTCGTACTAACGTCAGGTTCTGGTCGATGTCCTGACGGTAGGTAAAAAAAATAACAAAACATAATCCTTATTCGCTGTTGTAATCATTTAAACTTTTTTTTCAAATGTTATTTGGATTACAAATGAAGTGTTCTTATATAAATACAGACCAAGATCGTGGCGCTGCAACCTAATGGCCCTGTATATAGGCAAGTGACATGTGTTATTGTTATGAAATCTATTTATAGCCACAGATCTGTTTACAAGTTCCACTCATTTAACGTTGTAATATTATCATTTGTGGTACATTTTATGTATCAAAATTACGAGTTTTTAATAGTGCTTTAACATTTAATCATAGTGACAGAAAAGGGAAAGAAAACATAATTAACCTATAATTCGAATCTAAAGTCACGTGGATGCGTGGAAATTCAAATTCGTAGGCGTTACGTTTTGGCTGTCGGTCAGGAATCGGGATGCATTGATAAGTGAATATTATAGATTTTCTTGAACAAAAAGGTCAGTTCAATTTATTAGATTTATTTCTACTTTGTATTTGATAAATAATTGCATGATTGCAAGCACTCTTAAATTTAATTATCATTATTTGAACAGCTGAAGTAAAATGTCACACAAATTCGCGATAATGTCTAATAATAAATCTTTTTAAAATTGACATGTTTTAACTCTGCTTGTGAAGAGTTTATAATATGCCTTTCAGTTCTACCAAAGAGAATGCTTAGTTTTCATATTTTTCTTAAACTGTGATGTTTTTGTCAGTTAAAATCTGAGAATTGAGAATGAATTTGTACGATTTCGAGCATTTCGGACCAAGACGTTTCGGTCCCAAATAACCCAAAACGTTCCGGTCCCAAATAACCCAAGACGTTTTGGTTCCAGACATTTCGGCATAAAATCTTTAATTCAAAACTATGAAATATTTAAGACTTGCGTAACTGTTCTATTTCAAACGTAGAATATATCCAAGTTAGAATATAATTTTCTTTTCAGGTAGTTAAAGTGTTGGACATGCACGCTCTCAAAGGTCGGAGGGACGGAAACACGTGTATATGTAAAAAGAAACATATGAAAGTAAGATTTTTGTAAATTCTATTACATACTTTAATCCATACTAAACTGGAGTTTAAAAGCGGCTTTTTAAATGTTCAGTATTTATGATTACTTTTAATTTTTGTTAAAGCTCTCTTATAAAAAGTTGGCAAAATTGTTCATTAAGTTAAAATAACCATGAAAACATTTTTGCTTGTTATTTTTACATGTTTCATAAATTTCTTCTTTTTTTTCAGTGAAAATGATGTCACACACGCTATTGGGCGCTACAAACGCTACATATCCTCCGGACAGACGAGGGGTGCTGAAAGAAGGTCATATCTTAAAGCATCACACCTCAAAATTCGTGCTAATTCTCATGGATATCTAAAAGTATAACTTTGTGAAGTAACTAAAAGGCAGCAATTTATACATTACTGATAATTATCAAAGGAGGTCAAAATATGCAAAATGGCACTAAATGTTTTAGAAATGTTTTAGAAATATAGTTAAAGTAGTGAAAATCTGTCATAAATTGCTTGAAACATTATTATCAGAATCTTTTAACTTTTCTTAAAATTATAATATTTTCATTATTTTATTTGATAAGGCAAACTTTGATAGAAATGTGCATACATTGTTTTGTTCTTTAATATTTGTACATGTTTTCTTAGTTTCATTTATTTCATTGCTTTTGTAATACTTTTTGTTTTGTAATTAACTTATTTTATGTTTTATTTTGTTTAATTTATGAAAATTATTTAACCTTGCAGAATTTACTAAAATTGTATGTATCAGCTTAAAATTGCAACTTTTATTTTAAATTAAAAAAGCATGAAACATATTTTTACTTTTAGTTTTTTGTTATACATTTCATTTGAGGGAAAGTTACTTAATAGAATGAGTTGCATTATATTCGATCAAATCAGGATTAGCCAGAAAATATTTATGACGTGGTGAAACAAAAAAGATTAGGGGAATGATAAGATGAAAGTCAGAAAATGATAAGATTTAGGACAGAAAAGGGTTAATATTTAGGTCGGAAAATTGTCAGATTGAGGTCGGAAAATGGTTAGAAACTGGTTAGATTTAGGTCGGAAAATGGTCAGATTGAGGTCAGAAAATGGTCAGATTGAGGTCGGAAAATGGAAAGATAATGGTCAGATTTTGGTCAGAAAAAGGTTAAATAATGGTTAGATTCTGACGTCTACCTGACGTCAGATTATTACGTCAAAAAAACTTTCAAATCCAACCGTTTTTCCGACCGTCATCCGACGTCAGAACCTGACTTAAATCTGACGTCAGTATGACGTCTTGTGTTTGCTGGGAAGGTTGTTTTTTTTTTAAATAGTAACGGCTCGATTTGTCATTATATTCATTCGGTGTGGTTTAAATGTCAATTTGACAGCTCTCTCTCTCCCTCACCCAGCTTTACAACAACCTGGATGATAATTAAATTATCAAAGAGAAATAGTACATTCATAATAAGGGGAGAATTTACCCTAACGCGGTCACACGAGGACTAGATATATCAAGATGTATCCACATAAAACGAATCAAGTCACTATGTATAAATTATACTATTTCACTTTATTGCCCGTTGAATGTTTGATATGTCAATTACCAGTGACCTTGACCTTTTGACTTGAAGATGTATGTGATAGGTAGAACTCATCAAGGTGTCTCCGAAAATAAAGTTTAATTGTAACAGGTTAATAAGAATTGAAATGACTAACAAGTCCTTTACAAGTCTTTATAAAGCAAGTACCCCTTAAGGTAGGTCAACAGTATAAGGTTCCCTACAAAGTGCATCATGTAAACTTCAATATGCATTGTTTGTTTGTATAAAATGCATATGTGAAGCAGCATTATCCTCCAAAATAGTGTTATTTGTGCTATCTTCACTTGGAGACTGTCCTAAACAACTTGTTTACAGCTATTGCATGAAAGCACTGTAAAATATTTTAGGTGAATCCTCTTTAAAGTCATATTGTAAAGTAAATAGGTAGGTTACTACTATATAACAAGATATTTTTATGAGTCAACCATTTCATTCAAACACAATTTGAACAAAATAAAATTTCTAGGTTGCATTATGATTTAATCTACATGTATAACATTGTTAAAGAGCAATGAGTAATGAATTTCAAGTTGAAAAATAACCAGTAATGTTTGAAGAAGATGTATGTATTGATATATTTATTGTGTTTTTCTGATTTCATGTGATGAGAGTTAACATATAAAGTTCCATACATTCGAAATAAAATTGAGAAATTATAACCCGATGACCTTTTGCAGAAGATATATATCAAAAATAATTGTTTTTTATATTACATATTCATTCAACAGTTTGCATGTCAGAAAGTTATGAATTTTATATATGAACAATACTTCATAACATGTCAAAGCGATTTATTACGATATGGAATTGTGTTGAAACTTAAATTAGGGAAAAAACGAATTTCCTAAAAAATGCTCAAAACAAAGAAGTTGATAATGTTGCAGGTTCGGTTTGATTGAGCATGTTCATTCCACACATATTATCTCCCTAAGACAAACCATTTACCTTTGGTTTAGAGAAATAAAAACGAACCTTCAACCGATCATTGCCCATACTACGTTATTGGTAAAAAGAGATGTTGACAAACCTACACAAACCATTTAGATTTGCAATAACACTGTGAATTATCAAGTAAAATTGCGAATAAGGAAATTAAATCGAACTAATATTTGGATAGCTGATTGAGCAATGTTTTCTGTAGTTAACAAGTTTCCAAAACGCTTAAAAGGATTTTCCACTAACTTTAAAACCAATAAAATATCAAGGCTATTGCATCACATCAATTTATTCCAATTTGCATGAACAGATTAAAGTGGCAGTTTTAAAACAAGTCGATAAACAAAGACTTTAATTTAATTGTGAACAACACTATAATAAATCATTTAAATATTTATAAATCATTCCTAACACTGTGAAGAGGTCTAATAACCACTCAAAAAAGAGGGAAATACCAGTTGCTTTGCTTTTACATTTTATGTTTGTTGATGTAGTGCATTCGAAACGTTCATTTTATGAAACATGATATATATCATTATATAATATTGCCCTTAGGATATGCTGCCTATAATTAATAACATTTTGTTGTGATCATTGTTTACGAGGGATCACTTTGTTTCTAGATTTATTTTGTTACCAGTTTCAGTGACAAGATTATGTTAAACACCCAAATTTAAAATATGACATTTTGTGTATGTGTTCAGCATATGAAATTAAATGTAAATGTACCTATGCGATAGATATTGAATAATTATGATTGCTAAGAGAAAAAAACGTAATATGGAGGAAAGAAACATCAAAACGGTGTGGCCAATTGGTACTAGTTATCATAGGATTGCTGGTCGCTTGGCTTCAAAACCCGCTAGGAACAAGCAGTTGTTTCTGTGATCAATAATCTTTACGCCCATTGCTTAGTACTGATTGGAAACTATTCGAGAGTGTTTAAATAATCTTATAGTTCACAACACAATTTAGTTTAAATAAATCGTATTAAACTAAATAAGATAAATTGATAGAATTAGATTGAATCGTCTATTGGGTCGTCTTTGATGACGAATGGCTTGTATAACGCACATGAAATGAAGCTAAATTGAATGGAAATATTAATAGTTATTGATGAATTAATTTGATATCCTCATTTGTTCTACGCCTATCAAAATATTATCAATTATTTAAGATAAAAGTCCGTGTTGATATCGGATGATCATGTTTCAAAAACACAAATGAATTCAATGGTATTTAGATAACAAACATGGGTATTTGTATTAAGCGATGTTCGACAATTGATAATGTTTCACTTCATTCAAATAATTGCATGGACTCACATTGTTTGTCTAACTGAAAACAGTAGCTTCTAGCTATATTCGTGTACTGATATCGTTCTTTTTGATAGAGTATACTGCACGTTTAATATAGCATGGCTAATTGCATGAAGAAAACCATATGGAGCCTTGTGAAACTACATGGCAATTTATGGTGAAATGCATGCCATAAATCGAGAATTGCAAGGTATGATATGTTGTTACAGGTACTTAAAATGTTAAACAACCATTTAATAGGTCTTGATGTAAAGTTACATTGAAATTAATTAAAATAACCGTGCATGTTTTACAAGGTCTGATCGTCTTAATTTTAGTACGTTCAAATATACAAGTATTGACATTGAAATACTCCTCAATAGTTTTGCTCAATCGGAAAAAAATAAGTGGATAACTTTTGTTATGTACTTTTAGCAATTCGGCAACATTATATATGAATAGATTATATGTTATGTTATATCTTATACGTGTCTAGTGTAGTTTTATTTCATTTTCCATTGAATTCATTGTTCTTTTACAATTTTGTAGGGGCCTTGTAAATAAAACATCAAAATATTAAAGATAACATCAAATGGGTTGATTTTCATGATCCAGTACAATGAGAACAGATCAAATGTCAAATGAAATTCTTTTTAAATTGGATAGAGATATTTAATTATTTCAATAACATACTTGATTATATTATTTTTAGCAATATTGTGAAATAACTTTAAATGGCTACAGAAGAACGTCCCATTCGGGCTTTGAAACGAATAAAAACCCATGATGCTGAATTTCATCAAGTAATTGCAGTTCACTAGCGATGGCTTGAAGTGACAGATTCAAGATACATCAATAAAACAATAGCTTTTAGAATCAATGGTTCAGATTTATCATATCCAGTCTATTTGAGATAGACAATTAGTGTCTTTCACAATTTTGAACTAAGTGAGAAAAATGTGTGACAGAAGTTGTCTTGAAATGAATTCTTATTGTACTTTTTTTATAGTCCTTTAGTTTCCATTTGGTATTTAAGATAAGTTCTTGCCGTTGGCTTAGTTTCTTATTATATAAAAACAGAAGAATGTTGATATATAGATTATAAAATGAATGCTAGAATTGGCTGAAAATGACCTTTTCTGTAGTTTCATTGCTTTTGGTGGAATTTTCTTTTTTTTAAAGAATTATACGTCTCGACAACAAATGTCTAGCGGTATGTGCCAGCTGTACAAGTACCCCAACCTTCACTTCAACGGGATCATTTATTCCATCATATTAAGTGTTCAAAATTGAATAGGAGGCGTGAAAATTGCTGTTCGTTTCCATTTTCACTCATTACAAAGATTCAATCAGACAGTCTTTAAGTTCATATACTAATTCTATTGTTATCATTGGTTCCGAGTGATGTACCCGTGTCAAGAATAAAATATTGTTTTTTTTTTATACATTCCATAAATTCAAGTTTGGCATTTATAGATATTTGGGTTATCTGCATTAATATTTTGATAATTTGTTTATGATTAACATCCAATTCTGCATGTGACAGACAACAAAATATATATTTAATAAAAGTTTGAAATTCCTGTATTATTCACAAGGTACATAAGACAAGAGGGCGAATTCTAACTTAAAAATATGTAAATTCAGCAGAACCAATTTTCAATTTCAACTAAATGGCTTCACAATTTTAACTTCACATAATTATATTATATGTACGATTTCAAATTCATTTTTTCTACTCCAATATCCTTATTTCATGAATTGAGGACTGAAACTTCATAAAAACACAATTTTATCTATTATACATTGTGCATTCATGGTGTTGAAATCGTTAATACGCTAAGTTTAAAACGTTAAATTTTAAATTTGAAAAGTCTCACCGATCTTTAGTAACTAAAATATTAAATGCTACAATATACTTTAGTCGAATGTTAATTAAAAAATAGTAAAAACTTCTATATCAATCTTAATAAATGTACATAAAAAGAATCTAGAAGAAAATGAATGAAGTAATTATCTTCAATCCTTCACAACAAAACGTAAGAAATGACCATGTACGGAATAATATCAAAGTTGACTGAGCAATAACAGATGAAAAATGTGAATGTTTGTTTCAAATATTATGTGAAGTCTGTTTTAAAAATGTGAATTTTTGGTTCACAATTGTGAATGGTTGTTTTACAAATGTGAATGATTGTTTCACAAATGCGAACTTTTGTTTCACAAATATAAAAGGTTGCTTCAAAAATGAAAATGGCTGTTTTACAACAAATGTTAATTGTTGTTTTACAACAAAAGGTGAATGATTGTTTTACAAATGTGAATGGTTGCTTCACAAATGTGAATGTTTTCTTTCACAAATATAAAAGGTTGCTTCAAAAATGGAGATGGGTGTTTTACAACTAAAGTAAATTGTTTTGTTTTTTTGCAACAAATGTGAATTGTAGTTTTTCAACAAATGTGAATGATTGTTTTACAAATATAAATTGTTGTTTATATTTGAACGAATTTTCTTTCAACAGTATTGTGGTCTAAAACTCCAACATACTATAATATCAGTAAATCAAAACATTCCTTTCTCATATTAAATACACTAACAAGTAACCCTTAGTATCAAGTTTCACGTGCCGCAACTATTGTCAATCTACATCGTGAAATGAAAAGAAAAAAGAAGAACATTCTGTGTTTAAGCTAAACTTATGCAGCAATAAATATGTTTCTTTTATTCCACATAAAATAATAATTTTATATACTGTGTAACTATAATGTATAACAACCTAAAATAGATTAACATACCGCATGAAAATGCCAAAGAACATGACATCAGACATAAATTACGACGATATGTATACATGCATGATTGATTTGTTGCAAATTAATGCATGATCACATCATAAATTTGCCATGTTTTTTATGGATGAACGAGTAAAATAGATAATAGTTTCAAATTGTGCGTAAAATACAAATTATTATGTCACTGAAATTTTGTTGTCTAGTTTTTCGGATTATTGAACAAATTTTGTTTTCAAAAAGGCTAAAGATCAAACCACACCACTAATGGTATGGTTCAATAATTTAGTTTTTAAATAAGGTCAAAGAAAAATATCGTCAGCTTGCTTTCCTCAGATGACGTACGTTAACAATAATAAGTTCAATCCATTTTTTTCTTTTTCTATTTTTACAGCATGATCATTGTCTCTCCGATTTGTTTATTATCCTCAGTAAAGAAAATTAGAAGATCTCAGATACGAGTAATATTCAAATTTTATCTAATTACAAATTTCAAAACGTTTCTTGCGTTTTTAAATTTGCATAAAGATTGTTTTATGCCACAACAATTATATAACGGGTGCCTCAAAATAAACCTTTTCTTTTTGTTTGTTTTTAGTGGTAAAATTTTCATCTGATATATCAAGAAATAAATAAAGGACAAGTCCGTGCATATTATCAAAGTCATTAGCCTTATTTTCATTAGCATATCTTGAGTTAGGAATAAAGCACGATTAACCGTTTAAATAATTCCTATATAATTGCATATCAGGTGGTGTGCTCCAGATAGGAGATATTTGATTCCCCTATGATTGATACCTCTTTCTAATTTAGCAAATATAGCGGTTAATCAAAGTAAACGATAAGGCTGGCATTTCAGCAATTACTTTATTATCTACGACGAAATTATTGTCTTAAACCTGCAGTTTATGTAACGATTTATAAGGCTGTAATTGGAAATGCATTAGTATAATTCATAACTGATGCGTTCTATATCACTCTTATTTGTAAAAACGTAACATTAGCATTCAATTTTCAAACAAAAAATGAATAATTGTCCCTAAAATGTGTTGTCAAGATTATAGTATAGAAAATGTCACTTAAAATATTAAGCATGATAATGGTTTAAGATTGCATTCGGACTGATTTGGTATCTTGAATTAAAAACAACTTTTCCCTTAGATTTCTACATCGAACATTTTCATCACGGAATTATGGCTGTACTGTGTGTAAAATGAAATATATAAGCTATTCTAAATTAATTTGAAAATATATACATAACCGAATTCTGTCCGTAACATTTTGCATGTTTGCGGTGTATTTCTTACCCTAATCCATTATTTCTATTGTTTCAATCAAGAATATCGGTTAATCATTGGTAAAACGAGAATTCCGATATTATGGGTTTATTTATGGTATAATTATCATCTTTTACCTGTGGTTTTTGCGACAATTTACAGGCCTAGTAGTGGAAAATGAACCTTTCATTCATAAATGTTTATTTTCTACAACTATCAATTTACGACTTGTAAGTATTGGTATTGCAATTGGTAACGGCAACGACAAATACTCCGTACATGATTCTCAAAACTTTGATATGTAAATATCAATTTATGTATTACTCTTATTATTCGAAGCTTTAAAAGCTTGTGGATTTTTATTATTTCTTTATTATCAATGTATTAACAATGACGATTTGCAGACTAACAAAAATATATTTACCCTGGCTTGCAGCAATTGAATGATCCGTGTCTTGTCAGGTATCAAGCCGTAGACATTCATCTCTTAATGACCCTTATAAAATTTCATATAATATTAGATAAGGAGACAATATTTGTATTACATGGAAATTTCCCCAGCATGCAAGCCAAAACCAAAACCAAAAGAATTAAAAACACATGGCACAAAATCTTATTTATAGAACACCAAAATTAGTTTAAATTATATTTATTCAAGGCATTGTACATAAATAGCATTAACAAACATTAACAAGAAAGACAGACTGGACTGTAATCTCTTAATGTACATTAAAAATTAGAGAATATTTGATTGTTGAATAATCCCTATAGATGTAACCAAAATCCAAATTCACTATGAAATTTTTGTCTGATACCTCTTCAGCATCATTGTTTTATTCATCCCGTAACAAAATATAAACTTTCATAAGGGTATGTGATTTTAAAATGTCTGTCTTGATTAATATTTTTGTTGCATCTTCAACTTTCTGTTATTAAATAAATATTTCTTTGATGTTCACCGTTTTTCAATTAAGCAATATCTAGCTACGCATTGTCATGCAAAGTAGCCTCTTAAAATAATAAAAGAATATCCTATGACATAAGAGTAGCATAGCGACAGAAGCAAATGACGTTTTACTTACACATTTCGTACAACTGCATTTTGATATGGTTTATTTCTTATTCATTGTTTTGTGAATTCTTTTTCCGATTCTTAAATTTAAACAGAGAGTGTCAAACAGAATAACATATACTATGATACAGATACAATGCGCAAATATGCATGATCGATCTTGTGATGATTGAATTAATAATTGGACATGAGTGGTGTCATGTAGTGTAAGCTTGAATGCGTTTTGTTTTTAATTTAGGTCTTTTAAGATGCACATTTTAACATTATGACAAGGTATGTGTTAGAACAAATGGTTTTCTATATATACTTAAATACGGGCCTTCCCTTTTGATTTCAGTTTCTATGATTTCCTACATAGAATTTTTTTTTAAATTAAGCAACGTTGGATGATAATGATAGTAAATGACAATAAAAGATTATGCTTTCATTACTTACTCCTATTTTTGAACATCATTTATTGTTCATTTAAAAGATTTGTAAAGATTTTGCTTCATTACTTACTCCTATTTTTTAACATCTTTTATTTTTAATTTAAATGATTTGTTTTAATTATTTCATTAATAAACTTGACCGATAGAAACATGCAAATTAATTACATTAAAGTAAAACACATCTTATCGTTGTAAGTAATTGATTTATTAAATCGCGGTGGTGTGATGACCATATTCTTTTCTTAGACTAAAGAAGTTATAAATTATTCAGATGAGCTTGGTCTTCTTCCATATTAAAGACAAACTTTAGGCCACAAAAAGACAGACGAAGTATTATACAAATATTACATTGGAAGGCTTTATGAAAGAGTGCATTTTATACCATATACGTATATAATACTATTACTAGTAAGTCATTAACTACAAAATTACAAAACTACAGCACTTACAGCATAAGTAATTTCGATCTCACTCTCCTTTGCCAAACATTTAAATAATCTCGAGTAGCACCTGACAAAATCAGTTGCAAAATCATGCTCAAATGAAGCCAATTATCAGCCGACTATATTAGAAATGAAACAAGTGATTTTATCTCAGTTTTGAATCATTTAATCCTAATCTGTCCTTAGATATAGTAATCTATTCTTCTTCATCCAGTTTCAATATACTTGTGTATGATTATTTATTTAAAATAAATAATGTGTTGTATTTTGTAAATTCGTTTCTTTATCTGCTTCGTTGCCTGTTGTATTGCATGAATGACTATGTAAGCTTTAAAATTTTCTTATTAATTGATTCCTAGACTCAATATTTTGGTGACATCTGAATGAACATTGTCAATGGAACAAAATTTACCAAGATGCATGATCCATGCATGTACATACATTTAAAAAGCAGTAGATCACATCTGTCTACAAATGTAACCTTTGAGTCAGTTTAGTGTCTCATGAAAGATAATGTAATGTTCAACAGTTTAGTCCCAAAGATAACAACGGATAATTTTATAAGAGCTTCTTCGTATTTCAATTTATTTCTTGATGATTTTATTCATATCGAAAAAGCATGGCTTTACCATAGGCTTTTCTAAGTTGATTGTTCCCTTTATTGTTATTATGCAACATTGTGCAGAATATGGCAATTTATATGATTAATGTGGAATATCAAATTTATATGACGAGTCTTATCGACCTGAAAATAAAAGGCTCTTTGAAAGCCAGTATATAATGCTTTCATCTGAACTTATGTTGGTATTGTGATATCATTGATACAATATGGAATATAAAAGTTTCTAGTTTCCATTTCAATCAATAATACAGTGAGAGAAAAATAATGTTTAAAGCTTAAATATCTCCACTGTTTGTATCAAGAAAGACATTTTCTGGAACATTTAGTCTTTGAAAATATGATTACATTTTGCAATAGAAAAATAACAAAAACGGATTGAATGACAATAAAACACCCATCTGCAGTTTTTCTTTACAAATGTATAACATATACTACTGAAATACTGGTTAATATTGAATACGTCGATGAACATTGAACACATTAATTACTTAATCAGAGAAGCTTAATATCAAAATTATATATTTTGTTTGATATAGATATGAACAACTACCTATAAATAGCCATATCAGTAAAATGATTAACCACTTTATCATTTGATTAAGTTACATATTATCAGATACTCATCCTCCCAAAAAATGTTGGCGGTGCTTTTATCGGTATCAGAAAGTTCAAACCAATTTTGTATGTCAGAAAATTTGGAACAAAATTTCCTGTTATCAATGATGTTCTATTCGAGATAATAAATCTGTGTAATTCTGGCAGATTGTAAACGTTCTTGCATTTTAATTTTAAGAATGTATTAATAACATTCTTTTTGTACAATGAATTTTGAGTAATATATTTGACCCGTGAAATCGTTTCAAACATTTTTATTGAAATGGTATTAACTTGTTTAAAGAGTTTTTAATATTTTCAATATGCTAAAAGTTTCATTAAATTGCTCCCATTTTACTGCAATTATTGTCGTACAATGAATTATGTTTTTGTTTTGTGTTCTAATATTAAAGCAACTAAGTATAGTTACGTTATTTCTTTTACATCAAATGTTTCAAGTGTTTTCCACATTTGACTTATTCATGTGAATCTACGGTATTTACCTGAGTTATTTCCGGATTGATGTATGCAATTTGTTTAATGACAAATAAGTGTGCAGTAAAGAGGGTAAACTCATTTATTTTTCTTATTCATATTGTTCACCTCTGTTTATACATTTTTTTAAAACAGCAACATTTATATAGGCACAGTACATACATTTTATACAAGTCAGCAAACATGCACCCTGGTGGTACTGGGGTGCAGTGAAGAAAACTCTATTACCGGTTGTGGAATATTATCGGTACTTAAATATTCCTATATAGACGTTTTAATATATTATATACATTTTCTTTAATACATACTTACAATGTGAAACTGAAAGGAAAAAGCCTTTCATTCAATTGATTTCTGGCATATTAATGGCATCTTTTTGACAAAAATATGCAATGGACCTATTGCTATTTTACGAAGATAATTGTGATTTACTAGTATAGTTCTTTTGTTGTTTCAACTGCACTTGACATGCTGCAATTACAAATGTCATCTGGACAGAACTTTGTTTTAAACTTTCTTACAAAATATAGTGTCTTAGATAATTGTTGGTTGCAAAATGTTAGTTAATAAACACTAGCGTTTATACATCAAAAGATGAAAAGAAAACAGCTATTCTAGAAAAATTATCTCACTCTCAAATTAACTTTTGTCAAGTAAAGTATCCGTTAAATTGCAACGATTTTATTTACTGAAAATCAACAATCGATTTGTTTTAACGTCTAGAATAGTTAATTGATATTTCTTTGCACTTGTGACTTCACCGTATTGACATTTGAAAAAGACGTTATAGGCACCCATTGTAACAGGTTAAAACAATGTTTCAACACTTGCGTTTTGCAAGTGATCAATGTTAAACATGAATTAAATCTCCAGAAAATTAGTCCGCCCGCTTACGCTTATAAAGTGATCATAATTTTATAATAATCAAGGGGTTGTAGGTCCGATTCTCGGGTGAGGCGAAATGTATCATTGCTAATTGATATCTGATAATAGGGCCAATCTGTCATTTGATTCAGAAATCGTTCCTTTTGTGTAGAAATAGATAGGCACTGCTTTAGGGCATCCGGCAACGCTAATAAAGTCGAGCTGGACTTATTTAAGGGAATATTTGAGCAAGACGTCTGAACAATGGGCGTAAAAACCAAACGAATATCAGAAAATTATATGTTTATTCTTATTTTCTTTTATTTTTGTTAGTGGCTTTCCTTTAAAGTATCATTTTACGATTTTTATTTGGAAAATGCGTAGGAGGATGATGAACAAATAACAATATAAACTTGAAACCCTAGAAACATAAAATCATTAAAGAAATTCATAACAAGCTATAAAATAAATAGAATAATACCCTATACAATTATGTACTCACGTTGTCATTTGATATTAAGCTATTATGACAGAATGCTCAGAAAGTAATGAACACTTCTTTCTTATTTTCATCTTTCGTACTGTAATAAATCGTTCGTTCAAACAAAACAAAAACATGTAAGATATATGACTCGTATATGTCATTCAAAAATTAGCATTCCCTGTGTTTCACTTCAACATGCGTATTTACGATGAAAATCACAATATTATAATGTATATAATTATGTATATTTGTTGTAACATCATGTGGCATTGCGACATAATTTTGCCAATTACAATATTATTGAGTATGTAATCAATGTAAATAACTGACATAACCTTAACGCTTTCTATGTGACTTTTATCACTATTTTTACACGAAAATACAAAACATAATTCCCCCTGTTGCATTGATTCAGATTATAGATATTTCGCCGGTTTTCTTTGATAAAAGGCCTGTACTATCTTGATAGAAAAAAATAATATTTGAAAGGTTTTACATGTCATGTATAGGAACTGCAGTGACTGACATTTATTTTCATATTACGAATATATATTTTGATAGTCAATATGTACTCGTATTCGCATCATGTAAATAGAGCTGAAAGTGAATATTTCCAAAGCTATGTAGTTGAATATAGCTAAGAAATCATTTTCGTCATTTTTTAAAATAATTATTAACAGCACAGCCTAAAGAGATCATTTAATTTTAAGCTATATGCGCCTCTAAATAAGTAATAACATTGTCAAAATATCTTAAGAAAAAATATGGTTTATAATCATTTAAATCTAATTGAAACATTGCATGAACTATATTAAACAGTGGCATTAAAATATTTTTATCGCCATATCTCTACATCTTTACGAAGGAATTAAGGACTATTCGTGCGTACTTTGACATCTGTTATTTGTTATTTCGGACGTTTGTTAGTGCCTTACCTTACGTCACATTACTTTGTACGCTTTACACTAGTTTTAAAAATATTTTTTAATAATGTTTTATTAAAGTTAATATGAAACCGAAGGCATGCTGCCTCAAAACGCTTATATTCATTGTTTAAATGTTGATTTCAAAACCGAAATAATGTTGTAATTCCACTTAAAGTGGGTTATTTATTTTCAATTCACATTACCTTTCAAAAATAAACAAATAATTATATGACATAATAGTAACATAGCAACAAAAGCTAATGACGTATCACTTGCATATTTCGTACAATTACAATTTGATATGCTTTATTTGTTATTCATTGCTTTTGTGTTTAATATTCCGATTCTAAAATCGAAACATAAAGTGTCAAAGATAATATCACAAACTTTTATACAGATATAATACGCAAATATGCATGACTGAAATTGTGATATTGAATTTAAAATTGGACGTAGCGTTAGCATGAATGCAGTTTGAATAAAAGCAGATTTTTACATTATGACACGGTATGTGTTAGAACAAGTTATTTTTTGTCATTATAGTACTGTTTCAAGATCAGATACACATTTAATTCTCAGTGATGATATGTTTTAAACTAAAGATAAGAAAGCATACAGGTTTTTTTTTTTGCAAAAAAAATAAATATGTCGCCCCGCCAATTTACTTGGTAGGTGAATAAGATGCAACAAATTTGTTGTTTGAAGCCAGATAAATTCATTTCTTAAAATATTAAAGCCAATGGCTTTAACAGACTAGAAGCAGCTTTTTAAAGTTGTTTTTACTTTAAAGTCTATTTTTCTAAAAAATTTTTTTTTGAATTGTTGTTAATATGTGTGCTAAAAAAAGTTGATAATATCTTACTATACAAAATGTATTGTTGACAGTTAATGGAACAAAATTAAACAATACGCCATTTAAAACTTTACTCAAATTTGATTTAAAAAATATTTATCATTTCTTACACATTTTCATTTCAAATATAAAATAAACATGTTTCAACTTCAAACATAGAAGATAGGTTATTTTTAAAACTCTTCACACTCAATGCCACCCTGGTGGTCACAATATGAATATAAAGTGTCTTTACTTGACCTGCAATAGGGAACGCAGCATCCTTTGCATAATTTACTTATTCTTTTATTCAAATTAGACATATTCCGTAAAAATTACTGTGATTAAAATATTCTACTCAAGGATGAGCATAGTATATCTTTAACCTTTTAATACGTTTAGTTACTCATCAAATAAAATATAATTTACAACAGGTTAGTCCCAAAGATAAACAGGAGTAATTTCACAAGAGCTTCTACCTATTTCAATTGATTTCTTGATGATTAATTTTATATCGAAAAAGCATGGCTTTACCAGGCGCTTTTCAAGTTGATAGTTTTCTTTAGAGTTATTATGCAACATTGTGCAGAATATGGCAATTTATATGATTAATGTGGAATATCAAATTTATATGACGAGTCTAATCGACCAGAAAATAAAAGGCTCTTTTAAAGCCAGTATATAATGCTTTCATGCGATCTTGTGTTGGAATTGTGATACCATTGATATAATATGGAAAATAAAAGTTTCTAGTTTCCATTTCAATCAATAATACAATGTGAGAATTAATGTTTAAAGCTTATTTGTCGCCACTGTTTGTATCAGGAAAGACATTTTCTACAACATTTAGATATTGAAAATATAATATGCACTCTCTGAAAAAGAAAACAACAAAAATGACTGAAAGAATATTTAACGTCTGGCATAATCATAGAGAAAGAATGCGTTTATGCGAAATATAAAACCCTAGCTGTTGTCACAAACGGAATATCTGTCGTCCGGTTAACTGTTTAGAAGAAATTCAAGAGAGCCTCAATACCGCTTTAAACAGTTCCATTCGAGTCAGATATTCCGACTGACTTATTTTTGTCTATTGTCGGTTAATGTAAGAATAAACTTATGTGAAACAATATCTAAGCTTTCTTTGCATTAAATTGATAAACAATCGTTTCATTTCACGGAGATGCGTGTTTCAGACATGTTGCAAAGTCCGACTATGTTGCAAGATATACAGAGTTAGAACAAGAAATAACCGCCATCAACATAAATGTAATTTTGAAACAAAAAATCCACACAAATCTTACTTTGTGTTATATCCCTAAATTATAAAGAAAAATATGAAAATTGAACGATATACGTAGATAAATACTTACCGCATATGTAACTTAATCAGAGAAGCTTATTATCAATATTATATAAATATGTTTGATAGAGATACATATTACTAGGCTAAGCTAAAATAGCCATGATCAGTATAATGATTAACATTAAACTCTTTACCGTTTGATTCAATTACATATTATCAAATAACCATTCCCTGAAAATAATGTTACCTGGGTAATTAGAAAATAACGGCAATAGTGATGCATTTAACCGATGTCAAAAAGTTCAAATCAATTCTGTATCTCAGAGAACGTGGAACACAATTTTCTCTTATCACTACCTTCCAAAGAGGTTCTATTCGAGATAATAAACCTTTTGTAACTCTGGCAGATTGTAGGCCTCTTAGAATTTAATTTAAAGATTATTTCTGTACAATGAATATTGAGTGATATATATGATCCATGAAACCATTTCATGCATTTTCTTTGAATAGTATAAACCTGTGTTAAGAGTTTCTATTAATAATACTGTGCACATGATAGGAAAACTTTATTTAATTGTGCCCATTGTATGGGCATTTTTTCATGTCTAAATGAGCTTACTATTTGACGTATTATGAATTGTTTTGTTTATAAAAATACACCTTATTATAGTTTTAATATTTCTTTTACATCAAGTGTATTTCATATGTTTTTTCCCACATCTTTACTTTCTCATGTAAATTTACGGTAATTTCCTGTGTTACATGTATTCCCGGATGAATACAACAGCAAATAAACATCCAAAAAAGTCAGTTGTCTTTAGTTAATACTCAAGTACCTTTGGTTCAAATAAAATGGTCACAGGGTTTGTTTTCAATGGCCATTTATTTGTTAAAATCTAATAAAATAGCAATCATTATAATGCATTGGTGATACGTTTAACATAAAATAGTTGTAACTACTTAAATAATGGTTTTGTCGCATTAATATGTTATTCATTTTCATTCATACATTGTGAATATGAATGGAAAAGTCTACAAGTCTGAGTATACTCAGGTGTATAAATGGAAACTTTGGAAAATATATGTGGAGGATAGAAGGTAATTGTTGTTTATTAGTATAGTTCATTTATTGTTTCCACTGCGTTTAACATGACTGCTGTAATTAATAAAAATATCAGGATAGAAATATATTTGACCTTTCTTACAAAATATACTTAGATAATTGTTCATTGCATAATTAAGTTAATAGCTTAACAGCATTTAAACATCCGAAGACGATTGTTGAAGATTTATCATGGACAATAAAATAACCCCAACAAAGTACGTTCTCTTAAATACAACGATTTTATTAACAAAAGGCAACGATCGATTTCTTTCAACGTCCTAGCATAGATAAATGATATTTCTTTGCACTTGTAACTCAAGCTTTTTAAGATAATAGGATTTTGATAGGGATATTGTTATCACCTATTGCATCAGGTTATAATAATGTATCTACACGAACGGAAAATATTGCGTATAACAAAAGATAAATGTTCAACATGACTTAACTCCTCAGAAAACTAGTCCGTCCTTTTACCTTTCAATTTGCTAGACGATTTAAAGAATGAGCATAATAAATAGCTAGCCAGTTTCTAGTGTAGGAATAGGTAGGCATTGTTAATCATCCAACAACGCAAGTTAATATAATGCGCATAAACGTAATGAAAAGTAAAAAATTGTATCTGTATAACTTCGAACTTCCTTATGTCATCTTTCTTATTTTATTGACCATTATATTTAGCATAATGGAACATAAGAAGGACAACATTTAATTGAAGAACATTCAATAAAAGTTAATGTACGCAAAGCAAAATATATAACTTAGGTATTTAAACCATTGAAAAGAATTTTTTTTTAGAAATTTATCATATATCAAAACCTCAAAAAAAAAGGAGAAAAATTCTCTACTGGTATACCATGATATTATTATGTCCTCATCTGATGTTAAATTATCTTGCCAGAATATTCAGTTAATAATGTCGTTCTTACTATTTATTTCTCTCATAATGTTATAACACTTCTTTTTCACAATAAATATGTGTATACCGTACCAAAGTAATCGTTATCTGCTTTTAGTTCGACTTACGTATTTACGATGACAATCGCAATATTATAATGTAGGAATGTCTATTTGCTGTAGCATTTATGTTGTCATTTTGAGATAGTTGTGTCAGACATGGTATTATGGAATATGTTATCAATGTAAATAAATGACATTGCGATGTAACATCAACGGTTAATATGTGACTTTTATCACTAATTTCACACAAGATACGCAGTAATAGCCCATCTTGTTTAATTGCTTCAGATTATAGATAATGCACCGGACTTTTGATAAGTAAACTTGTTATTATTTTATCTTGTAAGATATGTAACCAGGGCTGCGTTTCATGGAGAGTCTGTAGTCTTAAGTTTGTCATAAGATAAAAATTGTGACAATTTTGCGTTTCAAAGAAAGTCTTAAAAAAGGTCCTAACTTATGACACCTATACTTATGACCAAAAACAGTCCTAAGTCTAGAAGTGTTTAAAGGTATCTTAAGATTGTCCTAAGTCAAAACCACTCCAAAATCAAACAACTTTTTGTTGAATTTTGTTTTGTCTAAATAAGAAAATAAATCCGAACACCAATATCTTTAATTCAGTCATTAACGCTGTACAGACGTTTAAAGAGTGGTGTACATGACGTCACAATGTAGCGCCAAATATCGCGTTCAAAACAATTTTGCAGTTGCGTAGCAAGCAAGGGGGTTCGTAACCATTTTTTTTACTATGAAATTAGATAAAACGGTTATTTAATCGTTTTTCGTGAAATATGGTATATATTTTCACTCAAAATGATAAGAGGGCAATACATTACTTTTTATACTTGCTATAATCAATTACATAGTAAATCCAATCCGGGATTATGCGCGTTCCATTGTATTTTGTAACTTTTTTTCAGGAGAGCGAATTGGTCATAAGTCTTAAGTTATAGACAAAAGATAGGACAGTTTCTTGAAACGGTCTTAAGTGCAAAAACTTTTTCTCCTAAAGTTGGTCATAAGTCCTAGGATTTAGATTTAACTAAGGACTCTCCATGAAACGTAGCCCAGATTATATAAATATTTTCACACAAAATACAAAAACGAGTTCCTCGTGTTTAATTGATCCAGATTGTAGATAGTGGGTCGATTTTCTTTGACATTAAGTTAACTTGTAACATTTTATGAGAAAAGAATCAGTTTATGTAACAAATATTTCTCTTATTTATTTCATTCATATTTAAAAGGTTTTGCATGTCTTTATTTTTATGCTATAAAGACTAGGGACATGTATTGGTTTGGAAAATTGTTTTTAATCAAGAATATATATATATTTTAATAGAAAAAACGAAACGTATTCGCATAAAATAATAAATTTAAAGAGACCTGCGTCTAGATGTGTTATATAATGTTCGAAGCTAAAATACTTATGTTGTAAAAAATGGAGTAAAAACGCGTCGTTCCATAAGTTGTTAAGTGTACATGTACGATGCATGAAACTATTTTAAACTCAGTCTGATGATACATTTTAAATATATGCGTATGTTATTTGAAAGGTAGCATTTTCCTAGATTTCCCCCCGCAAATATGACGTTTGTCTATTCTGCACTCCGCAATACTCTGTAAATAAATCAAAATTGACATGATATAAATTTGTAGAGATTGCTTTCATCAAAATATAAACAAATCAGATATTTTAGGAAATGCATTTAAATCAATTTAAGCCGAAATCTTGACATCGTATATATATTTTTTGTATTATTTTAAACAGTATTGTCAGTAGCAGTTCTACATGCCATCATTGCAGGAAATTAACATCGGCAAGTATTAACATATAAGATAAACATTAAATAAACGCCATGTGAAGTGATACAAAATTGACTGACAAAAGCCAATGGAGTATTTTTCAAGTCTAAAAATAATAAAGAAAGATTATCTTACTTACATTGTCTTACATATTTTATATTTCAAGTAGTTCATAATATTGAGTTATTTTAGTTTTAAGACTCATTCCAATGTATATATGTTTTATGCATTGAACGTGTTCAATTGGAATTTTAAAAATTAAATTATTGATTTGATAATATAGAACTAACGTAGTGGTATATCTCTCCATATGTATCATGTTTTGATAACATTATTGCTACTATTAAAATTCCCAGGTCCTACGGAATCAATTATTAAAACACTGATTATTTTCAAGTATTTGTTAAAACGATGTACTAATTAATGGATAAGACTGAAAAATGAAAATGAAAACACTGTTATATGTCAATATTACCAAATCGTCAGGGAAATGTAATGCACGTTTGGAAAACCTTTGTTTGGTGTTATAAAAAAACTTATTGAATTGTCACATCACCTTGTAACAACACTAGGTCCTTAGCATGGCAACAGTATAAAATACGCATGAGGCAGATGAAATTTTCAACAACCTGTATATACATATTAATATTTCCAGTGTCATTTACAAAATAAATTAAATATTGTGTTTTGTATATTTATGAATAATATGGTATTGAATTACCGACATGAGTTGCATAAAAAGTTATCATTTTAAATGAGGAATATTTTACTTTGATTTTAATCAGATTAAAGTTAAAGGCAATGATGCATTGTGCATTATTTTATATTTTGTATGATATTAATTTTCGAACATTGCTTGTATGCTTGTTTGTGTGTAACAACGACACTTACACATTGCTTGTCATACCGCGCCAAACACTATAAATAATTTGCAAACGACTGATTTATAGAAATATATTAATAACTCAATGTTACGATATCGTATCTTTTCATTTTTTTTTCTAAACTAACTTCGACTATTACAGTAATAATTATCTTTTCTATGTGGCCTATAACGAATCCGCCAGTTTGATATGTTTAAACAATTTCAAAGTGTAATTTTTCTATAATATGTTATGTTTATCTAATGTTTATAATTTATAACCATATTTAAGAGTCGCAAATGACCTGGCCTACTACAATAGTAAAAATAGTAATAAATATGCAAACTATTTTGTTCAATAACAATTTTCTCAAAATTCTTAAAAACAACAGTACTTCATTGTTTTACTTTAAGCAGGTAAATTATTAAGTACCGTTAAAATGCATTTATGTACAGGAAAAATATGCTTTCCAGATACTTATGTTATAACAGCGTCGTCAGTATAATGATATATCATAGGTTTCACGTTAAAAACACATTCCGTAAGATTGTTGTCTATTTCGATTGACATTTATGTAGTCAAAGAGATATAATTATGCCTATCATTATACTTCAGAAAGAGTAAGTGTGTCTACCAATATTGCTTATAACAAATTTACCGCAGTCAATATTTACTGTATCATTTATATCTGATAATTTCCATAAAAGCATCTGCAAAGCAACAGTGTATGTTGTGACGTTGTTTAGGTTATTGACTTCAAACCATTTGGCCCTCACCGCTGTGGGGCTCGGATCCCGCCATGGACTTTCTTCATCATTTCTTTAGGATCTGATCTGTCGATGTGGTTCTACTAAAGATGCCTGAAAAATTGCACGTTTAAATTTAATTATGATCTCTTAATAACTACGTATACCATGCGGCTTGTCAAAACTTTTCAACAAAAGAAATAATTATAAAATAAAAAAGCATCATTTCACTTACACAGAAGATTACATTGCTATGTTAAGCAATTTATATCAAACTTTAAATTCCTGTTATTCAATTAATGAGATAAACAAACAAATCTAATCCAGATAATCTTCTTTTCACTCAGAGTTTTAATACATAAAAAACAATAATTAATGAAAAGAAACGTTAAACTTAGTCTGCCACCGATAAGAGCTTAAATTCATTCTTCAAAAACAACAAATGCTTTTAATTATTCAACATATCAGCAACAATGCGCAGACATGTCAATTATAAACGCGTCCTCCTACTTATTTCCACATATTGTTTGAATGCTTAACACCAAAATCTGCCTTGAATATATTTGTTTTATAAATTTGACGTCAGAAATGTGAATATTTTTCTAGATCTTTAGTAAGCTTATACATATACATGTTGTGTAAATATATATTAAAATGCACTTCATAAATGTTTACAGGTAATGTCGAGGTATTTATTTAATCAAACTGAACCTGCATTTATCGTTTTGACCGATCTTTATGGATTCAGTGATTCATAACTTCTTTATGATTGGAATTCATTTGTATTGACACACCTTAGGCTTTAGTTCAGATTTGACTTATTTGAAAATGGTTGTCAGACTGACCTCCAGTGACATCATCATCGCTTTAATTTAATTTAAACAGGAAATTCTTGAATTTTATAAACTTATGATTTGTTAAAATTCTTTAGAGATATAACGAAAAGAATATCAAAATGATGGAAAAGTACAGTTTCTTTTGTAATTTGCATATCATGCCGACCTGTTATAGCTACTGAAGCCATCTTGTATATGTTATTCATTAATCTGACCTTTTCCAGACGTACAAATTAGTTTAACAGGATATGCGTTCAAATCAAAATCTTATAAATATCACTCACAGAGCAGAAATATCCGCTACTCAGTCAAAAATCATTATGACCTTTTTTATTTTCGGCAGAGAAACTTGAATTTTAGGTAATGGCGGTCACTTCTTGTTTGATTTTACATGAAACACATGTTTGATATAAATATATAAATAGATGAAATATAGAAATATGTAGCATTCTGTGAGTATATTTAACTTTTTGTTTTAAATACAGCAGAGGAGGGATTGATGCTTTACATCTTTTAAAAGTTTAAAGACAGCATTTTAATTAGAAATGAAACTAAGACAATCAATGTTGACTTTTTCCATTTTAAAAGGGTCTTTGAAAGCCAATATATAATGCTTTCATCTGATTTTGTGTTGGTATTGTGATATCATTGATACAATCTGGAAAATAAAAGTTTCTAGTTTCTATTATGAAAATTGAACGAAATACGTTGATGAATATTGACCGCATAAATTACTAAATTAAAGACGCTTAATTTCAAGATGAATATTATTTTGTTGGATCAAGATGCATATTGCTTACTATCAATAGGCATGACTAGTATGAAGATTAAGCTCTTTATAGTTTGTAACAAATTATAAGATAATCTTTCCCTGAATTAAATGTTGCCGATCTTATCTTGCTAATTAAGAAAGACGGTGATAGTGATGCCTTCAACCGGGGTCAAAAAGTTCAAACCAATTATGTATAATTATCAGAAAACCTGGAATTGAATTTCTGTTATCACTACCTTGCAAATAGGTACTATTCGAGATAAAACTTTGTTACTCTGGGAGACTATAAACGGTTCTCAAAGTGTGTCTATACGATGAATCGTGTTTGACTTATTTGATCCGTGAAACCATTTCTTGCATTTTTCTTTGAATAGTATAAACTTGTTTTGAAAGTTTTTAATACATTGCATATGGTAAGAAAATTGTATCAAATTGTGCCTATTGTTCATGTCTAAATGAGTTTACTATCTGATGTAATATGAATTGTTACAACTTAGTATAGTTTTGTTATTTCTTTTACGTCATGTATATTTCATTGAATTGACGGTAATTTCCATGGTTTTTTCCTGATGAATACGACTTATTAACATCCACAAAGTCAATGGTGTATAGTTTATACTCAAACACTATTGGTTGACATAAAATGTTCACAGGGTTTGTTTTCAATAGCCATTTTTTGTTAAATATTAAAAATGAAAATAAGCAATCATTATGATTCATTGGTGATACTTTATATATAAAATAGTTATATATACTCAGTTCCTATGATATCACGGGTTCTATGATATCACGGTATTTACATTTTCTGTGACTTCGAGTAAAAACAATACATGCAGATGCTACTATTTTAAAATCTGTCACACTAAATTGCTTAGCATCTGCCAATAAATTTAATTGTGTGAATAATTAATATATTCGTGGTAAGAAAACTATTTTATAAACGCTTCATATTTGTCTTCTATTTCCCTTAATTGTTTTTACCCAGTCAATTAAAATATGTTGTACATGTAGTATCATATACATATCGTCTGCTCATTAAGTTTGCATTTCATAGGAAGTTAACTGTTGGAAGACCATCACAACCTAATTTGAAGATTATGTCTCATCTATCCTTTCATGTTTGCATTTTCGAAGAAGTAACCTCCTCTGAAATTACCCAAAATTGCAGACAATGAAAATAGGTTAAAATGACATTTTAATTGGATCTTTTGAAATAAAGTTTTGACAGTTTTGGAAAAAGTTCACTAATTAAATAGAACAAAATCTCATTCATGTATGATATTTATATTTAATTACTTTCCGCTAAACGTTAAGTACTCGGATGTATAAAAGGAAACTTTATTACAAAGATATGTTGAGGACTAAAAGGTAATTGTTGTTTATATTATTGTTTCAACTACACTTGACATGACTGCTGCAATTTATAAAAAAATATCAGGATAGAAATATATTTGATCTTTCTTACAAAATATGGTTAGTTGATTGTTCTTTGTGTAATTTAAGTTAATAGGTTAACAACTTTTAAACATCCGAAGAAGGTAGTTGAAGATTTATCGTGGATAATAAAATAACGTCCACATAACCTTTTCGCAAATAAATTACTTGTTAAATGCAACGATTTAATAAACGAAAGGTAACGATCGATTTCTTTCAACGTCCTAGCATAGATAAATGACATTTCTTTGCACTTGTAACTCAAGCTTATTAAGATAATAGGCATTTGATAGGGATATTATTAGCACTTACTGCATCAGGTTAAAATAATGTATATACACGAACGGAAAGTATTGCGTATTGCAAATGATAAATGTTCAACATGACTTAACTCTTCAAAAAAACTAGTCCGCACGTTGACCTTTACTGGTCGCTGGTTGTCGGATGAGGTGAAAGTTGTCTTTGCTAATTGATTGCTGACATAGGGCCTGATTTGTCAGATGATTAAATAAATTTAAATAGGTAATCAGTTTCTTTTCTAGCGTAGAAAAGGGTAGGCATTTGCTTATCATTCACCAACGAAGTTAGGTGGAGGTGAGCGGAGCAAAACGTTTTTTTTTTAAATTAGCACATAAACGAAAAGAAGAAAAGAAAATTGTATTTGTATTCATTCGAACGTTCTAATCTCATCTTCCTTATTTTACAGACCATTATATATATAACATAATGGAATTTCTTGATGATTAAATTCATATCGAAAAATCATGGCTTTACCATGCGCTTTTCAAGTTAATAGTTTTCTTTAGAGTTATTATGCAACATTGTGCAGAATATAGCAATTTATATGATTAATGTGGAATATCAAATTTATATGACTAGTCTAATCGACCAGAAAGTAAGAGGCCCTTTGAAAGCCAGTATATAAAGCTTTCATGGGACCTTGTGTTGGAATTATGATACCATTGATATAATATGGAAAATAAAAGTTTCTAGTTTCCA
This sequence comes from Ruditapes philippinarum, assembly GCF_026571515.1. Taxonomy (NCBI): domain Eukaryota; kingdom Metazoa; phylum Mollusca; class Bivalvia; order Venerida; family Veneridae; genus Ruditapes; species Ruditapes philippinarum. The sequence continues at coordinate 296,394 of NW_026854349.1, forward strand.
TTTCAATCGATAATACAATGAGAGAATTAATGTTAAAAGCTTATTTGTCGCTACTGTCTGTATCAAGAATGACATTATGTACAACATTTAGATATTGGAAATATAATATGCACTCTCTGAAAAAGAAAACAACAAAAAAAAGACTGAACGAATATTTTAAATCTGGCATAATCATAGAGAACGAATGCGTCTATGCGAAACAAAACCCCTAGCTGTTGACACAGACGGGATTATCTGTCTTTCGGTAAACTGTTTATAGAATTTCAACAGAGCCTGAATACCACTTTAAACAGTTTCATTCGAGTCAGATATTTTGACTGACTTTGTATTGTCTTTTGTCGGTTAATGTAAGAATATACTTTTGTGAAACAGTATCTAAGCTCTTTTTGTATTAAGTTGATAAACAATCGTTTCATATCTTTCAGACATTTTGCAAACCCCGACTATGCTGCAAGATACTTAATGCCCGAAAAAGTTGCTTGAATGAATTTTTAAAATAAGAACAAGAAATAACGATCACCAATATAAATGCAATTCTAAAAAGCAAATCTTAACTTTGTGTTATATCCTTAAATTAATAGATAAATTCGTATAAAAAATTGAACGAAACACGTCGATAAAAACTTACCGCATATCTACACACTTAATCAGAGAAGTTTAATATCAATACTATATAAATTTGTTATTACCAGCTATAAATAACCATAATCAGTATAATGATTAACATTAAGCTCTTTATCGTCTGACTCAATTACATATTATCAAATAATCGTTCCATGAAAATAATGTTACCTGGGTAATAAGTAAAACGATTATTGATCTCAGAGAACGTGGAACAAATTTTTCTCCTATCACTTCCTTCCAAAGAGGTTCTTTCCGTGAAAATGATCCTTTGTAACTCTGGCAGATTGTAAGCTTTGTTTGTTTGTTTGTTTGATTTTACGCCTTTTCCCAACAGTATTTCAGTCATATAGGCGGGTAGTTTCCTAACCATCGTTCCTGGAGAGTTACACCAGTACTAGACTACCTTCCTCCGCAGATTGTAAGCGTCTTAGAATTGTAATTTAAGAATTCGTTTTGTACAATGAATGTTGAATGATATTTTTGATATATGAAACCACTTTTCATATCTAAACGAGCTTACTAGTTGACGTATTATGATGTTTTTTGTTTATAAAAAATGCATCTTAGTAAAGGTTCGTTTTTTCATTTACATCAAGTGTATATTTCAAATGTTTTTCCCCATATCTTTACATTCTAATGGGGATTTATGGTAATTTCCTGGGTTACATGTAATTCTAGATGAAAACAACAGCAAATAAACATCCACAAAAGTCAGTGGTCTTTAGTTTATACTCAAGCACCATTGGTTTATATGAAATGGTCACAGATTTTGTTTTCCATAGCCATTTGTTTGTTAAGAATTTAAAAAATAGCAATCATTATAATGCATTGGTTATACTTTTTGTAATAAATAGTTTTTAATACTTAAATAATGCTTTTGTCGTAAAAATATATTATTCATCTTCTTTCATACCTAGTGAAATTGTGAATATGAGGGGAAAGTCTTCAAGTATGAGTATACTCAGGTGTATAAATGGAATTTGTATGACAATGATTACAATGGAGGACTAGAAGGTAATTGCTGTTTATTAGCACTTAAAATGACTGCTGCAATTAATTAGAATATCGGGACAGAAATATATTTGACCTTTCTTAAAACAAATATACTTAGATAATTGTTCTTTACATAATTAAACTTAATAGCGTAACACATTGTTAACACCCGAGGAAGATAGTTAAAGATTTATCGTGGACAATAAATAACGTCCACACTCGTGAAAAGCAACGATTTTATTAACGAAAGGCAACGATCGATTTCTTTCAGCGTCAGGTTAAAATAAGTTAAAAGTAATGTATCTACACGAACGGAAAGTATTGCGTATAACAAATGATAAATGTTCACATGACTTAACTCTACAGAAAACTAGTCCAACTGGTTGCTGGCTCTCGGACGAATAAGCATGATGAATAGTTAATCCGTTCCGAGCGTAGAAATATGTTCGCATTTGTAAATCATCCATCAACGAAAGTTAGCTGGAGCAAAACCGAGCAAAACGTTTTTAAAAATTGGTGCATAAAAGTAACGAACATTGTATCTGTATTCCTCTGAGCTTACTTATGTCATTTTTTCCTTATTTTATAGACCATTAAATGTAGCATAATAGAACATAAGACGGATAATATTTAATTGAAGAACATTCAATGAAAGTTAATGTACGCAAAAGAAAATATATAACTTAGGCATTTTAACCATTGGAAAGAAATGACATTAAATAAATTTATTATATTAAAAACATCAGAAAACAGAACAAATACTCGACTTGTATACCCTGTTATAATTATGTCTTCATATTAAATTATCATGCCAGGATATTCAGTAAACAATACCATTCTCACTATGTACTTCTCTTGTATTGTTATAATTCTTTTTTATCAAACAAGTATGTGTATGCCAAACCAACCTAATCATTATCTGCTTTTAGTTTCGACTTACGTATTAACGATGACAATCGCAGTATTATAATGTGTTATGTCTATTTGCTGTAGCATTTATGTTGCCATGGTGAGATAGTTGTGTCATTTAGGGTATTATGGAATATGTAATCATTGTGAATAAATGACATTGCGCTGTAACATCAACGGTTAATATGTGACTTTTATTACTATTTTCACACAAAATACGCAGTAATAGCCCATCTCGTTTAATTGATTCAGATTATAGATAATGCACCGGTTTTGATAAGAAAACATGTTGTTATTTTATGTACCAGATTATATAACTATTTTCACACAAAATACAAAAACGAGTTCCTCGTGTTTAATTGATCCAGATTGTAGATAGTGGGTCGACTTTCTTTGACATTAAGTTAACTTGTAACATCTTATAACATCTTATAAGAAAAGTATCAGTTTATGTAACAAATATTTCATTATATTCATTCATATTTAAAAGGTTTTGCATTTCTTTTATTTTTAATGCTGTAAAGACTAGGGAAGTGTATTGGTTTGGATAATTGTTTGAAATAAAGAATAAACATATTTTAATAGAAAAAAAACTAAACGTATTCGCACAGAACATTAAATTTGAAGAGGCATGCTTCTAGATTTGTTATAAAAGTTTCGAAAGTATATCAATTATCAGTTAAAAAGTAATTGATTGTTTAACAAATTATAGAGATTTGCAGTCAAGTCAATACCTTACATGCAACCATAATGATTATTACTATTTTATAATAATATACAATAATAAAACTTAGAATTGCAGTGTAACCGATAATTGTTTTCAGTTTTTCTTTGCTTTTACAGGCAATATAATTTTGCATTTCCACCCTAGTTAAGAATGCTGGTTTTATTTATAAAGTTAAAGAGTGTATTTTTTGTCAGTTTTTATTTATCAAATATTTAAACACTTTTGTCTGCACTTCCGAAAAATAAATATGTTTACATTTAAGCATATGACAGACCATGAAATAACTTACTGAAATTCATTTAATTCTTTAACTTTGTTATCAATATAGATATATTGTCTTTTAATTATAATTGTAGGTATTTAAAATGTATAATATAATTATTGAATGACCTTTCCATAAATCAAGTAAATCATTCCTTATTGAATTTAACCGCCTTCAAGATTAACTCCTGATATATCATATTCTGAGCTGTGTTTATGTAAATGTAAGTTATATATAGGTATGGTTTACAAGTCTTATTTGTAAATGTTCAAATAAACCTAAATTATATTAATGAAAATCTTCAAACAAATATTGTTTTTCAATTATTAATCTGATTATTGATTTTTTAATTTGTTTAAAATGTTTTAAGTTTAGTTTCTTTGTGCGTTGTGACATACAATGTAGTTTTAAATGTTTTTCATTTTGAACCAAATTTAAGTGACGCAAATGAATTGGTCTTTAAGTTAGTCATCCGTCATTTTGAAAATAACAATGCTTAGTATTCTTGGTAGACAAAATATAATGATTTAACTGTAAACATTTAGTTTTATTTTCTGCAGCTAAAACGTACTGATATTGAGAAAGAAAAGAATGGAGTTAAAACGCGTAGTTCAATTACTTGTTAAGTTTACATGTACGATGCATGATTATATTATAAAATTATGATACATTTATTATGCGTATGCAATTTGAAAAGTAGCATTTTTCTTCAGCAATAACACGTTTGGCAATTCTGCTGTCAGCAATACTCTGTAAATAAATCTAAATTGACATGATATAAATAAGTAAAGACTGCTTTCATCGAAATATTAACAAATCAGATATTTTAGGAAACGCATTTAAATCAAAGTTTTAGTGGGAATCTTGACATCTTTTATATTTTTGTATTATTCTAAACAGTGTAGTCAGTAGCAGTTCTACCTGCCATCATTACAGGAAATTAACATCGGCATCTATTTACATATAAGATAAACAGCAAATGAACGTCATGCATTGATTGACAAAAGCCAATTTAGTATTACTCAAGTCTAAATTTTAATAAGAAATGATCATCTTTGTATCATGGTCTAACATATTTTGTTTTTTTTTCAAGTCGGCTCATATTGTTCAGTTATTTTAATTTTGAGACTCGTTCTAATGAATAAATGTTTTATGCATTGAAAATGTTCAATTTGAAATGATTGATTTGATAATATTAAACAAAGGTGGTGGTATATCTCTCCAGATGTATCATGTTTTGATAATATTTTTGATACTATTAAAATTTCTAGGTCCTATGGAATCAATTATTAAAACACTGATTATTTTCAAGTGCTTGTTAAAACGATTTACTAATTAATGGATAAGACTGAACCTTTATTTATCGTTTAAGTTCTCGAAAATGTAAAATCTGTTGTTTTTTAATTTAACTTCAATATAATCGAAGCAACCTTATGACCTGTTATGAAAATAAAAAAAGATACATGAATTTGTCACTTTAAAATTTATTTAAAGCAAGACCAGGTTCTTTGTGTGGCAAGGATATATAATACACATGAGACAGATGAAATTTTCTTCGGCCTGTAAATACATCATACTATTTCCTTGCGACGACGAGAGTGCCATTTATGAAATAACTATTTTTTTTAACCTAACGAATTCGAAAATATCGATACTATATTATTTAATAACCGACAAGTTAACCGAGTTGCAGTTAAAGGTTATCATTATAAATGAGGGATACGTGTATTATTGAACTTTAATTTTTACGATATTGAAGTTAAAGGCAAGGATGCATTTTGCATTTTTTATGATTTGTATAATATTAATTTGCGAACATTTCTTGTTTGGGTTTATCGACACTGACACATTACTGGTCATACCACGCTATATGACTATATATTATTTGCAAAACAACTGTTTTATAGAAATAAATTAATAACTCAATGTAACGATATCGTATCTTCTTTTTAAATATTTCTAAACTAACTTCGACTTTTACAGTAATAGTTATATTTTCTATGTGGCCTATAACGAAACCGCCAGTTTAATATAATTAAACAAGTCCAAAGTGTAATATTTCTTAAATATGTTACGTTTTAAATATTCAAGTACCTTATAGTACTATTCATTTCGAACCATATTTAAGAGTTGCAAATGACCTGGCCGACTACAAAAGAAATTAATATGCACAAATTTAATAAATAACAATTTTCTTAAAATTCTTAAAGACAACTTCATTGTCTTACTTTAAGCAGGTTTATTATGTATAGTTTATTTTCATTCATTCAAAGGAAAGATATACTTTCCAGATAATTATGTTATAACAGCGCCGTCGGTAAAATGATATATCATAGGTTTCACATAAAAAAGCACATTCAGTAAGATTGTTGTCTATTTCGGTTGACATTTATGTAGTCAAAGAGATATAAATATGCCTATCATAGAGTAAGGGTGTCTACCAATATTGCTCATTACTCATTTAACTGCAGTTAAACAATATTTAGTGTATCATTTATATCACATTATGTCCATAAAAGCATCTGCAAAGCAACAGCGTATGTTGTGACGTTGTTTAGGTCATTGACTTCAAACCATTTGTCCTTCACGCTGTGGGGCTCGGATCCCGCCATGGACTTTCTTCGCCATTTCTTTAGCTTCAGTCGATGTGGTTCTACTAAAGATGATTGAAAAATTGCACGTGTAAATTCAATTAGGATATCTTAATAATTATACCATGTGGCTTGTCAAAACTTTTCATCAAAAGAAATAATTAAGGATCATTTCAATTACACAAACAATTACATTGTTAAGCAATTAATATCAAACTTTAAATTCCTGTTTATCAACTAATGATATAAACAACAAAATTCTAATCCAAACAATCCTCTTTCTACTCAGAGTTTAAATACATAAAAAAAACAAGAACAAATGAAAAGAAACATAAAACTTAGTCTGCCACTGATAAGAACTTAAATTCTTTCTTGAAAAACAAGACAATTAATGCTTTTACTAATTCGCCATATTAACAACACAAAATCAACAACAAAATGCACAGACATGTCAATCATTTACGTGGCCTCCTACTTTTTGCATACATTGTTTGAATGCTAAGGAAGTAATAAACAGAACAAATCGTTCAAAACATTTTAGAGTTAAACATAGTTTATCATATACATGCATTACATTGAATAAAGATTATGCCAAATACATAATAAAATTAATATGAATACAAATATAAATATCATTCACATTACTGAACAAACATATTTGTCAGAATTATTATCTGACAAGCATATTAACACATAATCTGCAATTAAAGATTATGATAGGTCATTTTGTCGTAGCATATTTTCCTCGAATTTTAAGAGCACAATTGATAAACATCACCAAATTTGTCATTTTGTTATGATTCACAGATCTTAGCAGTTCAATAAGTTTAAACATGCTTGGTCGAAGTGTGTGATATTCATTTATACATGTATACCGTTTTCTAATGGGTCTGTATCGTGGATATTTAAGCATAAAGTGACATTCGTCATGTATCTCGCCATCTTCACATATTTGACACAGTCTGTATTACCTGCCTATTCTAATAAAGCAGATAAACTATAAAAAGAACCTATTTAACAACTTTATATGAAGATATTTTTTTTATAAATCTGACGTCAGAAATATTTCTTAACAAAGTTAAATTAGCTTGTAAACACATATATAATGAAAGCATCTATTGAAATGGGTTTCATAAATTTTATTTTATAGTTAATTTCAAGGTATTATTCAATCAAACCGAACATATACCGTTTTAATCGATCTTGAATGAATGAATTAATGAATTCTGTTATTTACATTTTTATAGCGTCATTATTATTGAAATTCATTTGTTGCCTATATTTATTTAGAAACACAAATGTATCTATCTATCGACGCAAGCATCCCGAGATAATACTGAAGTCATGAAACAATCCGAGATATAACTGCAGTCATGAAACAATCCGAGATTATACTGCCGTCATGAAATTATCCGAGATAATGCAGACGCCCCTTATACATGCGTTCAGACTTATTAATTTTTATGAGAATAGGAGCAAAGTAGTAACTGAGTAGGCTGACTATCAACTGACGTCGTCATCGCTAGGAAAATCTTAAAGTTTATGAATTTGAAATATGTGAAAGGATACGTAAAACACTTTTTGGAAATATCCTACAGAGTTGTAACGAAAATAATATGAAAGTGATGTAAAAGTACGTAATTTACATATCAAGTTGACCGGTTAAAGCTACTGGAACCATAACATCTTGTATATACTCGTATAATTCATTCTTCTGATATTTTTCCAGACGGACAAATTAGTTTAACAGGAAATGCATTCAAATCAAAGCATTATAAATGTTACTCACGGAAAGAAAATATCCGCTACTCAGTTGAATTTTACATTTATTTTTGACAATATACTGCCATTTGTCCGAAGATGATATGTATATGAACATATTAAATATGTATGATGCATATATAATCAAGCCATAGGCTCATTTCAGCCCGAAACATATGTCAAGGTGACGGGCGAGGCAAGACATATCGATTTTTTGTAGCTTATTGTGAAGTTGCAGTACACGAAAAACGGGCACATGACAAATCAGCACATAAATAAAACATTCTAGTGTTCCGTGGTATACATCTTTTCTACGTGTCATACCTCCTTTCCTTATTACAATGAAATTTTACTGGATTGTTATCAAATCGCTGGTTTGTTTTTAGCAGAGAATGACCTGTGCATGTTCAAAGAGGGTACCGTTTCAGTAGATTACGCAAAGAGGGTACCGATATGGATATGCACCGTGTTATAGCAAAATGTATCTGATTGAATAAAATAACAACATAATTCTAACCTACCACAGATCTTCTATGGCATTATCAGTTTAAATGGAAATAGTCATTTGAACTAAACACAAGTCGGTATTGAAACGTTATATGAACGTCGTTGAGACACGTGCGTATATTAAATGATATGTCTGATATTTATAATTATTATCTGATTATATATTTCAAGGTGTATGAGCAGTTTATTTTGATATACTTATCGAAAATATATTACATCGTACACGTTTGTCACCACGCCGGACATGCAGTATAATGTGACAGCAGTTTTTACGTCCTATCAAGTTACAATATATGATAAAAAGATTAGTATGTTATAAGTATGTTAAAAAAATAAAGTTGCTCTTTCGAAATATACGTTTCGAACATAATAAAAAGAGGGCCATGATGGCCCTGAGGTAGCTCACCTGTATATAGGCCCCCGAATCGGGGCCAGTTTAAACACCAGGGCTTTTATTTGAACAAACTTGGAAGACACCCACTAGAAAAAGTTTCATGATGTTTTTATTTTTTTCCTAGACACATATAATAAAAACAATGACCCCCCCCGGCAGGGCCAATTGTAACCCAAGGGCTTTTAATATTTGAACAAACTTGGTAGACACCCATAAGAAGATGTGTCATGCTAAACATCTAAGCTCTAGCTCATTGGGTTTTTTAAAAGAAGATATTTAAAGTTTTTTCTTTCGGTTCTGCATGGAATTAAATTCTACTCAGTTAGCCTTAGAAACGTTATAACCTTTTTATTTCTGGGTTAAGGAAATGACTGTCACTTCTTGCTTGATTTTTCGTCGGTTTAATGTAAAGAAATAAATAGATGAAATATATAAAAATGTTGCTTTTGCCGTGAGTATATATAATTATTTGCTTTAAATGCAGCAGAGGAATTGCTGCTTTATCTCTTTTAAAAGTTTTAAGAAAATATTTTAATTAGAGATGACAGTAAGAAAATCAATGTTAACTTTTGCCATTTAGATGAAAGCTTTTTTATATCTTTTAGACCTAACTACTAATAATTAACATATACATTGATGGTGGTTGCTGGCGCAAACGTTATATTTAGGTTTACGAATATCTTGCACAGATAATAAATGAAAGTTTGCAAGATATTTATGGATGGCAGTTTCTTTATAAATTTATCTAAATGTAAATATTAATAAGTAACTTTTGTTTCTAATTTTGTTCTCACCATGAAAACTGAAATCAACAATGAAAAAAAAATTATTCAAAGGAACCAAAATGCTGCTTATATGATGATAATTATATTCGAGTATCTGGAACATAACACTTAAATGGTATTAAGGAAAATGTTACTTGTTACAATTGAAATTTGCCATATACATTGTATATATGATTTTGTAAATATAGTTTTTTGTTCAAACATTTTTCTCTTACTATATATACGTACTTGTAAAAGTTTTAAATATGTTCAAACATTTCAATCATTTTTTTCAAAACAGGATTAATTAAGATTAGAGCTGAAATAAAGACAAAGACTTGAAACAAAATAGTTTTTATATATGTTCGTTTGTTTAATTCTGCTGTTTTGCAAGTTATTATATGCTATGGATCAATGATAGAATTATTAACACTTAGTGTATGGGAATATGAATCGAAAATCCTCCATTTTTTAATGTTGAAAATGCAGAAATATTACTTTTTGTACGTAATTTTTATCTAAAACCTTTTAAATTGCAAGCCCTAATTTTCTCATTTTACAGGCAGAATTTACTAACTCATAATTCAGCATTAGCAAAGGCAAGCTGATGGAAATCAAACGTTGCACTGGTGAAAACACTCTTGCATTCAGTCCTCATTTTCCTGCTAAGATTGGAAGTGTGCAAAAGTACTACACTATCTAAGATAACATCGATAACTACTTTCTTAATATGATTTATGATATCAGTCGAAAACATGCGAAATAAAGATAAAGTATTTGCATGCATTGCTTATACACGGTGCATATCCATATCGGTACCCTCTTTGCGTAATCTACTGAAACTGTACCCTCTTTGAACATGCACAGGTCATTCTCTGCTAAAAACAAACCAGCGATTGATAACAATCCAGTAAAATTTCATTGTAATAAGGAAAGGAGGTATGACACGTAGAAAAGATGTATACCACGGAACACTAGAATGTTTTATTTATGTGCTGATTTGTCATGTGCCCGTTTTTGATGTACTGCAACTTCACAATACGCTACAAAAAAATCGACATGGCTTGCCTCGCCCATCACCTTGACATATTTTTCGGACTGAAATGAGCCTATGGCTTGATTATATATGCATCATACATATTTAATATGTTCATATACATATCATCTTAAAACAAATGGCAGTATATTGTCAAAAATAAATGTAAAATTATTAAATAACACCCTACTTTCGGTTTTGCAGCGGCACAGGCTACCTCTCTTCATTTGATTTTTTATATCACAGGTACCCTCTCATTTTTTAACACATAGGTACCCTCAAAACACGACATATGCTTTATATGCTTTTAAGTGCGTTAATCGCTTAGTATGTAATATTTACATAAAAGTAAAAAAATATGACATTCATACTTAACGATTAATGCAAATAAAAGCATATGTCGTGATTTGACGGTACCTATATGTTCAAAAATGAGAGGGTACCTGTGATATAAAAATTCAAATGAAGAGAGGTAGCCTGTGCCGCTGCAAAACCGAAAGTAGGGTGTTTTTATGAATTTTACATTTATTTTTGACAATATACTGCCATTTGTCCGAAGATGATATGTATATGAACATATTAAATATGTATGATGCATATATAATCAAGCCATAGGCTCATTTCAGCCCGAAACATATGTCAAGGTGACGGGCGAGGCAAGACATATCGATTTTTTGTAGCTTATTGTGAAGTTGCAGTACACGAAAAACGGGCACATGACAAATCAGCACATAAATAAAACATTCTAGTGTTCCGTGGTATACATCTTTTCTACGTGTCATACCTCCTTTCCTTATTACAATGAAATTTTTACTGGATTGTTATCAAATCGCTGGTTTGTTTTTTAGCAGAGAATGACCTGTGCATGTTTCAAAGAGGGTACCGTTTCAGTAGATTACGCAAAGAGGGTACCGATATGGATATGCACCGTGTTATAGCAAAATGTATCTGATTGAATAAAAATAACAACATAATTCTAACCTACCACAGATCTTCTATGGCATTATCAGTTTAAATGGAAATAGTCATTTGAACTAAACACAAGTCGGTATTGAAACGTTATATGAACGTCGTTGAGACACGTGCGTATATTAAATGATATGTCTGATATTTATAATTATTATCTGATTATATATTTCAAGGTGTATGAGCAGTTTATTTTGATATACTTATCGAAAATATATTACATCGTACACGTTTGTCACCACGCCGGACATGCAGTATAATGTGACAGCAGTTTTTACGTCCTATCAAGTTACAATATATGATAAAAAGATTAGTATGTTATAAGTATGTTAAAAAAAATAAAGTTGCTCTTTCGAAATATACGTTTCGAACATAATAAAAAGAGGGCCATGATGGCCCTGAGGTAGCTCACCTGTATATAGGCCCCCGAATCGGGGCCAGTTTAAACACCAGGGCTTTTATTTGAACAAACTTGGAAGACACCCACTAGAAAAAGTTTCATGATGTTTTTATTTTTTTCCTAGACACATATAATAAAAACAATGACCCCCCGGCAGGGCCAATTGTAACCCAAGGGCTTTTAATATTTGAACAAACTTGGTAGACACCCATAAGAAGATGTGTCATGCTAAACATCTAAGCTCTAGCTCATTGGGTTTTTTAAAAGAAGATATTTAAAGTTTTTTCTTTCGGTTCTGCATGGAATTAAATTCTTTGAACAATTTTTAAAGGAACATTCCTGTGAAGTTTACCGTCCATGTATGTATTTACATACCGACGGTATGTAAATACATACCGTCCATGAACAGGCTCAATCAAACCGAGCCTGCAACATTTTCAATTGTGCCGTGTTGGGCTTTCTTTAGGGATTCTTATTTCTCTCTATTTTAGATGAAATTGGCTTTGTGGTTTATGAGGAGATGTCATTTAAAGTAAAAGTTTACGGACGGACGCCGGACGAAAACCGATCACAAAAGCTCACCTTGTGACTTCGTGACAGGTGAGCTAAAAATATCAATATATGTGCAGCTTGGAATAGAATATTTATCCCTAAAAAAAAATTGGGTGTTGTGAGTGGGAGAATTTTCGTTGGTAAGCCATGATGGTGCCCAATTGGCAGGTACTCAAGGGACAAATATTCTGATCTGAACTGCAACAAATAACAGGTATTATCGTTCTATCCCATTTGACATTTCATTGGCATGTGTTGATATTTATTATTTGTTAATATAAAATTTAGTACTAAATTCTATTTGATTTCATACTTCATTTTATTCTGTTATGAACATTTTTCAAACAAGAGCTGCGTATACATAGAATGTGGCATGCATGAATTCTTTGCCAAACCAATTAAAGTAGCCGCTGTAGAATATTTGTTAATTAGTACTAAATTCAACTTGATTTCATAGTTGAATGTATGCTGATACACAATATATATCGCCTCTGTTAATATTATTTTTTTCATTACAAAAGTCATATTTGTTTAATATTCTTGTAACAATTTTTCAAACAAGAGCTACATATACATAGAATGAGGCATTCTTCACATCTCTGCCAAACCAAATGTTACAAGTAGCCGCTGCAGAATATTTGTTCCAGAGCATCTCATTCCGTTTTAGGTACAATATTCATGTAGTTACGATATTAGTTAAAATATACATTCTGTTACAAATAAAAATGACAAAATGGTTATGAAAACAACATGAATTTACTGCTTTTAGATTTTTATACAAGAGCAAACAGTGATCACACGTGTCGCCTCAAGATTTATTATATAAGCCATAAATTGGCCAAAAATTATTGAACCTTTAAACGTCTGTAATCTGTTATTTATACAAATGAACATAAGCTACAGATCAATCCTGTTAAGTTAATTGACATTGCATTAGTGGTATAAGAGGAGTAGTCTGGATAAACTTTAAAAATAAAAATTATAAGAAGGCCATAACTCTGACAGAAATAATTGAAACGGAAAATTCTGAAGATATGAACAACTAGACTTGGTGCTGATCATTCTTGTAACTAAAGTTTGGATGAAATTGCACTAATGGTTTTAGGAGTAGTCTAGACAATTGACAGACAGACAACGGAGAAATGATCCCTAATATACACACTTTACAGCCTTAACAAAAGCTGTCACCCAAGTGACAAATGCACCCGAAAAGGTTTCTAAGCATTCAGGTATTATGAAAAGAAAAGAGAATGAAAGTAACTAATTGCTGAATTTTGTTCTTTGTATTATTGTACCTGTAATCTCCAATTGTGATAGCATGAACCTTCAAAATATAAGCGTGACCTTGACCTATGAAGGGACATGGTTCCTGGATGCGACAAAATGTTGTTATGAGATAGACATTCGTGACTTTTTTTTTCATGACAAAGTTACAGTCTGGACATAATTGTTGTGTAAGAGGGGACAAACATACATGAGCCTTAGCCGTGACGCATTGTCTTGATGTGGCAGACTTTAAATTGTGTCAAGTTATTTTAAAATCTTTCTATGCATGACAAAGTTATAGTCAGGACATGAATGTGTATCTTCAAACTGTAAGTGTGACCTTGACCTTGAAGGTAGGGACATGGGTCTTGATGTGGTAGACATTTATGCCTAGTTATTTTACAATCCTTCAATGCATGACAAAGTTACAGCCCGGACACGAATGTGTGTACCTATAAACTCTAATTGTGATAAAATAGATAAGTACAGAATCCCTAAAGAAAGCCCAACACGGCAATATTGAAAATGTTGCAGGCTCGGTTTGATTGAGCCTGTTCATGGACGGTACTGGAAAGTGCAAGTTACCGTCCACGCCCCCTAGCACCGGCTTAAGCAGAATTCAACATTTAAACATGAAATAGTAAAATTTTGAATTTAGAAACATCCGCAGAACTTCAAAAAGGTAGTGTGACCTTGACCTTTGAGGTAGGGACGTGATTATTGGACGCAACACATCGTCTGGATGTTGTAGACATTAATGCCAAGTTATTTCAAATTCCCTCAATGTATGACAAAGTAACAGTCCGGACACGAATGAAGTGGGGACGCACAGACAAACAAATAGACGGACAGACAGATGGTGCGATTATATAATGCCTTCCTTCGGGGGCATAAAAATGTAAGCAATTAATGACTGAGTTAAGCAAACTAGAAAAACTCTAGTAAAACATCTAAAATTAGCTAACAACAAATGAGATAGCAAGCTTAAATTTTAGCATGAGCCAGTACCAGGCAGAGGCAGCACTGATAATCCGTCTGTTGGCTTTTTCTTCAACTAGATTTGTTTTTATTTTTAAAACAAAGCATCATTGGTGGTTTTGGAAGCATAATCCGTCTGTTGGCTTTTTCTTCAACTAGATTTGTTTTTATTTTTAAAACAAAGCATCATTGATGTTTTTGGAAGCAATTAACCATATTATGTTGACACTCACAGTTCACCACAGATGAACTTATGACATCATCTGTTATGGGCGTAAACATATCAGAGGTCAAGCGTAAATTATGTGTTAAATCGTGTTTTTAAAAATTAAAGTTCATTTAAATTTGTTTTTAAGCATAAAATAAAAATTTACTTGTTTGTTATGTAAGATCAAACAAATATCCTTTATACATAAAGTTTCATTTAAGTGTGGTAACATCATTAATTACAACATACAGGATCTTTAAAGCTTAATCGATGAAATAAAATTTCATATAACTGTTACACTATTAAAAACAAGAAATGTCGAATGACACAATAATGCCCCCTTTCTAGCCATTGACTCACAATATTGGTAATTTTGTTATAGAAACTTGCAACAAATGGGTACTTGGAAGTGTACATTTATGTAAAAATTAAAGATAATGACCTACTAGTTATAACCAATAAAAATGTGAAATATAAAGACCTTGACCTTTGATCTAGTGACCCCATGACTAATAAATATGTGAAAAATTAAGACTTTGTAACATTTTCAATTTTGCCGTGTTGGGCTTTCTTTAGGGCTTCTGTATTTATCTATTTTGTGATAAAAAGTTTTCAAAGTAATAAAAAAAACATTTTTACATGTAAGGCCCCTGTGGCCTTGACCTTTGAACTGTGATCCCAAAATCAAAAGGGTCATCTACTTCATTTGGCTATTCAATATGTAAAATATAAAGACTTTGTGATAAATAATTTTTATGATAATGAGCAAAAACCATTCTGACATTAAGACCCCTTTGACCTAGTGATCCCAATATCAATAGGGGACATCTACTTTTATGACCAATCAATGTTTGAAATACGAAGACTTTGTGATAAAGGAACCTGTGACCTTGGCCTTTATCCTAGTTACCCCAAAATCAATAGGGGTCATCAAATAGATATGACAAATCAATATGTGAAATATGAAAATTTTGTAATCAACAGTTTTCAAGATAATAAGCCGAAACCACACTGACATTCAAAGCCCTTGTCATCCTGACCTTTGACCTAGTGACGACAACATAAATAGCCTAGTTATGACCAATAAATATGTGAAATATGGAGAATGTGTGATAAATAGCTTTCAAGATAGTAAGCGGAAACCATACTTCCATGCAAGGCTGCTGTGACCTTCACCTTTGACCTAATGACCCCAATCAATAAGGGTCATCTACTAGGTATGACCAGTCTCTATGTGAAATATGAAGACTTTTTGACACATAACTTTCAAGATAGTAAGTGGAAACCATTGTAACATATAAGGTCAATGTAACCTTGACCTTTGACCTAGTCAACCCAGAAATCAATAGGGGTCATCTACTAGTTATGACACCAATAAGCATGTGAAATACATTGTGATGAATAGTTTTCAAGATCATCAGTGAAAACCAGTCTGACATTTAAGGCACCTGTGACCTTAACCTTTGTACTAGTGACCCCAAAATCAATAGGGTCATCTACTAGTTATGACCAATCACTATGTGAAATATGAAGACTTTGGGATAAACAGTTTTAAAGATAATCAGGGGAAACCATTTGGTCTACCGACGAACAGACATTAGCAAAACAATATACCCCATCTTCTTTGAAGGGGAGGGGGGGGGGGCATAAAAATAAATCCTATATGTGTATCATTGTCAATATTGATAAAGTTTCTCATTTTAATTATTTTTTCTGTTTCTCATGACGGATCTTATTGCTGTTGTAGTGATTCCGAACTTGTCCTTTATAATAGCTGAAAAGATAAACAATAATTTATTTTTCTTAATATTGTTGCAATTTAAAGAAATTTTCATAATCTATTCAAAATATTAAGTCATATACATGTATAAATGTATATTATATTACTAGTGACTTTGATTTTTTAATGCTTTTGGATGCCCAACAGGTAATTGCTAAAAAGATTTTTTTTCCATAAAATTCCATAAGAAGAAATCTTTTTTATAAAGAAAGATTTTGTAACAAAATATTCAGGTCCAAAAACATGAAATGAAGGCTTTGCCGTTGGGACCATACAGCTGGTGATACTCTGTTTCCTGCAATGACGCATAAACCAAATTTAAGAATTATACTTAGAATTAAACTTGTCACATTGAAGGTTCCATGATGACCGTCGTATGAACACATCTACGGATGTTTCTAAATTCAAAATTTTACTATTTAATGTTTAAATGTTGAGTTCTGCTTAAGCAGGTGCTAGGGGGCGTGGACGGTAACTTGCACTTCCAGTGCCGTCCATGAACAGGCTCAATCAAACCGAGCCTGCACTGTTGCTTGTGTCCCTTGTTGTTTTCTCGTCTACGGTAAGTAAGGCCCCCACGATTACACGTTTAAACGGATTCGTTTTGATTTTCATTCATAAACGTTTACGATATTGTTTACCGTTTAATCGAAATGACCATATTGTCTTACAAAATTTCTTAATCATTGCCTGTAATCATGGATTTTATCAAATTTAGTGGTTAATTTCAAAGTAAACAAACGGAAAATGGGTGTTTACAACCCTCCACACAGCATTACCGTGCAAAATTGCTCGTGACATAATACATTTTTGGTAAAATATCTTGATATTGATGATTCCCCTAAAATGGGGTTACAATGAAAAAAATGTGTGCTGACTCAATCGTGATGAGCCTTGCACATTCTTTATTTGTACATGTATTAAAATAGAAAGAAAGACATCATTTGGCAACTAAAATACATGGTGTGTATAGTACATAGAGGTACCACCGTTTAAACGGTATCGTTTCGGTTCTTAGCAGTCGTGTAAACGTTTACAAAAAATTATAAACGTGGGAGCCTTAACGGTAAGTATCTTCCCCATTGCCTCTAGTTTTTATATCAATATATTTTTACTGTATATGCATACTAGATAACTAAGCAAGGGCCATAACTCTGAGTTAAAGTGTCTGACCGGAACAAGCCGACGATATGCGCATCTCCTCTTGATATTGATGATTCCCTAAAGTTTCGTTGAATTCCAGCCAGTAGTTGCAGAGAACTACTCCGGAAACAAAATTTTACTCTATATGCATTCTACATAACTTATCAAGGGCCATAACTCTGAGTTAAAGGGTCTGACCGAAACAAGCTGACGATGTGCGCATCTCCTCTTGATATTGATGATTCCCATAAAGTTTCGTTGAATTCCAGCCAGTAGTTGCAGAGAACTACTCCGGAAACGAAATTCGGACGGACGGACAGATGCGCATCTCCTCTTGATATTGATGATTCCCATAAAGTTTCGTTGAATTCCAGCCAGTAGTTGCAGAGAACTATACAGCTGGTGATACTCCTTTTCCTGCAATGACGCATAAACCAAATTTAAGAATTATACTTAGAATTAAACTTGTCACATTGAAGGTTCCATGATGACCGTCGTATGAACACATCTACGGATGTTTCTAAATTCAAAAATTTACTATTTAATGTTTAAATGTTGAGTTCTGCTTAAGCAGGTGCTAGGGGGCGTGGACGGTAACTTGCACTTTCCAGTACCGTCCATGAACAGGCTCAATCAAACCGAGCCTGCACTGTTGCTTGTGTCCCTTGTTGTTTTCTCGTCTACGGCAAGTAAGGCCCCCACGATTACACGTTTAAACGGATTCGTTTTGATTTTCATTCATAAACGTTTACGATATTGTTTACCGTTTAATCGAAATGACCATATTGTCTTACAAAATTTCTTAATCATTGCCTGTAATCATGGATTTTATCAAATTTAGTGGTTAATTTCAAAGTAAACAAACGGAAAATGGGTGTTTACAACCCTCCACACAGCATTACCGTGCAAAATTGCTCGTGACATAATACATTTTTGGTAAAATATCTTGATATTGATGATTCCCCTAAAATGGGGTTACAATGAAAAAAATGTGTGCTGACTCAATCGTGATGAGCCTTGCACATTCTTTATTTGTACATGTATTAAAATAGAAAGAAAGACATCATTTGGCAACTAAAATACATGGTGTGTATAGTACATAGAGGTACCACCGTTTAAACGGTATCGTTTCGGTTCTTAGCAGTCGTGTAAACGTTTACAAAAAATTATAAACGTGGGAGCCTTAACGGTAAGTATCTTCCCCATTGCCTCTAGTTTTTATATCAATATATTTTTACTGTATATGCATACTAGATAACTAAGCAAGGGCCATAACTCTGAGTTAAAGTGTCTGACCGGAACAAGCCGACGATATGCGCATCTCCTCTTGATATTGATGATTCCCCTAAAGTTTCGTTGAATTCCAGCCAGTAGTTGCAGAGAACTACTCCGGAAACAAAATTTTACTCTATATGCATTCTACATAACTTATCAAGGGCCATAACTCTGAGTTAAAGGGTCTGACCGAAACAAGCTGACGATGTGCGCATCTCCTCTTGATATTGATGATTCCCATAAAGTTTCGTTGAATTCCAGCCAGTAGTTGCAGAGAACTACTCCGGAAACGAAATTCGGACGGACGGACAGATGCGCATCTCCTCTTGATATTGATGATTCCCATAAAGTTTCGTTGAATTCCAGCCAGTAGTTGCAGAGAACTATACAGCTGGTGATACTCCTTTTCCTGCAATGACGCATAAACCAAATTTAAGAATTATACTTAGAATTAAACTTGTCACATTGAAGGTTCCATGATGACCGTCGTATGAACACATCTACGGATGTTTCTAAATTCAAAATTTTACTATTTAATGTTTAAATGTTGAGTTCTGCTTAAGCAGGTGCTAGGGGGCGTGGACGGTAACTTGCACTTTCCAGTACCGTCCATGAACAGGCTCAATCAAACCGAGCCTGCACTGTTGCTTGTGTCCCTTGTTGTTTTCTCGTCTACGGCAAGTAAGGCCCCCACGATTACACGTTTAAACGGATTCGTTTTGATTTTCATTCATAAACGTTTACGATATTGTTTACCGTTTAATCGAAATGACCATATTGTCTTACAAAATTTCTTAATCATTGCCTGTAATCATGGATTTTATCAAATTTAGTGGTTAATTTCAAAGTAAACAAACGGAAAATGGGTGTTTACAACCCTCCACACAGCATTACCGTGCAAAATTGCTCGTGACATAATACATTTTTGGTAAAATATCTTGATATTGATGATTCCCCTAAAATGGGGTTACAATGAAAAAAATGTGTGCTGACTCAATCGTGATGAGCCTTGCACATTCTTTATTTGTACATGTATTAAAATAGAAAGAAAGACATCATTTGGCAACTAAAATACATGGTGTGTATAGTACATAGAGGTACCACCGTTTAAACGGTATCGTTTCGGTTCTTAGCAGTCGTGTAAACGTTTACAAAAAATTGTAAACGTGGGAGCCTTAACAGTAAGTATCTTCCCCATTGCCTCTAGTTTTTATATCAATATATTTTTACTGTATATGCATACTAGATAACTAAGCAAGGGCCATAACTCTGAGTTAAAGTGTCTGACCGGAACAAGCCGACGATATGCGCATCTCCTCTTGATATTGATGATTCCCCTAAAGTTTCGTTGAATTCCAGCCAGTAGTTGCAGAGAACTACTCCGGAAACAAAATTTTACTCTATATGCATTCTACATAACTTATCAAGGGCCATAACTCTGAGTTAAAGGGTCTGACCGAAACAAGCTGACGATATGCGCATCTCCTCTTGATATTGATGATTCCCATAAAGTTTCGTTGAATTCCAGCCAGTAGTTGCAGAGAACTACTCCGGAAACTAAATTCGGACGGACGGACAGATGCGCATCTCCTCTTGATATTGATGATTCCCATAAAGTTTCGTTGAATTCCAGCCAGTAGTTGCAGAGAACTACACCGGAAACGATTTTTACTCCATATGCATATTGCATAACTTATCAAGGGCCATAACTCTGAGTTAAAGTGTCTGACCCGAACAAGCCGACGATATGCGCATCTCCTCTTGATATTGATGACTCCCCTAAAGTTTCGTTGAATTCCAGCCAGTAGTTGCAGAGAAGTAGCGCGGAAACGATTTTTACTCCATATGCATACTTCATAACTAATCAAGGGCCATAACTCTGAGTTAAAATGTCTGACCGGAACAAGCCGACGATATGCGCATCTCCTCTTGATATTGATGATTCCCCTAAAGTTTCGTTGAATTCCAGCCAGTAGTTGCAGAGAACTACTCCGGAAACGATTTTTACTGTATATGCATACTACATAACTAAGCAAGGGCCATAACTCTGAGTTAAAGTGTCTGACCGGAACAAGCCGACGATATGCGCATCTCCTCTTGATATTGATGATTCCCCTAAAGTTTCGTTGAATTCCAGCCAGTAGTTGCAGAGAACTACTCCGGAAACAAAATTTTACTCTATTTGCATTCTACATAACTTATCAAGGGCCATAACTCTGAGTTAAAGGGTCTGACCGAAACAAACTGACGATATGCGCATCTCCTCTTGATATTGATGATTCCCATAAAGTTTCGTTGAATTCCAGCCAGTAGTTGCAGAGAACTACTCCGGAAACGAAATTCGGACGGACGGACAGATGCGCATCTCCTCTTGATATTGATGATTCCCATAAAATATGATAAACAAGATCAACAAGGAAAGGCGGCGTTCAATGAACGCAACCCCCATATGACCCAGCAACAAGAACCAATGGCAAGGAGCCAAGTTTCGTTGAATTCCAGCCAGTAGTTGCAGAGAACTACTCCGGAAACGAAATTCGGACGGACGGATGGACGGAAGTTCTCACAGGACAGTAATTATGTGGCTACTCTATTGTTCTTTTAGCCACACAAAAGAAAATAGCCACATAAAAGCATTACGGAATGAATGACATCAAAGAGAAAGAACAGTTACCTATTGTCCCTCTAGCCACATAATTACTCTCCTGTGAGTGCGGACGGACGGACGGTAGGAACAACGCCAAAACTATATCCCCCTCCCGATTCCATCGGCGGGGGATAACAACAAGGGACACAAGCAAAAGTGTCACCAAAACAGTATGAAACAACAAAGACATACATCTGAGGAACACAGAGGGGCGCCGCCTTGGAACGGTCAGCAGCATAATAATGACTGCTGGGGAGTTTAAACCGGTTAATGGTGCACCAAACCTCGCTCTTAGCCCCACCATGTTCCTATAAACGAGACGGTGTAAATAAAATGAATCCCCGCCAAGTGAAATTCCAACAGTTGTCATGGTTTCAAAAGGTTAAATAAGTAAAAAATATGATAAACAAGATCAACAAGGAAAGGCGGCGTTCAATGAACGCAACCCCCATATGATCCAGCAACAAGAACCAATGGCAAGGAGCCCAGGCGGACCCCAAACATAAAAAGGACAGGGCAACGACACGTTAATCATTAAATGATAAATAATTTGTAACTGATTAGGAATTCAAAGAAAATAATAATAGGCCTACAAAGGGGAAGGGGACCGGGGGAAGGGGGGGGGGTAATCAAAGAAATAAAAACTAGAGGCAATGGGGAAGATACTTACCGTAGACGAGAAAACAACAAGGGACACAAGCAAAAGTGTCACCAAAACAGTATGAAACAACATAGACATACATCTGAGGAACACAGTGGGGCGCCGCCTTGGAACGGTCAGCAGTATAATTATGACTGCTGGGGAGTTTAAACCGGTTAATTGTGCACCAAACCTCGCTCTTAGCCCCACCATGTTCCTATAAACGAGACAGTGTAAATAAAATGAATCCCCGCCAAGTGAATTTCTAACAGTTGTCATGGTTACAAAAGGTTAAATAAGTAAAACACTAAAATGATCATGTAGAAACATATAAAAGTAAACCCAATGACCATAACAAAAGTACTCAATGTCCTAAAGGAAGACAGAGCAACAAGAAAATCACCTACAAGGGCCCGACGAAGCAAGGCAGAAGACGAACATTAAGACAATTCAGTCCCAAAGGGCTTTACGAACTATCCATCATAGAGTCTCCCACTTGGTCCGTCAGATGCAATCAAAAGAGGAAAGCGTAGTGTCCAACTGTAAAAGGGTTGAACACTAAACATGCAGTATGTCTTAAAATAGTAGGGTCATAACCTCTTTTAATAAAACGTTGAATGATTTTAGTAAAAACAGCAGAAAAATTACCATGACCCAAAATCTTACGAAGTTTGTAAACCACATCACCATAAAATAGATAAATACAGAATCCCTAAAGAAAGCCCAACACGGCAAAATTGAAAATGTTGCAGGCTCGGTTTGATTGAGCCTGTTCATGGACGGTACTGGAAAGTGCAAATTACCGTCCACGCCCCCTAGCACCGGCTTAAGGAGAATTCAACATTTTAACGTGAAATAGTACAATTTTGAATTTAGAAACATCCGCAGATGTGTTCATACGGCGGTTATCATGGAACCTTCAATGTGACAGGCTGGCTAATCCCTTGTCGCAGAAGAGTTTTTAAATCACTATTGAATTTAGAAATTAAATCAAAGTTACGATTGTAAAATTTAGAAAAATATTTCCGTAATTTATGATAGCGGTAGCCCTGTTTTAGAAGCTTGCTGGTAATAAAAATATTCCGCTAAACACTAAAATGATCATGTAGAAACATACAAAACTTGATATGCCTAAATGACAATATTTTTCAACAAGGTAACATCTCTAAAGATCCAAACATTGATATATTTTCTATTCTGAATATTCGTAAACGTAAATCCCGATCTCACGGAGTACGTAGAAATGGCAACATCAAACGTAAATCTAAAATTACCCTGTCTGTCACCGACTTAAATATTATCTTAAAAAACTCTGGTAAACATGCAATGTTATCACGTCTTACTTCCCTTTCATTATCATCTCTGAAAATCTTAGACGCGGAGGCAGATAATATAGTTATTCAAACAGATCCTTTATATACAGCAGCTTATCTTATTCAAAGTTATACTCAGCACGTCTTAAGACCTCATATCGACAACACTTCTGACCACAACAGGCATTTCCTAAAAGTAACCTTTCTTAATAAAGGTATCGATTTTATCGATTTACCAAGTATTTTTCGTGATAAACGTGTCACTAATTCAGTTCCTTTATACTTCAAAAACTCCGAGATACCAATTATTTGCTATAAATATAAGAAACCTGTTAGAAATATCATATTTAATTACAACAAAGTGGTTTCTGACTTAGATATTCAGTCTAATACTCCAACAACTTGAGACTGCAATACTTCTAAATTCTGTAATTCAGATTTTGGCCATATAATCACTGGTAATTTTGATATAATTGCAGACAAAAGAATTCGTAACTTATTCTTGAAAGGACCTAAATACAGAATTCCTTCTGAGATTGATTTTAATGCTTGTCGTGGTCAGATTGCTGAATCTATAGAGGATTTTTCGGTCAAATGGTGTCGCCGTGAAAATGCGGATAGTAATGCTCTAGTTACATGGAAACGTAACATCTTTAAAATTATTGATTCACGTATTAATTTTTATCGTGGAAATGAACATCTTTTGCCACCTAAACCAA
The DNA here is from genome assembly GCF_026571515.1 of Ruditapes philippinarum. Taxonomy (NCBI): domain Eukaryota; kingdom Metazoa; phylum Mollusca; class Bivalvia; order Venerida; family Veneridae; genus Ruditapes; species Ruditapes philippinarum. The sequence goes on from NW_026854349.1 coordinate 320,849, forward strand.
GACTTACTTTAAGACATCTGAAAAAAGATATTCTAGCTTTTCATTCAAAATTTGTTTTGGTGCCAGCGGACAAGGCGGCTAATAATATTATAATTGTTTGACGAATCCATTACATTAACGTTTTGCATAAGGAACTAAATAGCACAAATGCGTATTCTAAAACCTCTGCCTCCGAAAAAGACATTGTAAACAATCATATTACTAATATTTCCAATCTTAAAGTAAAAATTAATGAAAAAGAACTCAAACTTCCTATTATGTATTGGATTCCTAAATTACATAAAAAACCTTACAAAGCCAGATTTATTGCTAACTCTACATCTTGCACTACAAGTAAACTTTCTGTCCGTGCTCTGTCTTTGCCCTGTCCTGTTTTTGTTTGGGGTCCCCCTTGGCTCCTTGCCATTGGTTCTTGTTGCTGGGTCATGTGGGGGTTGCGTTCATTGAACGCCGCCTTTCCTTGTTGATCTTGTTTATCATATTTTCTATTTTATTGACGTCTTGTTTGACTGCCATTAAAACACATGTAATTAGATATTGTGATAAAGTCTATGAAAACACAGGCAAACATCTCTTTTGGTCAATTAAAAATTCTGGTGAAATCTTGGATAAATTCAAAATTAATAACTTTCAAGCTTCAACTGTCAGTACATACGATTTTTCTACACTTTATACAACTTTGCCACATAAATTAATCAATGATAAACTAATTTCCCTAATTCAGAAAACTTTTGCACGGGAAAATGTTACCTTTCTAGCATGTAATTCTAACAAAGCTTTTTTTACTAACGGTATTGTTAAACATTATACTATGTGGACCTGTGACGAAGTTTGTAGAGCACTCTCTTTTCTTTTAGACAACATTTATGTCAGGTTTGGTAATACCCTATTTAAACAGATCATAGGAATTCCTATGGGTACTAATTGTGCACCCCTGGTCGCCGATTTGTTTTTGTACTGCTATGAAAGAGACTTTATGTTGAGTCTCTCTGAAGAGAAACAACAAGATGTTATAGTCGCATTTAATAATACTTCCAGATACCTTGATGATATTTTTAATTTAGATAATCCTTATTTTGATCAAATGGTGTCTGACATTTATCCGCATGAACTACAACTTAATAAAACGAACTCTTGAAATTTTAGTACATCATTTTTGGATCTTCATATAACTATCAATAACAATTCTATTTTCTATTCTGAATATTCGTAAACGTAAATCCCGATCTCACGGAGTACGTAGAAATGGCAACATCAAACGTAAATCTAAAATTACCCTGTCTGTCACCGACTTAAATATTATCTTAAAGAACTCTGGTAAACATGCAATGTTATCACGTCTTACTTCCCTTTCATTATCATCTCTGAAAATCTTGGACGCGGAAGCAGATAATATAGTTATTCAAACAGATCCTTTATATACAGCAGCTTATCTTATTCAAAGTTATACTCAGCACGTCTTAAGACCTCATATCGACAACACTTCTGACCACAAACAGGCATTTCCTAAAAGTAACCTTTCTTAATAAAGGTATCGATTTCATCGATTTACCAAGTATTTTTCGTGATAAACGTGTCACTAATTCAGTTCCTTTATACTTCAAAAACACCGAGATACCAATTATTTGCTATAAATATAAGAAACCTGTTAGAAATATCATATTTAATTACAACAAAGTGGTTTCTGACTTAGATATTCAGTCTAATACTCCAACAACTTGAGACTGCAATACTTCTAAATTCTGTAATTCAGATTTTGGCCATATAATCACTGGTAATTTTGATATAATTGCAGACAAAAGAATTCGTAACTTATTCTTGAAAGGACCTAAATACAGAATTCCTTCTGAAATTGATTTTAATGCTTGTCCGTGGTCAGATTGCTGAATCTATAGAGGATTTTTCGGTCAAATGGTGTCGCCGTGAAAATGCGGATAGTAATGCTCTAGTTACATGGAAACGTAACATCTTTAAAATTATTGATTCACGTATTAATTTTTATCGTGGAAATGAACATCTTTTGCCACCTAAAACAAGAACTTACTTTAAGACATCTGAAGAAAGATATTCTAGCTTTTTCATTCAAAATTTGTTTTGGTGCCAGCGGACAAGGCGGCTAATAATATTATAATTGTATGACGAATCCATTACATTAACGTTTTGCATAAGGAACTTAATAGTACTAATGCGTATTCTAAAACCTCTGCCTCCGAAAAAGACATTGTAAACAATCATATTACTAATATTTCAAATCTTAAAGTACAAATTAATGAAAAAGAACTTAAACTTCCTATTATGTATTGGATTCCTAAATTACATAAAAAACCTTACAAAGCTAGATTTATTGCCAATTCTACATCTTGCACTACAAGTAAACTTTCTATTTTATTGACGTCTTGTTTGACTGCCATTAAAACACATGTAATTAGATATTGTGATAAAGTCTATGAAAACACAGGCAAACATCTCTTTTGGTCAATTAAAAATTCTGGTGAAATCTTGGATAAATTTAAAATTAAGAACTTTCAAGCTTCAACTGTCAGTACATACGATTTTTCTACACTTTATACAACTTTGCCACATAAATTAATCAATGATAAACTAATTTCCCTAATTCAGAAAACTTTTGCACGGGAAAAAGTTACCTTTCTAGCATGTAATTCTAACAAAGCTTTTTTTACTTACGGTATTGTAAAACATTATACTATGTGGACCTGTGACGAAGTTTGTAGAGCACTCTCTTTTCTTTTAGACAACATTTATGTCAGGTTTGGTAATACCCTATTTAAACAGATCATAGGAATTCCTATGGGTACTAATTGTGCACCCCTGGTCGCCGATTTGTTTTTGTACTGCTATGAAAGAGACTTTAACACATCTGCGGATGTTACTAAATTCAAAATTTTACTATCTCACGTTTAAATGTTGAATTCTGCTTAAGCCGGTGCTAGGGGGCGTGGACGGTAACTTGCACTTTCCAGTACCGTCCATGAACAGGCTCAATCAAACCGAGCCTGCAACATTTTCAATTTTTCCGTGTTGGGCTTTCTTCAGGGATTCTGTATTTATCTATTTTATGTTGAGTCTCTCTGAAGATAAACAACAAGATGTTATAGTCGCATTTAATAATACTTCCAGATACCTTGATGATATTTTTAATTTAGATAATCCTTATTTTGATCAAATGGTGTCTGACATTTATCCGCATGAACTACAACTTAATAAAAATTTTACTATTTCACGTTTAAATGTTGAATTCTGCTTAAGCCGGTGCTAGGGGGCGTGGACGGTAACTTGCACTTTCCAGTACCGTCCATGAACAGGCTCAATCAAACCGAGCCTGCAACATTTTCAATTTTGCCGTGTTGGGCTTTCTTTAGGGATTCTGTATTCATCTATTTTTTAATAAAACGAACTCTTCAAATTTTAGTACATCATTTTTGGATCTTCATATTACTATCAACAGCAATTCTATTCACACGAAAATCTATGATAAAAGAGATCATATTTTATGCTCACAACCGTGTTGTTTGTGCCGTGTGGCGGCTGTAAAAAGTCTCCCCGTACATGCAATCAATGTTGTTATATTTTCATCCTCAAGGGATTGTTCGGCGTTCAGTGTCGGTGTCCCCCTCCATGTCCAGCCTTCATAGACTAATGGTTTATATTTATTTCCACTTTATTATATTTTTACACCCAAGTTTTCTTTAATCTTACCCTTTTGCTGGTTCTGTGTACACTGTGGCACTAATAATCTAGTCTCGTTACTTTAATACTGGTGCCCCACTGGACACGGAATCATTTTATTACTACATATAATTATGAATAACTTGAATAGAAGCAATACACACTTTCTTTCACCTCTTCGGGTACATTCTACGTCTACTAATTCTTTACAGATTAGAAATCACAGTACACCTAGACGAACACCATCCGTCGTTCTTTCGCCTTTAAACTTTTCATCTGTTAATTCATTTTATATTCCACGATCCATTAACTCTAATATTTTCAATAATTCTTTACGCATTAGACTTTCTCCTATAAAACATACCATTCTTAAGAAATATAATATCACACATACTAATTATCCTCATAGAGCTAGAGTGTATCCTTCTATTAATAAGTGTAATTCTAAGAGGTGCGGATGTTGTAACTTTTTATCGCACAGGTCTACAATAACCTCTAATGTAAATGGGAGAACTTTTAATATTATTTTAAATACAGATATTGACTGAAAGGCAACTCATTTTGTTTATGTTTTAACTTGAAACACCCCTGGGTGTGGCATACAGTATGTTGGTCAGACAGGACGTTCTCTTAAAATTCGAAAAATGTTTCAATTCAACCAGTGGAACAAATAATTTATGATTCTGATGCTTCTGCTACTTTTAAAGTTAAAGCTAGACACTTAGCAGAATTAAAATGGATCAAGAACTTACAAACGCCTTTCCCACTTGGCCTAAATGACAATATTTAAAAATGTTTCAATTCAACCAGTGGAACAAATAATTTATGATTCTGGTGCTTCTGCTACTTTTAAAGTTAAAGCTAGACACTTAGCAGAATTAAAATGGATCAAGAACTTACAAACGCCTTTCCCACTTGGCCTAAATGACAATATTTTTCAACAAGGTAACATCTCTAAAGATCCAAACATTGATATATTTTCTATTCTGAATATTCGTAAACGTAAATCCCGATCTCACGGAGTACGTAGAAATGGCAACATCAAACGTAAATCTAAAATTACCCTGTCTGTCCACCCGACTTAAATATTATCTTAAAAAACTCTGGTAAACATGCAATGTTATCACGTCTTACTTCCCTTTCATTATCATCTCTGAAAATCTTAGACGCGGAGGCAGATAATATAGTTATTCAAACAGATCCTTTATATACAGCAGCTTATCAAAGTTATACTCAGCACGTCTTAAGACCTCATATCGACAACACTTCTGACCACAACAGGCATTTTCCTAAAAGTAACCTTTCTTAATAAAGGTATCGATTTCATCGATTTACCAAGTATTTTTCGTGATAAACGTGTCACTAATTCAGTTCCTTTATACTTCAAAAACTCCGAGATACCAATTATTTGCTATAAATATAAGAAACCTGTTAGAGAAATATCATATTTAATTACAACAAAGTGGTTTCTGACTTAAATATTCAGTCTAATACTCCAACAAACTTGAGACTGCAATACTTCTAAATTCTGTAATTCAGATTTTGGCCATATAATCACAGGTAATTTTGATATAATTGCAGACAAAAGAATTCGTAACTTATTCTTGAAAGGACCTAAATACAGAATTCCTTCTGAGATTGATTTTAATGCTTGTCGTGGTCAGATTGCTGAATCTATAGAGGATTTTTCGGTCAAATGGTGTCGCCGTGAAAATGCGGACAGTAATGCTCTAGTTACATGGAAACGTAACATCTTTAAAATTATTGATTCACGTATTAATTTTTATCGTGGAAATGAACATCTTTTGCCACCTAAACCAAGACTTACTTTAAGACATCTGAAAAAAGATATTCTAGCCTTTCATTCAAAATTTGTTTTGGTGCCAGCGGACAAGGCGGCTAATAATATTATAATTGTATGACGAATCCATTACATTAACGTTTTGCATAAGGAACTAAATAGTACTAATGCGTATTCTAAAACCTCTGCCTCCGAAAAAGACATTGTTAACAATCATATTATTAATATTTCCAATCTTAAAGTCCAAATTAATGAAAAAGAACTCAAACTTCCTATTATGTATTGGATTCCTAAATTACATAAAAAACCTTACAAAGCCAGATTCATTGCTAATTCTACATCTTGCACTACGAGTAAACTTTCTATTTTATGACGTCTTGTTTGACTGCCATTAAAACACATGTAATTAGATATTGTGATAAAGTCTATGAAAACACAGGCAAACATCTCTTTTGGTCAATTAAAAAATTCTGGTGAAATCTTGGATAAATTTAAAAATTAAGAACTTTCAAGCTTCAACTGTCAGTACATACGATTTTTCTACACTTTATACAACTTTGCCACATAAATTAATCAATGATAAACTAATTTCCCTAATTCAGAAAAAACTTTTGCACGGGAAAAGTTACCTTTCTAGCATGTAATTCTAACAAAGCTTTTTTTACTAACGGTATTGTTAAACATTATACTATGTGGACCTGTGACGAAGTTTGTAGAGCACTCTCTTTTCTTTTAGACAACATTTATGTCAGGTTTGGTAATACCCTAATTTAAAAAACAGAAAAACTCTTCTGGTCGCGACAAAGGATTAGCCAGCCTGGTTTTTGTGGCGATGTGATTTACAAACTTCGTAAGATTTTGGGTCATGGTAATTTTTCTGCTGTTTTTACTAAAATCATTAAACGTTAAATTAAAAGAGGTTATGACCCTACTATTTTAAGACATAACTGCATGTTTAGTGTTCAACCCTATTACAGTTGGACACTACGCTTTCCTCTTTTGATTGCATCTGACGGACCAAGTGGGAGACTCTTAACATTTTCAATTTTGCCGTGTTGGGCCTTCTTTAGGGATTCTGTATTTATCTATCTATGATGGATAGTTCGTAAAGCCCTTTGGGACTGAATTGTCTTAATGTCCGGCCTTTGTAGGTGATTTTCTTGTTGCTCTGTCTTCCTCTAGGACATTGAGTACTTTTGTTATGGTCATTGGGTTTACTTTTATATGTTTCTACATGATCATTTTAGTGTTTTACTTATTTAACCTTTTGTAACCATGACAACTGTTAGAATTTCACTTGGCGGGGATTCATTTTATTTACACTGTCTCGTTTATAGGAACATGATGGGGCTAAGAGCGAGTTTTGGTGCACCATTAACCGGTTTAAACTCCCCAGCAGTCATTAGTATGCTGCTGACCGTTCCAAGGCGGCGCCCCACTGTGTTCCCCAGATGTATGTCTATGTTGTTTCATACTGTTTTGGTGACACTTTTGCTTGTGTCCCTTGTTGTTATCTCGTCGACGGTAAGTATCTTCTCCTTTGCCCCAGATTATTGTTTCTTTGATTAACCCCCCCCCCCATTTTCCCCGGTCTCCTGTCCCCTTTGTGGGCATATTATTTTCTTTGAATTCCTAATCAGTTACAAATTTATTTATCATTTAATGATTAACCTGTCTTTGCCCTGTCTTTTTTATGTTTGGGGTCCGCCTGGGCTCCTTGCCGTTGGTTCTTGTTGCTTGGTCATATGGAGGTTGCGTTCATTGAGCGCCGCCTTTCCTTGTTGATCTTGTTTATCATATTTTTATGCCACCGCAGCATCTGCGATGCGGTGGCATATAGCGATTCACCTGTGTGTGTGTGTGTGTTATATAGATTATATATAGTGAACTTAAAAAATCTTCTTGTGAAAAACCACTTGTCCAATTTCAACCAAACTTGGCAGGATTGATCCTTGAGTGAAGGGCTTCCAAAGTTGTTCAAAGAATTTCATCCCATGAAGAAATCTGGTTGCCATGGCAACCAAAAGGAATAATAAGAATAAATTTAAAAAATCTTCTTGTAAAGACCCGAAAGGCCTAGAGCTTAGATATTTTGCATTTCAAGCCGGTGCTAGGGGGCGTGAGGGATGTTGCACTTATTCATTATCCCTCATGTACAGACTCAATCAAACCGAGTCTGCAATTCTTATGTTATTTTGTTGTGATTAATGCTTCCGAGGGATCACTTTGTTTCCAGAATTTTGTACTTCACAACAGTAGGTGTCAAGTGCTGTGTGGCAGCCGTAAAAAGTTGCCCCGTACTTCACTTCAGTGTTGTTATATTTTCTGGTCCTTCGGGATCATTGATGCCAACACTATAATGTGTTGAGAATTGAGTACCGCTCAAGCCGGTGCTAGGGGGCGTGAGGGATGTTGCACTTATTCATTATCCCTCATGTACAGACTCGATCAAATATGATAAACAAGATCGACAAGGAAAGGCGGCATTCAATGAACGCAGCCCCCACCAGACCCAGCAACAAGCGCCAGCGGCAAGGAGCCCAGGAGGACCCCAAAGAAAAACAGGACAGGGCACAAGGCAGAGTACGGGCAGGCAAACCACTACATCAGAATATATAATTATTAACTTATAAGGAACTAAAACAAAACAAATAAATGATTTAATATAAGGCCCATAATGTCAAAAGGCACGGGGGAAGGGGACACGGGGAAGGGGGGGGGGGAAATAAAATAAATAAAAACTAGGGACAAGGGGAAGATACTTACCGTAGACGAGAAACAACAAGAGACACGAGCAAAAGTGTCACCAAAACAGTATAAAACAACATAGACATACATCTGAGGAACACAGAGGGGCGCCGCCTTGGAACGGTCAGCAGCATAATAATGACTACTGGGGAGTTTAAACCGGTTAATGGTGCACCAAACCTCGCTCTTAGCCCCACCATGTTCCTATAAACGAGACAGTGTAAATAAAATGCATCCCCGCCAAGTGAAATTCTAACAGTTGTTATGGTTACAAAAGGTTAAATAAGTAAAACACCAAAATGATCATGTAGAAACATATAAAAGTAAACCCAATGACCATAACAAAAGTACTCGATGTCCTAAAGGAAGACAGAGCAACAAGAAAATCACCTACAAGGGCCCGACGAAGCAAGACAGAAGACAAACATTAAGGCAATTCAGTCCCAAAGGGCTTTAAGAACTGTCCATCATATAGTCTCCCACTTGGCCCGTCAGATGTAATCAAAAGAGGAAAGCGTAGTGTCCAACTGTAAATGGGTTGAACACCAAGCATGCGGTATGTCTTAAAATAGTAGGGTCATAACCCCTTTTAATAAAACGTTTTATAATTTTAGTAAACACAACAGAAAAATTACAATGACCCAAGATCTTACGAAGTTTGTAAACAACATCACCGTAAAAATCAGGCTGGCTAATCCCTTGTCGCAGAAGTGTTTTTAGATCACTATTGAATTTTGAAATTAAATCAAAGTTACGATTGTAAAATTTTGTAAAATATTTACGTAATTTATAATAGCGGTAGCCCTGTTTTAGAAGCTTACCGGAAATGAAAATATTTCGCTCGTTAAAATCCTTTACGTGGCTACAAGCTCTAGCAAATCTAATTAACTGAGATATATAAACCCCGTAAGGTGTTGCGTGCGGTACATCTCCATCCAAATGAGGATAATTTACTATACTAAAATCAAAGTCATCTCTTTTATCATAAATTTTCGTGTGAATCGAATTGTTTTTGATAGTGATATGAAGATCCAAAAATGATGTAGTTAAATTTCAAAAATTCGTTTTATTAAGTTGTAGCTCCGTAGGATAAATATTAGACACCATTTGATCAAAAAAAGAATTATCTAAATTAAAAATGTCATCAAGATATCTGGAAGTGTTATTAAATGCTGATATAACATCTTGTTGTGTATTTTCAGAGAGACTTAACATAAAATCTCTTTCATAGCAATACAAAAACAAATCGGCGACCAGGGGTGCACAATTAGTACCCATAGGAATTCCTATGTTTGTTTGAATAGGGTATTACCAAACCTGACATAAATATTGTCTAAAAGAAAAGAGAGTGCTCTACAAACTTCGTCACAGGTCCACATAGTATATTGTTTAACAATACAGTTTGTAAAGAAGGCTTTATGAGCTTATGTTTAAATGTTGAATTCTGCTTAAGCCGGTGCTAGGGGGCGTGGACGGTAAATTGCACTTTCCAGTACCGTCCATGAACAGGCTCAATCAAACCGAGCCTGCAACATTTTCAATTTTGTCGTGTTGGGCTTTCTTTAGGGATTCTGTATTTATCTATTTTATGAGAGTTACATGCAAGAAATGTAACTTTTTCCCGTGCAAAGGTTTTCTGAATAAGGGAAATTAGTTTATCAATTCTTATGTTATTTTGTTGTGATTAATGCTTCCGAGGGATCACTTTGTTTCCAGAATTTTGTCTGGTAGACCTCTACCAAGATTGTTCAAATTATAACCCTGGGGTCAAAATCGGCCCTGCCCCAGGGGTCATTGATTTTCATTATATGTACATATAGTAAAAACTTAAAATACCTTCTTTACTATTTCATGTTTAAATGTTGAATTCTGCTTAAGCCGGTGCTAGGGGGCGTGGACGGTAACTTGCACTTTCCAGTACCGTCCATGAACAGGCTCAATCAAACCGAGCCTGCAACATTTTCAATTTTGCCGTGTTGGCTCCTTGCCATTGGTTCTTGTTGCTGGGTCATATGGGGGTTGCGTTCATTGAACGCCGCCTTTCCTTGTTGATCTTGTTTTTCATATTTTGGGCTTTCTTTAGGGATTCTGTATTTATCTATTTTAGAGGTTTGATATTTATTATGTGTTATTATCTATAGGTTCTCTACCAAAGTTGTTCAAATTTTGCCTCCAGTGTCAAAATCAGCCCCACCCCGGGGGTCCTAGGTTTTCCTTATATGTATATAGTAAAAACTTAAAAAATCATCTTCTCTAAATTCACAAAGGCTAGAGGTTAGATATTTTGCATGAAACATTGTGTAGTGAACCTTTAGCAAGATTGTACAAATTATAGCTCTGGGGTCAAAATTGGCCCCGCCCTAGGGGTCATTGGTTTTCACTATGTACATATAGTAAAAAATTTAAAAAACTTCTTGTCTGAAGGTACAAGGCTTAGTTCCGCCCATTGTTTTCTCGTTTAGGGCACACGCTTTTTATTACTTGGGGACCATACGCCGCTTTTCATGGAATGGCACGGACGTGTCACATTGAAGGTTCCATGATAACCGCCGTGTGAACACATCTACGAATGTTTCTAAATTAAAAATGTTACTATTTCACGTTTAAATGTTGAATTCTGCTTAAGCCGGTGCTAGGGGGCGTGGACGGTAACTTGCACTTTCCAGTACCGTCCTTGAACAGGCTCAATCAAACCGAGCCTGCAACATTTTCAATTTTGCCGTGTTGGGCTTTCTTTAGGGATTCTGTATTTATCTATATTAGAGCTTTGATATTTGGTATATGATATCATCTATAGGTACTGTACCAAAGTTGTTCAAATTTTGCCTCTAGTGTCAAAACTAGCCCCGCCCCGGGGGTCATAGGTTTTCCTTACATGTATATAGTAAAAACTTTAAAAAATCTTCTCTAATTGACAAAGGCTAGAGGTTAGACATTTTGCATTAAACATTGTGTAGTGAACCTCTAGCAAGATTATTCAAATTAAAGCCCTGGGGTCAAAATTGGCCCCGCCCCTGGGGATCATTGATTTTCAGTCACTATGTCTTAAAGTAAAAAATTAAAAATCTTATTTCTGAAGGTACTAATCTGATAATAACAGATAGGTAAGTGATCTATGCATTATGGCAATCTGTATAGAAACCAAAAAAAAATGTGTTCCTACATTACTATTTAGTGTTGTATTTATGCGGTGGCATGGCATTTTTTACAAATGCAATCTTGTTTGCAATACTATTAAAAATGTATTCCACTTGCAGAAGATAATCAGCGTTGATAAAAATTCTGGTAACAAAGTGATCCCTCGGAAGCATTTATCACAACAAAATTACAAGAGATTGCCTCACTCTGTTTGATTGAGTCTGTACATGAGGGATAATTGAGCGGTACTCAAAATTCTGGAAACAAAGTGATCCCTCGGAAGCATTAATCACAACATAATAACATAAGAATTGCAGACTCGGTTTGATTGAGTCTGTACATGAGGAATAATGAATAAGTGCAACATCCCTCACGCCCCCTAGCACCGGCTTGAGCGGTACTCGATTCTCAACACTTTATAGTGTTGGCATCAATGATCCCGAAGGACCAGAAAATATAACAACACTGAAGTGAAGTACGGGGCAACTTTTTACTGCTGCCACACGGCACTTGACACCTGCTGTTGTGAAGTACAAAATTCTGGAAACAAAGTGATCCCTCGGAAGCATTAATCACAACATAATAACATAAGAATTGCAGACTCGGTTTGATTGAGTCTGTACATGAGGAATAATGAATAAGTGCAACATCCCTCACGCCCCCTAGCACCGGCTTGAGCGGTACTCAATTCTCAACATTTTTATAGTGTTGGCGTCAATGATCCCGAAGGCCCAGAAAATATAACAACACTGAAGTGAAGTACGGGGCAACTTTTTACTGCTGCCACACGGCACTTGACGCCTGCTGTTGTGAAGTACAAAATTCTGGAAACGAAGTGATCCCTCGGAAGCATTGTACCCCGGTCACATATTCACGGAAAACGCCCACGGAAGAGCCACGGATTAATTCCGGCATCGTCCGTGGCTACCCGTACTGGTCAGTAGCTCTCCGTACTGTAACCGTAATCAAACGTAGTAGTCCTTGTATATCCGTAGCGATCCTTGACAATTTTTGAACATGCACAAAAATTTGCTACGGAAAAATCAACCGAAGCGTATCCCTGCTAGTCCGTATTCATGTTTAAATGTTGAATTCTGCTTAAGCCGGTGCTAGGGGGCGTGGACGGTAACTTGCACTTTCCAGTACCGTCCATGAACAGGCTCAATCAAACCGAGCCTGCAACATTTTCAATTTTGCCGTGTTGGGCTTTCTTTAGGGATTCTATATTTATCTATTTTAAACCGTACTGATACGTACTGGTCCGTACGAAAACCGTACTAGTCCGTACTGATTCGTAGTCCACCACGGTTTCGTACTTTCCACGGTTTCGTACGGAGAACTACGTATAAGCTTCGGTTTTTCTGCTTAAGCCGGTGCTAGGGGGCGTGGACGGTGGCTTGCACTATCCAGTACCGTCCATGAACAGGCTCAATCAAACCGAGCCTGCAACATTTTCAATTTTGCCGTGTTGGGCTTTCTTTAGGGATTCTGTATTTATCTTTTTTAATACGGATTAATACGGCATTGCCAAGGAAAGCCACGATCGTAATACGTTGTACTACGGAGAGGCAAGGATTAGCACGGTCTTATACGGTTTATTGCGTTGCAACACGAAACGGTACGGAATGGTTCGTTCCACTACTGTTTAGTACGGATAAATTAAGTATCATGTACTTTTTTAAGGGTATAAATACTACCTTCTTTTTAAAAAAAAGACATATTTGCGGGAATATTCAGTAAATGATAATTGCCATTTACTGGCTGCAACTTTCATTTTCAATTTTGCCGCGTTGTGCTTTCTTTAGGGATTCTATATTTGATCTATTTTAAATTGAAATGGCTCAGAATGCGGAGGCAGTGGTCGAGCTGCTTGATGACATGCAAAGAGGTTAAAATGTATTAATATCGTACTACAATTCATACATAAGTAATAGAATAACATTTAATGCTACATATTTTAAGTTTTCATAAAATAGATAAATACAGAATCCCTAAAGAAAGCCCAACACGAAGACTCGGACGCTGGCCTTCAGTGATAATAAGATTAATTAACAAGCTTTTTACATATTTTTAAAACATAAACATTCACGATAATTAATGTAATTGTAAAATGAACAGCAAATTTTAAAATTAAAAGAGAAGCAGTATTGATGAACATTTTTCCTTAATGATTACTAGTCTATATCTAATCAGGTAAGGGAAGACAGACGAGATGGTGGACTAGAGATGGGCTTTTACGAAGACCGCTTCACGTTAAGTATGAGGCTCTCTCATGTACAGACTCAATCAAACCGAGTCTGCAATTCTTATGTTATTTTGTTGTGATTAATGCTTCCGAGGGATCACTTTGTTTCCGGAATTTTGTTGAGGATCCAGCGTCCTTCAAAAAATCCACTTTAATCGGACCTGATGTGTCTCGGGGTTTGGACGCGATTAGGCCGAATCCTCTCCGCCAAAATCATTGAACTCTGCAATTTGTTTCTAGGTGTTCTTTTCTTGTGAGGCAATTTGAAAATGAGCAAAAAGAGGTTGTGGACGGATGTATTAGGTCCGTATAGATCCATGGCAATTCGTTCTTCTCCGTAGCAGACCGTACTTATTCGTACTAACCCGTGCTTTTACCGTAGCAGACCGTACTTATTCGTAGTAACCCGTGCTTATACCGTAGCAGACCGTAGTGTATCCGTAGTGCATCCGTCCTGATTCGTGTCGCTCCGTATCAAACCGTGTCGGTCCGTTACAATCCGTGTCTCTCCGGGGGCTTTTGGTGGTAAATCCGTCGGACTCCGTACTCATACTGTTGTGTGTCCGTGTTGTGTGTCCGTACTGGAACCGTAGCGGACTACGGAATTTCACATTTCCGTAGTAATCCGTGAACGATTAGACCGTAGCTCTTCCGTGACATTATCCGTGAATATGTGACCGGGGCATTAATCACAACATAATAACATAAGAATTGCAGACTCGGTTTGATCGAGTCTGTACATGAGGAATAATGAATAAGTGCAAATTCTCAAAATAGATAAATACAGAATCCCTAAAGAAAGCCCAACACGGCAAAATTGAAAATGTTGCAGGCTCGGTTTGATTGAGCCTGTTCATGGACGGTACTGAAAAGTGCAAGTTACCGTCCGCGCCCCCTAGCACCGGCTTAAGCAGAATACATCATTTAATAGATAAATACAGAATCCCTATAGAAAGCCCAACACGGCATAATTGAAAATGTTGCAGGCTCATTTAAACGTGAAATGGTAAAATTTTGAATTTAGAAACATCCGCAGATGTGTTCATAACGGCGTCACACTTAATAATACCTATTTATTTGTCATATTTTAGCCATTACACATTGAATATTTGTACGAGGGGTATTCAACATTATCCGCTGATTAACTTAAACAAGAGGGCAATGATGGCCCTGAGGTCGCTCACCTGTATAAAATAGATAAATACAGAATCCCTAAAGAAAGCCCAACACGACAATATTGAAAATGTTACAGGCTCGGTTTGATTGAGCCTGTTCATGGACGGTACTGGAAAGTGCAAACTACCGTCCACGCCCCCTAGCACCGGCTTAAGCAGAATTCAACATTTAAACGCGATATAGTAAAATTTGACCCGGAGCGGGGCTAGTTTAAACCCCAGGGCTTTTATTTTTACCAAAATTGGAACACACCCATTAGAAGATGTTTCACGATGTTAAGTTTTTACTACACACATATAATGTAAAACAACGATCTACCCCCTCATTCTGCCCCCCCCCCGGCAGGGCCAATTTTTAGCCAAGGGCTTTTATTTGAACAAACTTGGTAGACACCCATAAGAAGATGTTTCATGCAAAATATCTTAGCTCTAGCTCTTAGGGTTCTTTAAAAGAAGATTTTTAAGTTTTTACTATATGCATATAGGGAAAATCAAAGACCCCCTGGGGCGGGGCCAATTTTGACCCAAGGGCTTTTATTTGAACAAACTTGGTAGACACTCACTAGAAGATGTTTCATGCTTAATATCTAAAATAGATAAATATAGAATCCCTAAAGAAAGCCCAACACGGCAAAATTGAAAATGTTGCAGGCTCGGTTGTGGACCTGTGACGAAGTTTGTAGAGCACTCTCTTTTCTTTTAGACAACATTTATGTCAGGTTTGGTATTACCCTATTTAAACAGATCATAGGAATTCCTATGGGTACTAATTGTGCACCCCTGGTCGCCGATTTGTTTTTGTACTGCTATGAAAGAGACTTTATGTTGAGTCTCTCTGAAGATAAACAACAAGATGTTATAGTCGCATTTAATAATACTTCCAGATACCTTGATGATATTTTTAATTTAGATAATCCTTATTTTGATCAAATGGTGTCTGACATTTATCCGCATGAACTACAACTTAATAAAACGAACTCTTCAAATTTTAGTACATCATTTTTGGATCTTCATATTACTATCAACAACAATTCTATTCACACGAAAATCTATGATAAAAGAGATGACTTGTGACTTTTGTATAGTTAATTATCCACATTTAGATGGAGACGTACCCAATGCAACATCTTACGGGGTTTATGTTTCTCAGTTAATTAGATTCGCTAGAGCTTGTAGCAACGTAAAGGATTTCAACGAGCGGAATATTTTTTATTACCAGCAAGCTTCTAAAACGGTGCTACCGCTATCATAAATAACGGAAATATTTTACTAAATTTTACAATCGTAACTTTGATTTAATTTCCAAATTCAATAGTGATTTAAAAACTCTTCTGCGACAAGGGATTAGCCAGCCTGGTTTTTATGGCGATGTGATTTACAAACTTCGTAAGATTTTGGGTCATGGTAATTTTTCTGCTGTTTTTACTAAAATCATTAAACGTTTTATTAAAAGAGGTTATGACCCTACTATTTTAAGACATACTGCATGTTTAGTGTTCAACCCTTTTACTGTTGGACACTACGCTTTCCTCTTTTGATTGCATCTGACGGACCAAGTGGGAGACTCTATGATGGATAGTTCGTAAAGCCCTTATGGGACTGAATTGTCTTAATATTCGTCTTCTGCCTTGCTTCGTCGGCCCTTGTAGGTGATTTTCTTGTTGCTCTGTCTTCCTTTAGGACATTGAGTACTTTTGTTATGGTCATTGGGTTTACTTTTATATGTTTCTACATGATCATTTTAGTGTTTTACTTATTTAACCTTTTGTAACCATGACAACTGTTAGAATTTCACTTGGCGGGGATTCATTTTATTTACACTGTCTCGTTTATAGGAACATGGTGGGGCTAAGAGCGAGGTTTGGTGCACCATTAACCGGTTTAAACTCCCCAGCAGTCATTATTATGCTGCTGACCGTTCCAAGGCGGCGCCCCACTGTGTTCCTCAGATGTATGTCTTATGTTGTTTCATACTGTTTTGGTGACACTTTTGCTTGTGTCCCTTGTTGTTTTCTCGTCTACGGTAAGTATCTTCCCCATTGCCTCTAGTTTTTATTTCTTTGATTACTCCCCACCCCCTCCCCCCGGTCTCCTGTCCCCTTCCCCTTTATGGGCCTATTTTTATTTTCTTTGAATTCCTAGTCAGTTACAAATTAATTATCATTTAATGATTAACCTGTCCGTGCTCTGTCTTTGCCCTTGTCCTGTTTTTGTTTGGGGTCCCCCTGGGCTCCTTGCCATTGGTTCTTCTTGCTGGGTCATGTGGGGGTTGCGTTCATTGAACGCCGCCTTTCCTTGTTGATCTTGTTTATCATATTTGATTGAGCCTGTTCATGGACGGTACTGGAAAGTGCAAATTACCGTCCACGCCCCCTAGCACCTAAACTCTAACTATTAGGGTTTTTTCAAAGAAGATTTTTTAAGTTTTTGCTATACACATATAAGGAAAATCAATGACCCCCGGAGCGGGGCCAATTTTGACCCCAGGGCTTTTATTTGAACAAACTTGGTAGACACTCATTAGAACATGTTTCATGCTAAAGATCTTGGCTCAAGCTCTTTGAGTTCTTTAAAAGAAGATATTTTAAGTGTTTACTATAAGCATATAGGGAAAATCAATGACCCCCTTGGGCGGGGCCAATTTTGCCCCAAGGCTTGTAGCAACGTAAAGGATTTCAACGAGCGGAATATTTTTATTACGAGCAAGCTTCTAAAACAGGGCTACCGCTATCATAAATTACGGAAATATTTTACTAAATTTTACAATCGTAAAATAGATAAATACAGAATCCCTGAAGAAGGCCCAACACGGCAAAATTGAAAATGTTGCAGGTTCGGTTTGATTGAGCCTGTTCATGGACGGTACTGGAAAAGTGCAAGTTACCGTCCACGCCCCCTAGCACCGGCTTAAGCAGAATTCAACATTTAAACATGAAATAGTACAATTTTGAATTTAGAAACATCCGCAGATGTGTTCATACGGCGGTTATCATGGAACCTTCTTTGATTTAACTTTGATTTAATTTCCAAATTCAATAGTGATTTAAAAACTCTTCTGCGACAAGGGATTAGCCAGCCTGGTTTTTATGGCGATGTGATTTACAAACTTCGTAAGATTTTGGGTCATGGTAATTTTTCTGCTGTTTTTACTAAAATCATTAAACGTTTTATTAAAAGAGTTTATGACTACTATTTTAAGACATACTGCATGTTTAGTGTTCAACCCTTTTACAGTTGGACACTACGCTTTCCTCTTTTGATTGCATCTGACGGACCAAGTGGGAGACTCTATGATGGATAGTTCGTAAAGCCCTTATGGGACTGAATTGTCTTAATGTTCGTCTTCTGCCTTGCTTCGTCGGGCCCTTGTAGGTGATTTTCTTGTTGCTCTGTCTTCCTTTAGGACATTGAGTACTTTTGTTATGGTCATTGGGTTTACTTTTATATGTTTCTACATGATCATTTTTGTGTTTTACTTATTTAACCTTTTGTAACCATGACAACTGTTAGAATTTCACTTGGCGGGGATTCATTTTATTTACACTGTCTCGTTTATAGGAACATGGTGGGGCTAAGAGCGAGGTTTGGTGCACCATTAACCGGTTTAAACTCCCCAGCAGTCATTATTATGCTGCTGACCGTTCCAAGGCGGCGCCCCACTGTGTTCCTCAGATGTATGTCTTATGTTGTTTCATACTGTTTTGGTGACACTTTTGCTTGTGTCCCTTGTTGTTTTCTCGTCTACGGTAAGTATCTTCCCCATTGCCTCTAGTTTTTATTTCTTTGATTACTCCCCACCCCCTCCCCCGGTCTCCTGTCCCCTTCCCCTTTATGGGCCTATTTTTATTTTCTTTGAATTCCTAGTCAGTTACAAATTAATTATCATTTAATGATTAACCTGTCCGTGCTCTGTCTTTGCCCTTGTCCTGTTTTTGTTTGGGGTCCCCCTGGGCTCCTTGCCATTGGTTCTTCTTGCTGGGTCATGTGGGGGTTGCGTTCATTGAACGCCGCCTTTCCTTGTTGATCTTGTTTATCATATTTGATTGAGCCTGTTCATGGACGGTACTGGAAAGTGCAAATTACCGTCCACGCCCCCTAGCACCTAAACTCTAACTATTAGGGTTTTTCAAAGAAGATTTTTTAAGTTTTTGCTATACACATATAAGGAAAATCAATGACCCCGGAGCGGGCCAATTTTGACCCCAGGGCTTTTATTTGAACAAACTTGGTAGAACACTCATTAGAACATGTTTCATGCTAAAGATCTTGGCTCAAGCTCTTTGAGTTCTTTAAAAAGAAGATATTTTAAGTGTTTACTATAAGCATATAGGGAAAATCAATGACCCCCTTGGGCGGGGCCAATTTTGCCCCAAGGCTTGTAGCAACGTAAAGGATTTCAACGAGCGGAATATTTTTATTACGAGCAAGCTTCTAAAACAGGGCTACCGCTATCATAAATTACGGAAATATTTTACTAAATTTT